>NC_080840.1:58564860-58871193 GCF_030435755.1 Ochotona princeps
AAATGAAAATCCTCCTGGACTAATCCAGAATGCTTCCAGGCAATCCAGCCTTCCTTTGCCAAACAGAGTAGCATCACAGAGAAATCTAACTCTTCCCTCCTAAGGTTCATGCCAACAATGCCCTACCAGAATCTAAATATGTATGAGCCTTCAGGAAGCACTGGGCTGACTCTAATTAGCCCTACCTAAAATACCAGAGCCAGCAGCAAGCAGCTGTACAGCAGATAGGTTACAGTTTAGGAAGTCGGCATCTCACACATGACAACCTCAGTTCCAGCTTTGCTCCCTGCTAACACAGTCTCTGGAAAGCAGAAGGTTAAGCCTGAGGCAGCTGAAGCCCAGCCATATGGGAAACCTGGATCGAGTTCTGGGCTCCTGACTTCCATCTAAGGGAGGTCCTGGTGTATCTCTGTCTCTATGCCTTTCAAATCGTTAATTATCAGTTCAATATATCAAAGTCAGAAAGTCCCTGACCACAAGGTTTCTATTCCTAATGATTAGAATTTATTTCAGGGATATACAGTGCTTCTCCAAAGAAATAAAAATTCACAGAACTCTCCAGAATTGGAACTCTTTCAATGAGTCTTAGAAATACATGCTTTCTCTGGCTTATAATTTATATTTTAGGCCAAAACCTTAAAAGCGAAAAATGAAACAATATTTCTTCAACAGAAAAAAAACAACAGAAAAAATCTATTCTTTTAATGTACATATCTAGTTCTTCCAAGTATATCCTAGTTTTCAGACTCCTATTTATTCTTGACTATACAGTGTAATAATTTTAATCTACAGAATATCACAAAAATTTTAAAGGAAGAACCACTAATAATCTAAAATAACCAAAATTCTCACTGCCAAAGCAGCATTCTTCTTCAACAGTAATGATGATTTGATATATTCACATAAATACAGAAAATGTTATCAAAACAGAATAAAGTGGAATCTCCAACCAAATTATTGTAATGGAGGCATACTACTAGAAGCACACTTTTGAGAATAGAAAAAGAGCAATAAAATCAAAATGTTTTCTTAAAGCTATCCTCCACTAATAGATTTGGAACAATGAAAAAAACTAATCGAATGATATACTTGCTTCACATGAAAATTTTCCATGTGTAGCTTTTAAATATTCCTAAAAAAGTAAATTTTATTCTTTTTCAAGTGCAACATTTAACATTTATCTATTCCCTTCAAAACTGTAATAAACTTTTTTCTTTTTGACTTTTAGAAAAGTTTACTCATTGACATTTCCACACAGAAGGAACTCAATTTTTCATCCATTCATTTAACAAATACTGAGTGACTACCATGTGCCCCCTTCTAGACCTAGAAACACAGCAATAAACTAAAATAAAGCACTGCCCTCACACAGTTATATTACAATTTAGGGAGACAATCAATAAATTGAAAAAAAAAAAGGCATGTGCTTGACAGAGGTCAGATATTCAGAAATGTCTACCAGATTGTCAAGTAGCAATAATTAACAAACAGATGCAAAATTGCAAAGGAAAGGGTTATGAGCTGGAGACCCACTTGAGCACTGTCAGCAGACAGGTATTGGCTCCAAGAATCAGACTGTATAAAATTACTAAGGCAGTAAAGCAAGAGTGAGAAGGGCCAGTATTATGATAATGGATTAAGCTAATGCTCATGACACCAGCATTCTACATTGCAGTGCTGGTTGTAGCTGTTCCACTTCTGATCCAACTGCCTGGGAATGCAGTGGGATATGGTCCAAGCACTTGGAACTCTGCCACCCATGTGGGAAATCCAAGACGGAGTTGCTAACTCCTGGTTTCAGCCTGGTCCAGACCTGGCTGTCACAGCCATGTGGGGAAAGAACAGCAGAAAGAGGATGTGTGCGTGCCTCTCTCTCTCTTTCTCTCTCTTCCCATGTCACCCTCTCTCCACTGCTCAAATAATTAAGTAAATAATCAAGTAAACAAATATATCTTTACAGAAAAGAGAAAGTGAGAAGTCCATGATCTGAACACTGTGATCCTACAGTATTAAAAAGGCTAGGAGCTGGCACCATCGTGCTGTAGTCTAAGCCTCCACCTATGGCACCGACATCCTATAGCGACACCAGTTCAAGTCCCAGCTGCTTCATTTCCGCTCTAGCACCCTGCTTATGGCCTGGGAAAACCAAGCTCCTGGCTCCTGGCTTCAGTTCAGATCAGCCCCAGTCACTGCAGCCATTTGGGGAGTGAGCCAGCAAACAGAAGACCTCTGTGTCTCCTTCTCTCTGTAATTCTGCCTTTCAAATAAAAATAAAATATTTAAAAAATAAGTTTCTGCTTCACTCTGCCATCATGGTGAGTGTCCCCGAGTCTTCATTGCCATGTCTTCTCACAAGACCTTCCGCACTAAGAAATTCCTGGCCAAAAAACAAAAACAAAATCATCCCATTCCCCAACAGATTCAAATTAAAACTGGTAATAAGATCAGGTATAACTCCAAGAGGAGACACTGGAGAAGAACCAAGCTGGGTCTGTGAAAAACTGCACTTCAACATATGGAACACATATTTTGTGCTATATCAATGTCACTGTCTTCCTGACAATATCAAGCTGAAGATACCACCATCGTCTGGACAGCTGGACAGGTTTGACTGGGGCTGTGACTAGTGGATTGGTTCAGTAATAAATATCTGAAGCCTTCTGAAATAAATATTAAAAGAAAAGGCCTGAGAGACTAAGAGAAGGAAAAAAAAATCAAAGAAAAATTTGAAATGTGGATAGATCACTTAAAAGTAGACATCACAGGGCCCGGCGGCATGGCCTAGCGGCTAAAAGTCCTCGCCTTGAAAGCCCCGGGATCCCATATGGGCGCTGGTTCTAATCCTGGCAGCTCCACTTCCCATCCAGCTCCCTGCCTGTGGCCTGGGAAGGCAGTCGAGGACGGCCCAAACCTTTGGGACCCTGCACCCGCGTGGGAGACCTGGAAGAGGTTCCTGGTTCCTGGCTTCGGATCGGCGCACCTGCCCATTGCGGCTCACTTGGGGAGTGAAACATCGGATGGAAGATCTTCCTCTCTGTCTCTCCTCCTCTCTGTATATCCGGCTTCCCAATAACAATAAAATCTTTAAAAAAAAAAAAAAAGTAGACATCACAGTTTCCTAGAAATAAATGATGGGCCCGGCGGCATGGCCTAGCGGCTAAAGTCCTTGCCTTGAAAGCCCCGGGATCCCATATGGGCGCCGGTTCTAATCCCGGCAGCTCCACTTCCCATCCAGCTCCCTGCTTGTGGCCTGGGAAAGCAGTCGAGGACGGCCCAAAGCTTTGGGACCCTGCACCTGTGTGGGAGACCTGGAAGAGTTTCCTGGTTCGCGGGATCGGGTTGGCGCGTACCGGCCCGTTGCGGCTCACTTGGGGAGTGAAACATCGGATGGAAGATCTTCCTCTCTGTCTCTCCTCCTCTCTGTATATCCGGCTTTCCAATAACAATAAAAATCTTTAAAAAAAAAAAAAAAAGAAAGAAATGAAGCAAGTATTTCAACAAGGAGATCACCTATACCAAATGCAGCTGACCAGTCAAGTCACATTAGAACTGGAAAATGACTGAGGTATGTAGAAGGAAGTCACTGGTGGTGCTTCATTTGACTAGCACTGAATGATAAGAATGGTGAGAATAAAATCTTGACTAGATATAGCTACTATGCACAACTGTTTCAAGTGGTTTTGGTGTATAGGAAGGGAGAAACAAAGTTACAACTGTAGGAAAAAGTGGAGTCAAGAAATCTTCTACCAAATTGAAAAAACTAATAGTATAACCACATGCTGATGGGAATGATCTGCTGAAAGGGAAATCAATGGCACAGAAGAGAAGATGGAATGGGGGAGGGAAGGCAGGAAAAGCAAAATTGGAGAAATGGCCCTGAGCAGGTATAAATGGCCCTGAAACGTATTTTTTAAAAGAAAGGAAGGAAAGAAAAAAGGCAGAGTTCAGAGTTGGTGTAAGGATTTTGCCAAGCAAGTATTTCTAACCAATAGAAGCAAGAGAACTGAGGGAACATATATGTAAATCACACAGAACTTAAGTTGGGTAAAAAGTTTATGAGGGCTGGGAAAAAGCAGAGATCAGTTACAAGGTGATATAATCAATGGATCTGCGGTACAGAGGCACTGTTGAAGTCAAACTGCTATAGTGAATGATGCGAAGGTTAGCAGTAAGTGTCAGCAAGAGACGAACATTTGAAATTAAACTCATGAAGCAAGGGTCTTGGAGTCACCAGTAATGGGAAGATTTAGAATGTGATTACAAGAATAACTAGCTAAAGGAGAAGTTCAAGGAACTGACATGTTCACCTATGTAGATATTGAAATCACCAAATAGGAAAATGTGAGGAATGTTAAAGACAGTGAAAGTGAGCTGAGTTACGTGATGAATTTACCCGGAGGTGAGCAAATGACCACCATGAGGAGTCAGGATGATAACATCAAAGGATGTTATCTGGAGGATTATCTCAAGCAGGAAAGTTTAGAACTGTCAATGAGAAGCAGAGAAAGACATAAACTACAGCAACCAGCAAACACAGGAGTGAAAAACCTATCTATAAATAAGCTGAATCCTGCACAAAAGTAATAGCAACATATATCACTTTACCACAATATAGAACGGCTGCAACTGGAGACCAAGTGGAGGATCAGAGAGTTTCACAGAAGCTAGATAGGATGTGTGAGGCAAGTGATCAAAAATGAACAAAGGCAAAAAGATTTTCAAAGCAGAAAGACACTACAAACTGGGCAAAGGCAGAGAGATATGAAAAGAATAAAAACCATCTGAAAAATGAAAACAGCTAACAATCATTAGATACAGAATGGGTATGAAATAAAGTCAGGATACATGTAGAACAAGGTCACAACTATTTTATTTGTTAGCATAAGAACAGACAGAATGAGCAAATTAAATCATTGCCCACAAACTTTTCATAAATGAGTATAATAGGGAACAAAATTTTCTTACATTGAGGAAAATACGGGAAAACAAATTTCTCAGTAACCAACAGCTTTGTGAATATTAACCAACTGTTAGATAATTACTTCTATATTACACACATAAAAATATGACTATCATAATTTCCAATATCCACTATTTAAAATGTGTCAGGGAAAAATATGCACAACTGCTCCTTAAACAGATAGTTTTGAAAATAAATGTAGTATAGATTTCTTTGTAGCATGTATCTTGTATGAGGGAAGTGGGGGAGAGAAAGGAGAAAGAGAGTAGAGAGAGGAAGAAGAGAAAGGAGAGCTGAGAGGTGGGAGAGGGAAGAATGGGACAGGGAGAGAAAGAACTCCCATCTATTGCAGTGGCTGGGGCTGAGCCAGGCTAAAGCCTAAGAACTTAATACAGGTCTTTCAACATGTAGGACTGGAGCTCAACCACATGAGCCACTACCAATGCCTACCACGGACTGCCCATCCTTGTGAGCAATCAAAAGGCAGAGCTGAACATTAAACTCAGAGCTGATACACTGAGGGGAAATTGGCTTTATTACAAATGTTAACTCTGGACTGCACCAGGAGAAACAGCACAACCTAGACAATGCTCAGGGATGTGATGTTGAAGAGCTACAGGGGCCTGCTGTCCATGGCTCCGAGAACCAGCATTGCAATGCGGCAAGCAAAGATGCCTCCTACAATACTAGCATTCCATATGGGTACCTGTCACAGTCCTGGCTGCTCCACTTCCCATCCAGCTCCTTCTGGTGTGCCTGGGAAGGCAGGGTAAAATAGCTCAGGTGCCTGGGTTACTGCAGCCACATGGGAGACCTGGATGAGGTTCTTGGCTCCTGGCACTATTATGGCCCAGCCCTAGCCAGTGAAACATTTGGAGAGTGAACCAGCAAATAAAAAATGTCTCTCTCTGTTTCAAATGAATTTAATTGTATGTTTTTAAAATTTTAAATATTTTCAACTGAAAAAACAATAAACATAAATTACTTTTCCATTTAAAAGAACTTTATAATCAATGCACAGATAACAACAATACTGATACATATAGCTTCTACAAATGATGAATCTTAGAATTAAACATAATAATGGAAAAAATGTCTTAACAGATAACTGCTGGAATATTTGCTGTTTAATGGAAGAGTACTGTGACTGGGAGCCAAATAACGTATATTTGAGTGCTGGCACTGGCACGTATGAAATGTTAATTAAGTCATTTAACTTCTCTGTGCCTGCATTTCTTACTTTACAAAGCAGAAATGAAATACCCGCAATCTCATATGGTTTTGTTACAGTTTTCTTAGCATTACTACGTATAAAAAAGCTTCATAAATCATAATAACCAATAAATTTTTATAGACATCAAAATATTAACACAGAACTAAAAACCTTCAGGTCATCCGCCACCCCCATTCTATAACAAAGCACAATGAACACCTGAGATGATAAGTGACAGTTTGATAAGTATGTCTCACCACCTCTCTTCATAACCTTACCTTCGAATGAGCAGGCCCGCTTTCATTCAGAAGCTTATACTGGGGTTGGACTCTATTGAAACGGGCTAACTCATTTACCAGACACATTGGAGTTTTCTCTTTGGGGTTTGCCATTTTATCTTGGAGAGAAGCTGTAAATAAAAAGGCTGTAAAGTTTTTGTGAAGAATGACTTTAAAAATGGAAGAAAAACTAGTTTTGACTTTTTAAGATGTAGTTAGATTATATATTTGGATTAAATTATTTTTATGAATTTTTTGATAATTGAATCCATCTAATGACTTTCATTACATGCAACAGAAATATGTATCACATTTTAAACAATAAATCAAGGTATTCTTTTTCCTGATTATCTAAGCTGCTCTCTACACACTCAGACAATATCATTACAGATTTAAAATGTGACCACAACTTTTAATTCCTTGTAGATTTTCCTTCCCCCTAAAAATTTTAGCCATAAGCACATGAACCTCTTAATTCTTGTCAGTATAAAGCTAATCTATCTTCCTTTTTTATTCTTTCATCTTGACATTTTCATTCTCACTGTAACAAGGCAATTTAGTCCAAAAAAGCTGTGTACTTGAGAATCAGATCCTAAGTACCAGCTTTCACAAACTAACATTTTGGGTAACTCTAGACAAATCAAAAATACTTTTCTTTTTGCTTTGTTAAAAAAAAAAAAACTGAAAGTAAGTGAAAGAGTAACTCCAGAAATGTCCCATACCTAACACCCAGAAGTGGAACTACGATCTCCTATGCTTGTGTTTACTCTAAGCTTAAAAACAAACTAGGAAAAAAACAATACTTATATTGCATGCAAGTTAGGTTCCCTCTATTTCTTTCATAGACAACCACTACATGAATTCAGAACATAGCTTTCTAGGACATTTTTACATACATTTATATACATATGCAACATTCACAAAAAAAATACACAAGATTTGACATGTGGGATCTTTTCACATAAAGAATATTATAATAAACACTCTCTTCACAATTTACTTTCACTCTTCATTACATTTTTTAAAGATTTTTTTTAACTTCCATCCACCTGATTCATCACTTCTAGCTGCTATAACATTTCCATCACACTATCAGAGCAGTTTCTTTCTATCTATTCATCTGTTGAAGCATTCTGATTCCATGCAACCCTTCACCCTCACAAGTAAGAATGTGAAACAGCTCTCACAATGACTGCCCAAATTACCTTCCCCCAGCACCCTGGAAATTACCACACCTTCTCAAACTTGAAACATGTGATATGATCAGATAGCTTACTTTGGATAATTTGCTATCTGACATTTTTCACTAATGTTTGGGGAATATCCTTCTCCAATTCTAATTTGCATTTCCAAATTACAATTGAAGGTCATCATTTTCCCTGATATTAAAAATCACTTGGGTTTGTCCTGTGAACTGCTTCTGTCCTTTTTAAAAACTATATTCTATGAAGTTCCATTATGTTTTCTTTTATGGTATGTGCTCTTCATGTCTTATTTAATAAGTCTTACATAAACTCTAGGTCCTAATAATTTAAAAGTATTTTCTTAACTAAATTCACTAATGTGTATACGAAATGAGGATAAAGATTCAACTTGAGACCAGTGTGGTGGCTCAATTGGCTAATCCTCCACCTGCAAGCACCAGCATCCCATATGGGTGACAGTTTATGTTCTTACTGTTCCACTTCTGATCCGGCTCCCTGCTTATGACTTGAGAAAGCAGTGGAGCACAACTCAAGCCCTTGGACCCCTAAACCCACAAGGAAGACCCAAAGGAAACTTACAGGCATACAAGACCCACTTTAATAAAGCTGATAAATCAGAAAACAGTCATAATGCTTATTTTACAAAATGACTGACTATATATAAATATCCATTCTTCTAGTTAATCAGGAATATTAGTATTAACCACTTGATACAGGACTCAATGATACACCAATCCAATAACTTTTAAATTATACTAAAATTGGATAAAATATCCATAAAATGATACAATTTCATGTATTAAAAACTGAAACATATGAACTTAATTTATATGTAACTTCTTAGAAAAGTTAACAGTGCAAAAAGTGAGCACCACCTATGCCGTTACATATGAACGATATTTTCAAAAGACCTAAGATCATACTTGAAGGAATTCTGAAATAGGTTTTATTTCCATTTAGTTGTTGTAAAAGTAGAAACCTATATAAAAGTAAATAAAATTAACAATAATAAGGGTTGGTGCTGCAGCATATCATGTTAAGCTACATTCTTCAACATCAGCATCCTGTACAGGTGCCAGTCCTGCTCCAGCCGCTCCACTTACAATCCAGCTCCCTGCTAATGGCCTGGGAAAAGCAGCAGAGGACAGCCTGAGTGTCTGGGTCCCTACTAAATACATCGGAAATCCAGATGACACTCCTAGCTGCTGCCATCAGCCTGGCCTGGTCCTGGCTGTTTGTTGTAGCCATCTGGAGAGTGAACCAGCAGGCGAAGATTGATCTCTTCCTCTCTCTCCATCACTGACTTTCAAATAAACAAATTTACATAAAAATAGATTTTACAATGTTAGGCTTTGTCATTTGAGGAAAATAACTGCCACATGTGGGTCAAGATCCTATTTGGCTACCTTCTCTCTTAATGTTTATGTTAATGTTCAAAAATCTCACTTTCCTAAGCAAGTAAAAGTTATATTTGCTTTCTTTTCTTTACATATCTGTATGGATTGAATGATACAAATACATTGCTAATTAAAAGCAGAAATTTATTACTATTATCACTATAAACAATTGTGAAGCATACTATCATCACATATTAATAGGGACAGAGCTTCATGAGACTTTTTTGGTAACTTTACCTTAAAAACTCTGTTAGGATAAGTTGATTTTATTCATATAAGTGTGCTCAGTATTCTTATAAAAGCACATTATTCTTAAATATGTTTTTCACTGACTTATTATAACTTCCTGCTTATTTCCAATGAAAAATTCTGTGTGATAAGAAATTACATTTAATATTTCTCACATGCCAATTGGGAAATATTCTGCTTCCACTGATACAAAACATGTCTACCTACAACACCTTATGACTTGGACAAGAAACACTGATTAAAATACTCAATAACAATAACAGTATCTGCGTATCAAGAAAAAACACAGCCATATTCTATTTTTAATATTTTCTATTTTTGTACCTATAAAATATGCTTAGAACCTAAATCATCAAATTACACCAAAATGCTGTAGCTCAAAGTTTTCAGTGAACAGGCAAAATCTAATTCCAAAAGAACCCACAGTCTGATAAAAGAAGCAGATACACATAACAGACAAACATACAAGTTACAACGTGGTTAAATGGTGTAAAAAGGCTGTTAGAAGCATTTTAAGAAAATGGTACAAAACAGCTATAGATGCATTTTAAGGAAAAGCAAGTTTTTAATGATTACATTAGGACAGCAAAGTCAACAGAAAATCTAAGCAAAGATGTGCAAGTAAGTCCATAAACCAGACTCTATTTTTTTAATATTTAAAATATTTTTACAATAGCTAAGCTCCAGCCATAGCTACTGCTAGTAAAGTGACAAAACAAACTACATCCAGAAATGGTCCCAGAAATTCGCTTAGCCTATGTCTTCTTTTCTAAGTCAACTTTCCCCATTTATTCTCTAACTCTAACCCTCCAAGCAAAAGAAAAAGAAGACAAAAGGGATTCCCTTGCCTTCTAGGAAAATGTGACTATCTTCCCATATCAATAATAAAACCGAACACGTAACTTCAGGTTGGACCTTAATCTAAGGCTACCCAAAATCACCAATGAACTACCCAGGCACTGAATTGTTCTAGACAATTGTATATCCATTAGGAAAAAACTGAAGTTTCTATCTTACATGAAAACCACCAGGCCAGACTGTTACCCTGGATGGCTAGGGTCTCCAAGCCCAGAGAATCAAAATTCAAAAATAATACAAAATTGTGAAAGTTCTATACATAAACTAGTCAAGATTTCTCCAGCACTGATACAAAGTACACTAAGATGGCACTTTTAGAAGCAACAGCTTCAGACCCATAGAGGGTAGTGAGACGAGTTTTCTATGGCTAAATCTAGGGCAAACATAATTTTCTTTCTTTCGAGGCAGGAAAGCAACAACATGGTCACCTCAACCTAAGTGGTACATGATCCATTCTGCAAGCTACTGAGAAGAGAGGAGGCAAAAGATTGTTCTTATCATAGATCTTGTCATCTTAATTTGATCATTTCTGTTGGGAAAAAAACTGGAAAAGTTGCACAAAAATATCCTACAGCTGCCAACCTGAACAGCATGGGGCTTTTGTTTTTGGCCAGCTCCTCCTGGAATCACCTTTCTGGTCTGGCCAGAGCAATGAGTCTGAATAGAGCAATGAGGTTCCCCATACTGGAATTTCTCCCTGGGTTCTGGCTCCCACCAAGCAAGCCCATCCCTCTTTTCCTACTGTACAGAAAGGAACAGCCAGGACCTAAACCAGCACCCATATGGGGTACTGGTGCCACAGGCAGATGCTTAGCCTCCTATGCCACAGCATCAGCCTCATACCTTCTTTCTGAAAGTACTGAAGCAGTACTCAGCCACTTCAGCCTCTGGTCCATCATTCTGATCTGCTTAACCATCTCTCAGCAACAGGACTCTGCTCTCTCAGCTCATTCCTCTGTGGGTCCCAAGTCTCCTTGGAAAATCACCAAATTGCAAGCCACCTGCTCATACCTCCTATCCGCCTCTTCTGCAGTGTGCTTAGCTTCTTCACCTGGAGCTCCGTCTTCCCTTCATTTCGTAAGGCCCCGTTTTGTATAACCTTCATACTTCTCTCTCCCTCTCATCCACAACACTCTCTGCTTCTTCCAACATCTGCAGGGCAGTGGCCAGGCACTCAGGAGCACAGCCAACTCTTCAAACACTGGATCCTATGGTTCAAGGAGGCTACCTCAGCCTTAACTTTCTCCCAGCCCTCCTCTCTTTTCTACTTTCCCCTGGTGGCACTAGACCTCTGCTGTGCGTCATCCACCTGCGGCTACAGAACCAGACTGTGCACATTACTGCCTCCACGGTGGTAATCTCGGGACGGGGCCTCACAGCTACTTCTCACGTTTCTGCTCCTGCCTCCTCCACTCGGGGCTACAGCTGCTTCTCTATGCATAGTTGAACTGCTGCCTTTTCAACTTCTTAAACTCATCATACAGTCAACTGTCATTAAGAAATGATAGGTTAACAATAGCTAGGTTCTATGATGTAACCATGAATAGTGAATTAGTGAAAACTGAGTAGTTGCTCCCAGAAGAAATAAAGAGCTTTAAGTCTTTAAGGTCTTTAAAGTCTCTGCCCAGATTTCTGTCAACTAATCAACATGTAACCTTTATTTTATGCATATTTCTCTGACAACACCCATTATTTGTTATATATTAACAGTGAACTGAAAAGTAACAGTGCTGAAGTTTCTGACAAAACACAGCTTATCTTCTTCATGTATTTTTGCTATAAGGCACAACAGAGTCACCTCATGCCTAGAAATAGTATAGAGTACTTCAGTGATGTACTTGAGGGCAATTTTAGACATCGAAGTAACAAACAAAAAGCAAAAAAAAAAAAAGTTTCGAAATGTGTTACTAAATAAGTCAAAGAAAGAGCCACCTGCTTACAGTACAAAAGCTAAAACAAGCAACCCAAGTCACCAGGGTAAACATCTGGTGCTGTGCAGAAAGACCTCTCTCCCTGAATATCTTATAAATAAAAAAAAGTAATTTTTTAAAAAGGAAGAAGCATCACTCATTAGCCTAAATATTAGATTTCGTGTTTCCATCAGATTTTCCTATTACCTCAGACTAGTATCATAAAATGAGATGTCATCCCCTTTTACTACAGTCTGCAACTGTTGTCTCTGCAAAGCTGTAATGCCAGGTTTTCCCATGTTCAGATTTTCTGGGTGGCAGCTCTTTTGTACTGCACCACTTAAAAGACAGAAACAGGCTGGGTATTTGACCTAGCAGTTAAGATGCCCACTGGGACAACTCAACCCATATTAGATTCCCTGGGTTTGAGTTCTGTCTCAGCTTCTGATTCCAGCTTCCTACCATCATACACCCTTGAAAAGCTGCAGGTAATGACTCACAGAGTTGGGTCTCTGCCACCTACACAGGAGATCCGGATTGAATTCCCAGCTCGCAGGTCCAGTCCTAGCCCAGACTCAGCCATGATGGACATTTGGAGAGTGAACCAGAGGACAAGAGTTTTGTCTTTTCTGTGTTCCTATCCCTCAAATACAGAAAATAAATTTCAGAAAAATAAGAGATAAAAGAGGCAGCTCCAGATGTCCATCATTTCAAACTTTCCAAATACCCACCCCTATTTCCTGCAAGATGATTTTACTCTGAAAACCATCTGCAGTGTCAGCACTGTGGTGTGGTGGGTTAAGCTTCTAACTGCAACACCAGCATCCCATATGGAAAAGCAATTCATGTACCAGTTGTTCCACTTCCAATCCATCTCTCTGCTAATGTTCTTAGGAAAGCAGAAGGAGACAGCTGAAATCCTTACACTCCAATGCCCACAAAGGACACCTGAACAGAGTTTCAGGCATTTGATCCTTTTGATCTTTCTTCTTTCCACATTCTCTTCTGCTGGACAATTATGTTGTACAATACCATGCTTTCTCCAGTTTTTGGGGTTTTGTTGTTGTTGTTGTTTGGCTTCTTACATATAACTCTGCTTCACTATCTCAGTGGCTGCAACTAAGGTGTATTTAAAAAAAGATTTATTTACTTTAATTGGAAAGTCAGATATACAGAGAGGAGGAGAGACAGAGAGGAGGATCCTCCATTTGCTGGTTCACACTCCAAGTGGCCACAGCAGCCAGAGCCAAGTCAATCTAAAGCCAGGAGCCAGGAACCTCTTCCAGGTCTGCTATGCGGGTGCAGGGTTCCAAGGCTTTGGGCTGTCCTCTGCTGCTTTCCCAGGCCACAAGCAAGGAGCTAAACAGGAAGTGGAGCAGCCAGGATACAAACAGGTGCCAACATGGGATCCTAGAGCACACAAGGTGAGAACTTTAGCCACCCGGCTACCACATCAGGCCCAGTAAGGTGTAGTTTTAAAGATTTACTTGAAAGGAGAAAGATGAAGATTTTTCACCCTGAACTGCTCCAGGCTGAACCCAGAGCCTGGACCCCATGTTGGTCTTCAACATTGGTAGTAGGATCCCAAGTGCTTAGGCCATCATCTGTTGCCTTCCCAAGCATATCAGCAAGAAGTTGGACTGAAAGTAGAGAAGCCAAGACTTGAACTGTAATTTAATAAGCGATGCAGGTAACCAAAGTGGCAATTTAACCCCCGTCCCAAACTCCACCAGTAGCATTACTAAATCGCTTCACTAACATTTGGATATTTTTTTGTTTTAATATTTTTTTTTAATTGGAAAGACAAACTTACAGAGAGAAAAGGAAATGCAGAGAGAAAGATCTTCCATCCATTGGCCTACTCTCCAAGTAGACGTAATGGCTGGAGCTGAGTTGAACCAAAGTCAGGAGCCAGGAGCCTCCTCTGGGTCTCCCATGCGGGCACAGTGTCCCAAGCCTTTGATTCATCCTCTATTACTTTTCCAGGCAACAAGCAGGGAGCTGGATGGAAAGTGGAGCAGCCAGGGCACAAATCAGCACCCATATGGAAACCCAGGCTTCAAGGTGAGGATTTAGACACTGAGCAATCACACTGGCCTGGAGCATACAAATCTAATAGTAAAAATTCATTTGTCCATTTCTGTCATTAAAAGTTACTGCTGGGCCCGGTGGCGTGGCCTAGCGGCTAAAGTCCTCACCTTGAACGCACCGGGATCCCATATGAGCGCCAGTTCTAATCCCAGCAGTTCCACTTCCCATCCAGCTCCCTGCTTGTGGCCTGGGAAAGCAGTCAAGGACAGCCCAAAGCCTTGGGACCCTGCACCCGTGTGGGAGACCTGGAGGAGGTTCCTGGCTCCTGGCTCCAGATCGGCACAGCACCGGCCGTTGCAGCTTACTTGGGGAGTGAATCATCAGACAGAAGATCTTCCTCTCTGTCTCTCCTCCTCTCTGTATATCTGACTTTGTAATAAAAAATAATAAATCTTTAAAAAAAAGTTACTGCTATCATGCATTTACCTTTTTATATAATTAATATCCCAAGGTATCTTTTTGTTTGCTTAAAAGGTTGATGATGTGCCCCCAGCTGTAAGTACCTGCCAAGTGTGACACTGCTGGGAGAAAAGCAGCCAATAGCTGACAAGCATTCTGGGCTTGGTTAGTGCCAAATCCGTGTTAACTACACCACTGTGCAAACATAGTTGTCTATTCTGCTTTGGGTTTGTGTGTGTGTGTTTTAAGGTATGTGAGGAATATGGGGTACACTGGGCTGGGACACCCTAACCCAGTCCCCCGGCAAGGGGACTGCAGATTGACCAGGGCAAGAGGTATGGGCACACAGTGAATGGTTGAAGGCTTGCTTGACGGGACCACCTGGGATTTTCCACAGACCAGGCCACTGCCCTTGCAGGTAGGCGAGGGAGCTGAGACGGAGTGGTTTAGAAGGGGGAAATTGGAGGCTATGTCTGAGTCAGGCCAAGCCACTTGCCCATGTGGGAGACCTGGGCTAGGCTAAATAGCATCACCTGCCACCTGCTGGCACACACAAAAGCTGGGGCTTGGGAGCATGTCTGGCTGAACTAGGCTACAATACCATCATGAGTGTCAAAACAGTGGGTGGGCCATGTCAGGTTGGACCACAGTACCACCAGAACACGAGAAAACCAGATCTGGACTGTAGCTGAAGGATTATATTGTTGTAATAATATAGGGGAAAACAGTGGGGGGGTGGTAAATGCAAGAGTGGGAGGGTAAATCCCTGAGCCTTTGCAACTATATCATGAAAAACAATAATTTAAAAAGAAAAGGAAAGAAAGAAGAAAACCAGATCTAGGGGTAGATCCTGAAGGGGACTTATAGGCTCAACTCTGGGACAGCAGCATCTACCGGTTTCTTAGAGAGCTGGAGGTGGTGATGGGCTGAGCAAAGCTGGACCACAGAACTCACCTGATACTCGTAGGAGCCAGGGCTGGGAGGGGGCTGGACTGGGCCAGGCTGCAGCACCTGCAGGCAGGCACAGGCAAAGGGCAGGACTGAGGGCAGACCATGCCAAAGTGGGCTTTGGCACTGGTCAGCATACATGAATTCCAGGGCTAGGAGCAGGCCTGGGAAGAGAACTTGTGGAACTCCCCTGCTAGGCAGCAGCTTCCTCTGAGGAGCACAAGAGCCAGGGTTCGAGACCTAACAGACCGACCAAGACAGACACAGCTATATTGCTCCTCAGTATTTGTGTGGGCCAGATCTGGGGCAGATGAGCTGGGCCAGGCCACAATACCTGCCAACAAGGACTGAGGCTGGCAGTGGGTCATGCCATACTGGGTTGAAACACTTGCTAGCAGGCGCAGGATGCCAGGTTAGAAACAGATCTGGTAGGGGAATTCAGGACTTCCCTACTAGGCTGCAAATCCTAATGGTGAGTGTGAGAGCCAGAGAGGAGCTGGAGGCAGACCAGGCTGGGCAAGGCTGCAGCACTCATCAATGCCAGGTTTGCAAACAGGTCAGAGTGGGCTAGACCCTAACACCTGCTGGCACTCGTATGAGCCAATGTGGATGTAAACAGGTTGGGCTAAGCCATGGCACCTGTCAGTTCACATGAGAGCTGAGTCTGGGCTTGGGCCAAACTGGGCTAGGCTGTAACACCCATCAGTGAGAGTCAAAACAAGTGTGAGCCAGTCAGGCCAAGCCACAGAACCAATTGGTAAGTACCAGAACTGGGGGCATGCCATGCCAGGCTGGGTTGCAGCACCCACCAACACACAAAGGATTTGAGACTGGGAGTGTGCCTGGTAGAAGAACTTGGGAACACCCCTGCTAGGCTGCAACTCCCACTGCTGAGCATAAGAGCCAAGGCTGGGGCAAACCAGGCCAGACCAGTCAGGGCTGTGACACCCATCAGCATGTGTGCGAGCTGGGTCTGGGGGCAGGTTGGGCTAGACCAATCCACAGTACACACTAGCATGAGCAAAAGCCAGGATAGGGTACAGGCCAGGCCAGGCTGGTTCACAACACCCATCAGTTCACATGAGGGCTAGGGGTGGGCCAGCTGGGCTAAGCTGCTGCACCTGCTGGCAAGAGCTGGGAACTGGGGCAGGCCAGGCTGAGCTAGACTATAGCACCGGCTGGCACACGCAAGACCCAAGGCTGGCAGCACCTGGTAGAGGAACTTCAGGACTCCCTTGTTTGGCTGCTGCTTCCACTAGTGAGGGTAAAAGCTGAGACTGGAAATGGGCCGGTATGGAGGTGGGCCAGGTTGGACTGGGCTGCTGCATTCACTGGCAAGTGTCAGCACTGGATGTGAGTCATGTCAGGCTGGCCTGAGTAACCCTGTAAGCACAAGATTCAGGGCTGAGAACAGGCCTCGTAGGGAAACTGTGTACCCTCCCTGCTGGACTGCAGCTCACACTGGTGATCACGAGAGCCAGGACTGGAGATAAGTCACACAGGCAAAGGCAATAGCACCCAGTGGCATACAGGTGGGCCAGGTCTGGGGGTGAGTTGGGTTGAGTTAAGCCACAGCACCCATGAGTCTACACAAGAGCCAGCTGGGAAGCAGAAAAGCCCAGGTTAGGCTGCAGCACATGCCAACACATACAAAAACCAAGGTTGGGGTAGGCCTAATAGAGATTATCAGGGGTATACCAAACTAGGCCACAGACCTGCTGGTATGTGTATGAACACCAAGCCTGTGGTAGGCTGGGCTGGGGTAGGCCATAGCACCCATCTATTTACTTGACAGATGGGACTGGGGGCAGAAGTGACCAAGCAGCTGCATGTACCAGTATGTTGTTTGCTGGTGCAAGTGGCAGACTGATTCTGACAACCCTGCACTAGCTGATGCACACAACAGTCAAGTCTGAGAGATCACCTCACATGAGGTTTCTTAGAGTATCCTGCAACTAGATTACTGAACTCAAATCCAGGCCACAGGGAAAGTCACAAGCTATGCGGTACAACCTTAGAATGCATGTATCAGGACTGGGCCTCCTCAGTTGCTGATGCATGTGTAGTGGACAGCATGCCCGGACACACACAGGTGACAAGACAGCCAGCTCATCTAGGCCACCAGAGGACACTGCTTCATCAGAGGATGGAAAGCACAACAGGTTGGACCACTCTCCTGGCCAAGCTTTGCAGCACGTTTCAGGGTCTAGGGATGCATTAAGGTAGACTTTTCAGCCAACTGACCTTGGAATGATTTCCTCAACTCTTGTGCAATGAAGCCAATGATGTCTCAGAACTATCAAAACCATGCAAGTAACACCCTCGGAACATTATTCCCCACACTGAGGTCTATAAGTCATTATCAAAGGAAAATTCCCTATCCCCAAGTGCTGATGTAGTTTGACAGCAAGGAGTGATCCCTTTCCCTTCCCCTCCTGCAGACACAAGAGAAAAAAAAATTGAACCATTTGTCCCACCTATCTTCCTCCATAATCTAAACCCTCCCCACCCTCATTGTGCATCCCTCTCAACTACAAAAACAATATTAAAAATTAAATTTTGAAAAAGTTGGTGATGGGGCATGGGCATGGTGAGGCATAAGCAGGACAAGCCACTACCCAGAATATGTGCACCACTAACAGAGTGCCTGGGACAAAGTCCACCTCGACTGCCAATTCAGCTTCCTGCTAATGTCCCAAAGAGGACAGTTTCTGGTTCCCCACTTCGGCTCACAGCCCCAGATGTTAAGGGCATTTGAGGAGTGAACTAACAGAAGAAAGACTTATTTGTCCTTTCTCTTTCTCTCTACCTTTCAGATAAATAAATCTTTTTTATGGTTTATTTAAAGACACATTTACACAGAGAGAAAAAGTGACAAATAGAGTTCTTTCATCCAGAGGTTCACTCCCCAAATGAGTGCAACATCTGGAGATGAACCATTCCAAAACCAGGAGCCAGGAACTTCTTTCAGATCTCCCACATAGGTGCCAGGGCACAAGCACTATAGCTGTCCCCTGCTGCTTTCCAAAGCACATTAGCAAGAAGATGGACTGGAAGTGAAGCAACTGGGACCCAAAATGGCACTAAAGTGATGGTCCTATTAAAATTCTCTTTAAAGAACAAAAATTAAACTATCATAAGATCCAACAACCCTACTTGTAAACATAAACATTATCTTTTTAAGAGATTTTTTAAAATAATGATTAAAATAGTACCTTTGAAAATTCTCAAGATATATGATCTAAATAATATCATTTACAAGTAAAAGGGAAAAGATGAGAGTGGGCATATGTAGATAACTCACAAAAAGGCAAATCACAAAATAAACAAGTAACAAATGCAAACAAAAAATAGCAGTCTTCTTGTCAGACAGACTGCAAAGGTTGAAAATTTGTCAATGAAGCAGGGAAACAAGTATTCCCTCATACTTCTATTAGAAGCAATTTCATATTTTTTCATTTAGACATCAACTATTTTTTAAAATCCAGATGTCCCTTTATCAGTTTTATTTCTTGTAAGCATCAGAAAATGATTGTAAAAGTAAGTTTGTAATAAAATTCACTGTGGTACTAACTGCAATATAAAGATCTGTCCAACAATAAGGCTTGGTTAAATCATATTTAGTACTTCCAAACTAAAAGTTATTATTAGCTCATTTTGAAATATTATATATTATATAAACCCAGTTTCAAAAATAACATACATTCACATAATAACAAACCTGTACAGAAAAAAAATCTAGAAGTATACACCCCAAAATGTTAGCACTGATTATCTCTGCAAAAAGAATAGTGGAATTTTTGCGATCTTTTTTTCTTTTTGTTTATCTGAACCTAATCTTTCCATTAAGTAGGGCTGAAAAGAGCCATTATCATAACAGACCTTGAAATAGTCCCAAAACCCATTGAAATAATCAGAGAGAAGTTGTATCAAACAAAAGACCAAACAACTTAGAACACAATAGCCTAGTTATAATTAATTTCAGGAACACATATGGAAAAAGCTGCTAACACCAGAAAAATGTACAGTAATTCATGAATCTTCAGAAAACAAAAGAATTCCCAAATTAAAATTCAGCACTAATCCTAGAGACAGTGTTCAAAATCACTTAGGAAAAAAAAAAATCTCATGATTTTCTCACCTAGCTTTAAAACACTCCCTGTCATGAGAAAGCAGTCAAAAGACAACAGAAGATAAAAACCACTCTCAAGTTTAACTGTGACAAAGTCTACAGCTTCTAGGATTTCAAATTCTGCTAACTTTTCCCCTCTGACTTGAACATTATGGGTGATTAAATTTAAAAGCAGCTAGCCAGAAGGGGTCCTTAAATGATTCTAGAAATACAAGCTTTATTTCTGTACCTGCATACAATTTCTAGCAAAGCCAAGGGAATAGGCTCATGTGGAACATTGCCTAAGAACTGTGTGCAAATGACCTGCTAATAACTAGCCAACAAATTGTCATTAGAATTTATCTATAGGGCCCGGTGGCGTGGCCTAGCGGCTAAAGTCCTCGCCTTGAACGCACCGGGATCCCATATGGGCGCCGGTTCTAATCCCGGCAGCTCCACTTCCCATCAAGCTCCCTGCTTGTGGCCTGGGAAGGCAGTTGAGGACGGCCCAATGCATTGGGACACTGCACCCGTGTGGGAGACCCGGAAGAGGTTCCAGGTTCCCAGCTTCAGATCGGCACACACTGGCCCGTTGTGGCTCACTTGGGGAGTGAAACATTGGACAGAAGATCTTCCTCTCTGTCTCTCCTCCTCTCTGTATATCTGACTTTGTAATAAACTGAATAAATCTTTAAAAAAAAAAAAGAATTTATCTATAAACTACAGGTTTTTTGTGTGTATGAAGTTGGCTAGTATCAAATAAAAAAAATCTCCATCTCTCTTCAATAGAATATGAAACAAATATTTCTATTAGTACCCAAATAATTAATGGAAGGTATCCACATAAACTCATTTTGTGGCAACTTTACACCTGTTACAGTTTGAGAGCCAAGTCTCATAAAGCACCTCTGATGCTTCCAGTGGGATCCGAGAACACCTATGAGGGCACAGGAAACATGAAGCACAGGACAGTTTAAGATTCCTGTAAGCCGGGGCCCGGCAGCATAGCCTAGCGGCTAAAGTCCTCGCCTTGAAAGCCCCGGGATCCCATATGGGCGCCGGTTCTAATCCCGGCAGCTCCACTTCCCATCCAGCTCCCTGCTTGTGGCCAGGGAAAGCAGTTGAGGACGGCCCAATGCATTGGGACACTGCACCCGTGTGGGAGACCCAGAAGAGGTTCCGGGTTCCCAGCTTCGGATTGGTGCGCACTGTCCCGTTGTGGCTCACTTGGGGAGTGAATCATCAGATGGAAGATCTTCCTCTCTGTCTCTCCTCCTCTCTGTACATCTGACTTTGTGATAAAATAAATAAATCTTAAAAAAAAAAAAAGATTCCTGTAAGCCTATATTAGTCATATCCCTTATGATGGCAATTTTTGATGCATAGGGAAGTCTCCTAGTATGGAGAAAAAAATCAGAGAATAACCTTACTTAAAAGAGATTTCAGGTCAATGATATTTGGGTACCACAAACATCATATAGTATCAAAGCACAGTTTTATGGTTACCATCCCAAAAACGCAGATTTCCTGGCTTTAAAAACACTCTACCTCATGGTGTCCCTGCAGAGTTGTGTGTCTTCATGCAGCACATTTTCTAACAAGGGAGATGGACATTACACACAACCACCCTGTGGTGTCCATTTAGGATTGTTCCAAGGCCCCTAATGGTACCAGAATCCATGGACATTCAAGTCTTTCATAAAACTACACAGTATTTGCATATAACCTGCAAATATTCTTTCATATACTTTGAATTACCTCTACATTACTTAGAACACTTACTAAAATGTGAATTTTATGTAAATACTTGTTACAGAGTCTGGTTCTATGGTAAAGCACATTAAGCAGCCTCTTGGGACACCAGCATCCCATGTGGGAATGCTGACTGAAGTCCCAGTTGCTCCACCTCCAATCCGGCTTCCTGCTAACGCGCCCAGGAAGGCGGCAGGAGACATACCAAGTACTTGGGCCCTTGCCACCCACAGGGAGGCAAGCATGGAATGAATGCCTTCTGGCTCTGGCCTGACCCAGACCTGTTATGGCCACTAGGCAGCAAACCAAGAGATGGAAGATCTCCTAACATTTCATGACTCATATCTCTAGCTCTTTCTCTCTCTCACACCCTACCCTTCAAATAAATAAATAAGTAAGTCTCAGAAAAACAGTTGTTACTCTGCATTATTTAGAAAATCATAGCAAGAAAAAAGTCTGTGCATGCTCAGTACAGACACTTTTTCAAAATATTTCTAATTCACGGTTAGTTGAATCCACACAGTTACACAGGAACCACTGTACTCATAACTACATATGTGACCATAACTGTGAATGGCATGATATCATGAAATAAAAGGGCAAGGAGCTATAAGTACATGTGCTGTTCCCAGAGTCAAGTTAAGAACAAGGTAGAAGAGAGATTCAGGCACAGCTGATCAGCACAGAGCCTCTGCAGCCAGAACAATCTTGCCCAGCTAGGAGCTGGAAGTCCAGCGTCACTTAAGCGCTCAGGTTAGTCCTTAGGTACACATTAAGTGTGAGATACACAGAGACATCCAAGTTAAGAGGCTACATGAGTCCAAAGATTAAAAAAAGGGGCATACCAGCAATAAAGCTAGAAGTCACTGTTCAGAGGTAGCTAGTGGTGCACAGAAACTGGAGATCTCTCAGTTAAGGTGAGCAGAACTATTGTCAAAGGGGCAGAGGGAACAGGTGGGCAGGATTACTTTCTCAAATTAACAGAAAACCATTCTAATTACTTTCTTGCTTTGCCATCAAAAGAAATGAAGTATTTTCTAAGATCACAGTCATGATACAACATCTTACTTATTCAGAAAAGGTCTAATTAAACTATAAGGTTCTTGGGGAAATACCATGACATAAGAAAAATACATCTTTCAACGAGTCTGAGGTATTATACTCTACAGTTTATTTGGCAGTGCCCTAGAAAAGCAATATTTTTGGAACACACTGATACAAGTACTTCGCAAAGTCTGTCACTACAAGTGCTTTGAATCTGAAGCACTGCCACCTACTGAAGCTGTATCACAATCATCAGCCTTCTGAAAATACCAAGTCTTGGGAGGATGTGCATCAAACAGACAAAGAACTCAGTTATCAACTTTTAGGACTATCACTGCAGTTGTTAATCTGCCCTGCACAGATTTCCACTGATGACACAGTATGTAGCTACTCTATAGCAGGGATCAGGTTATGCTTATGAAACGCTGAATTAAAATGTTACACAATTTATAGCCAAAGTACCATGACAGCAAGAGACATGCTTTAACACAAACTCACCTGATTTATTTGAAGCATGTTAATACAATAGTGACTAAACTGCTATATCCTTCACGACTCCAAAAACTGGAAAAGAAAAAAGAAAGTTCAAGTCAGTCGGTAATCTCAACAATAGGCATTTTAAACACATGCCTTGATCAAAATCAAAATAAGACAGAGTGGATCCAGAATGTCATAGAACTTCCTATGAGGATGATCACATCTTCTATTCGCACCATTCAACACAGTAACCACCAGAAAATGTGGATGCTAAACATTTGCAGTATGACTTGGTGCCAACTAAGACAGAAAACATCAAATTTTCTTTAAGGTTAACTTAAATTGGCACATGTGGCTAGTGGCTACAGTAAATCTACATAAGTTACCAAACCAGTTCCCTCTAGATCTGGAGTTCTAAGACAATTTCAGCAAAAATGAAACTTAAAAACAAATCCATGGGCCCGGCGGCGTGGCCCAGTGGCTAAAGTCCTCGCCTCGAACGCCCTGGGATCCCATATGGGCGCCGGTTCTAATCCCGGCAGCTCCACTTCCCATCCAGCTCCCTGCTTGTGGCCTGGGAAAGCAGTTGAGGACGGCCCAAACCTTTGGGACACTGCACCCGTGTGGGAGACCTGGAAGAGTTTCCTGGTTCCCGGCTTCGGATTGGCGCGCACCAGCCCGTTGCGGCTCACTTGGGGAGTGAAACATCGGATGGAAGATCTTCCTCTCTGTCTCTCCTCCTCTATGTATATCTGGCTTTCCAATAATAATAAATCTTAAAAAAAAAATCCACAAGTTTCAGCTTAACATTTAATGTACACTCCCCTTGTTCAAGTCATGTTTTAAACGGCTTTGTTCCCACTTTCCACATAAGTTAATCTTACAAAACATGAAACACAGAACCAGCATTGCAGCATAAAGAGTAAAAATGTCACCGGCCTACTGTAACCGCTGGCAGGCACAATAGACAAAGCTGAAGATATGCTGCACAGGGGGGATGAGGGAAACATCCTAAAACCAAGCCACTGCAACCACCTGCACAGTTGAGAGTCAGGACTAAGGAGCCCAAAGATCCAGAGCACTGGAGAACCCCAGGTCAAGCCACAGCATTCCCCGTCAGGGGGAGGCCCACCAGTGGCTTTTTGCATCATTAAGCAGTATGCCTTTTCATATCATGATGGCCTCACACACATCAGGATCTCCAGTCTCACAGACAAGAACCTATGGGTATATGATCTGGCCCTGATGCACATACTGCGTGACTAGACCACATACATTACTGACTTCTATGCAAAGACACCAACAGCATCTCGGAGTAATGATGAAGATGCAGGGGACATTACCATTGGCATTGAACGGAAGTTTTCCAGGTCATGAGAGGGATTTATTAGTTGATACAGAAAGAGTTCTAAGGGCCAGTGCCTTGGTATAGTAGGCCAAGCCTCTCCCTGAGGTACTGGCAGCCCATATGGGTATTAGTTCCAAGTACCACCTGCTCCACTTCCCATCTAGCACCCTGCTTATCACCTAGGAAAGCAGCAGCTTAGGATGGCTCAAGCCTGGGGTTCCAGCACCCAGGTGAGAGACCTGAACGAAGTGCATGGATCCCGCCTTCAGATCAGCTTAGCTACAGCCACTGTGGTCACTTAAGGAGTAAATGAGCAGATGGAAGACTGAGTGTCTGTGTGTGTTCTTCTCTTTGTAAATCTGCTTTTCCAATAAGAGAGAGAGAGAGAGAGAGAAAGAAGGAAAAGAGGGAGGGAGGGACAGAGACTAACCACTATGTGAGAGAACCAGGTCTGGGGTACAGATTCTGTGGGAGATATGTAAGCTCATCCCTGTGGAACTGCAAATATCTGCTGGTTTGCTCAAGAGCTGGAGGTAGTGATGGGCTGAGCTAGGCATGACCATGGAACCCCCAGACACTCATGCATACTGGGGCTGCGAACAGGCCAGGTCGGTCCAGGTTGAAACACCCACACACACACCCAAAAATAGGGTGTAGGGTGAACCGAACCAAAACTAAGCAGGAGCCAGAATGGAGTGTGGGCCATGCTGGGCTAGGTTATCACCTAATGGTTTTACATGAAAGCCAGGGATGGGGGTAGGCTGGGACAGGCTAGGTTGCAGTATCTGATGGCAAAGGCCAAGATGATGGATGGGCTATGCCAAGCCACTTAAAGGAAAACCACTGGCACATGCAAGATCTGTGACTGGGAGCTGGCCTGGTCAGGGAGCTGAAAGGGACACACCAGCAGGGTTGTGATCCCCACTGCTGAGCACAATGGTGAGAATGCGGGTGGCAAATGGGGCTGGATACGACTGCAGTATACTATGGCATAGTGTGGACCCGGAGCATGCCCAGCTGGTCTAGGCTCCAGCACACACTGGTGCTCGTGAGGGTATAGGACAGGCTAGGCTAGGTCTAAGCAACCATTGGACCACGTGTATGGGGATGGACCAGGTGTACCTGAGCTGTACCACCCAATAGTAAGAGCCAGAATAGGTGTTGGGCGATCAGGCAAGGCCACTGTCCCAGCCAGGACAGTATGTGGGGCAAGTTAGGGTGGGGCAAGCACCCACTAGTGTGCACAAGATCTAGCACTGGGAGGAGACCTGACAGAGAAGCTTGGGAAACTTCTCTCTCAGGATGCAGTCCCTGCAAGTGAGTGTAAGAACCAAGACTGGGAGAAGCCCAGAGTAGGCCAGTTTACAGTACATGTGTGTGTGGGTCACGTTAGGGGTGGAGCAGCCTGGGCCAGTTCATAACACTCCTAGCTCCTGGCTCCTGGCTTCACATCAGCTCAGCTCCACTTGGGGAGTTAATCATCACAGGGAAGATCTTCCTCTCTGTCTCTCTTCCTCTCTGTATATCTGACTTTCCAATAAAGATAAATAAATCTTAGGAAAAAAAAGGGGGGGCCCGGCGGCATGGCCTAGCAGCTAAAGTCCTCGCCTTGAATGCCCCGGGATCCCATATGGGCGCCGGTTCTAATCCTGGCAGCTCCACTTCCCATCCAGCTCCCTGCTTGTGGCCTGGGAAAGCAGTCGAGGACGGCCCAATGCATTGGGACTCTGCACCCATGTGGGAGACCTGGAAGAGGTTCCTGGTTCCTGGCTTCGGATCGGCACGCACCGGCCCGTTGTGGCTCACTTGGGGAGTGAATCATCAGATGGAAGATCTTCCTCTCTGACTCTCCTCTATGTGTATCTGACATGGTAATAAAATAAATAAATCTTTAAAAAAAAAAAAAAAAAGATGGGCCATGCCACACAGGGCCACGGCACCCACCAGCACATGTAAGACCCAGGTCAGGGGGCCAGACCAGTAGGAGGCCAGCAGGAGCTCCCCTGCTAGGTCACTGCTCCCACTGGTGTGCGTAGTAAGTGGGACTGGGGGCATATCAGGCTAGACAGGGCTATAACACCTACTGGCCTGTATGTAAGCTGGATTAGAGGGACAGACAGCCTGGGCTAAGTGACTATACCCACTAGGGCATGCACGGGCCAAAGCAGGCTGGTTGGGCTTGCTGAAGCATGAGCTGGTAAGCTCTTGGAATGGTAGCAGGACCTGTCAAGCTAGACTGCAAAACCACTTAATCATCATCAAAAATAAAAACTTTATTTTTAAAAAATAGAATTTTTTAAAATAATAATAATATTTTTAAAAGAAGTCATAATCCTGTCTTGTATTTTTGGGCTTACTTCTTTCTGGGCTGATGCTATCCCCTTGTTTGTGTTTATTGACTGTCACAGGTTAAGTCGCTTCTTCCTTAATTTAGAAAGATGCCAAACAAGGGGCCAGCAAACCCAAATTTGTAAACAAATATGAAGATCTTATAATCAATATAAATTAAACAGATGTTGATCTACAGAGCAACAACACAGTCTTAATACACAGGCAATAGACTAAGCTCCATCGTTTGTGCAAAAAACTGTCAAGTATTGAATTTCTCCTCAGAGGCAAGGAATCTTTAAATATACACATACAGAAACATGCACACACACCATTTTCTCAATATGACTAGCCAGAATCCATTCAAAATGATATTGAATGTGTCTATATGTTTCTTACAATGCTGTCCTCAGCTCCTGTAATAATATTTTGTTTCTTTCCTAGTTATTTTCACTTCTCCTAAGGAAAACCATACCAGGCCCAAGTAACAGTAAATCCAAATGTTAATCCAATCTCTTCAGGATCTTTAGCCAAATTAAGAATCGTTGAATTGTTTTTCTTTTTTAAAAAAGATTCATTTATTTATTTATTTATTTACTTATTTATTTATTGGAAGATATACAGAGTGGAGGAAAGACTGAGAGGAAGGTCTTTCATACGATGATTCACTCCCCAAGCGGCTGCAAACGGCTACAGCTGAGCCAATCCGAAGCCAGGAGCCTGGATTCTCTTCCAGGTCTCCCACACGGGTGCAGGGTCCCAAGGCTTTGGGCCGTCCTCGACTGCTTTCCCAGGCCACAAGCAGGGAGCTGGATGGGAAGCAGGGCCGCCAGGACATAAACCAGTGCCCATATAGGATTCTGGCACATTCAAAGCGAGGACTTCAGCTGCTAGGCTACCACACCGGGCCTCAATTTTTTCTTTTTGTTTATCATTCAAAATGAAATTAAGTTCTTATGGGCAGTCTTTCACACACAAAATAGAGAAGAAATACTGAGACCCCCTACCAAGATCAGACTAGAAAGTTTTGAGTAGCACCTTCTTTTATTTGCTCAGAGGAAAATCATATGTCATATTGTGAGCCTCCCTTTGGAGGGACCCATATGGCAAAGAATGGAGTGAAGCCTCTGGACAACAGCCAGTAAAAATTGAGGCCATCAGTCTAATGGCTCCAAGGAGCAGAACTCTGCCAAGAGCCATGTGAATGAGGCCAAAGGCACAACTTTTACCGAGCAAGCTTTCTGATGTGACTGCAACCTTTTAAGCAAACTTGACCCACAGGAACCCAACTAAACTGCACCCAATTTTCTAACCAGAGAAAAAATAAATTGTCATGCAACCATAAGACAATCCTGTTCAACTCTTAAATATAATACTCCTTTGGTACTTTAAGTATTAATAGACAAAAATTTTTTAAAGGCCAAAAAAAAGCAATGGTCTACTCAACATGAATGAGCAAAGAGTAATATTAGAATTTGAAAGTAGAAAACTGTGAAACATTTACACTTTTTTTAAAGACTTATTTTTATTTTTATTTTTATTGGATAGGCAGATTTACAGAGAGGAGGAGAAACAGAGAGATCTTCCAACCATGGTTCACTCCCCAAGTGGCTGCAATGGCCGGAGCTAAGCCCATTTGAAGCCAGGAGCTTCTTCCAGGTTTTCTGTGTGAATGCAGGGTCCCAAGGCTTTGGGCCATCCTCGACTGACTTACCAGGCCACAAGCAGGGAGCTGGATGGGAAGCAAGGCTGCTGGGATTAGAACCAGTCAGTGGCCATATGGGATACAGGCATGTGCAAGGCGAGGACTTTAGCCATTAGGCTATCACACCAAGCCCAACATTTTCATTTTTAATTGCAAAACTGTAGTCATCAAAAACTGTAGCTTTGGTGGCTTTAGTTGGGGTGTTGTGGCACTGCTGTGAGTCAGCCGACACTCAGGATATCCCTAAGCCATGTTGGAGTGCCTTATTCCCAATCCATCTTTCAACTAACAGGCATTCTGGGAGCAGTAGAAGGCAGCTCAAGTACTTGAACCCCTACCACCTAAACGAGACTCAAATGGATTTCCAGGCTTCTGGCTGCAGTCTAACCCAACCCTAGCTAATACAAGCATTTAGGGATTGAACTACAAAATAGACTATCTGTGTGGTGTTGGGGTGTATGTGTGTCTGTCTGTATCTTTCAAACAAAAATAAAATTATTTAAAAATGTACTGGAAACAAAATTACAAACCCAATTTTTTAAATTGAAAACAATTCAGTTAGAAAGTAAAATGTAAATAAGCCACTAAACATTTCTCAGCACTGTTCCTTACTTTTTATAATTTAGTACTGTTCATACAGCATTCACCATCTCTGCAAAATATCACTTTGTTTTTATTTCGCATAAGCCTCTTAAAGACAAGACCATTCATCCGCAGGCCTTTGCATATTTTTACAGCATCAAAGCCTGGTAGCACTGGGGCTGATTCCAAGAAGCAGGCACAGTAAGATAACAAGGGTACATTTCATGAAGTTCTAATTTTCTAATACACAAAAGATATTTATGAAGTAACAGAACTAAGAACAGCTATTCAGTTAAAATTAATCATACAATCTTAAATATTTTTACACTTTTTCTTCACAAGCACAAGGAGCTAAATAAATTAGAATACATCAAGCTAGAACATCTGTAAACAGCACTCCGGGAAGTAGCTGGATCGCATTCTGATTCTTTTTCTTCAGACAAGTTACAGATTTCCAGAAAACACAACTTGGGCAATTTAGAATGCCCACAGTGGCACATGTCTTTGGGACCTTGTTTCTAGTTTACAAAGAAGTGACCAGTAGACTAACCTGTATTTTTAAAAATCTGATGAGGTATCAAAATATTTCAGTAAAACACAGTTTCACATTATCTGAGGTTTCATAAAATCCACTCTCCCTCTTCTGCCAAGAGTTCCCAGCAACACCTTATTTCAATGACCAGTAAGTACATTTATTCAAATGTTCCAAAAGTATGTGATATCCAGCCAGCATATCAACACATGCACTTCTTGATCCCAAGCTACTAAAACCAGCAAAGCAGCTGATGGAGATCGATACTACAAAACGAGGACAACTTCTACTAACGACGAGTTAAAGGGCCATCCTGCAACTGCTAATACAACTAACCTACTGATAGATATTATATATTAGATTCTGCCCATCTGACAACTCAGAAGCTGTAGAGATTTTTCCTACATAATCTTTAACAATTAAGCACTGCTTTAGAAAAAGTATTACAGGTAGTGCTGGGCTAAAATCACCACCACCAAGAACCAGAATAGGTGTGGCAGGTTGAGCAAGACCACTGTTCTCACAAGGAAAGGAGATGAACAAAGCCAACCTGGGCCAACAACCCACTGGTGCGCACAAGAACTGCCACTGGGAGGAGACTCGATGCAAGAGCTTGGGAAACCCCTTCATTGGGATGCAGATCCTGCAGGAGAGCGCAAGAAGCAAGGCAAAGAGCAGCCCAGACCATGCCAGGTTACAGTACCTACTGGCATACATGTGGGTCAGGTCTGGGGACAGACCAGTCTGGGCCAGCACATACCCACTGGCACAGCTGAGACACAGGGCAGGAGGCAAGAGGTGCCAGATCAGGACGCAACAGCAGCCAGTACACATTAGGACTGGGTCAGCAAGTAGTCTGGGCTGGGATAGGCTGCAGCACCCACCAACACGAGCTGCAACAGGAGGCAGACCAGACTAGGCCAGGCGGCACAATAAGACTGTGGATGCTGAGGCGAGGCGAGGCGAGTCATGTCAGCCTGGGCCAAGCAGGGACCAGATTTGTGAATCCCAGGGACAGGGGATCTGACAGGGCTTGGGTAGCTTGGCTCAGGTCATGGGAGCCACATGTGTGGTGGGGTATGTGTACTGGCTGTGCAGCTGAGTCTTGAATCTAACCCTGCATTAGCTGGCACACACAATAATGAAGTCTGTGGTCACCCCAGGCATGTTTTCTTGGGTGACTTCCCAACTAGAACACTGGGCTCAAACCCTAGCCATAGTGAAAAATCATAAGATTTGTGGTACAACCTTGGAGATAAGGTATCAGGACTGGGTCTCCTAGACTAACCGTGCAGTGGACATCACGCTCAGATGCACACGGGGGACATGGCGCCCAGCTCACCTGGACTAGCAGAAAATGCTCAGTGCCTTACCAGAGGATGGAAGACACAACAGGTTGGACCACTCTCCTAGCCAAGCCTGGAAGCAAGTGTCTGGGTCTGTGGGTATACTACAGTAGACTTGGTCAGCCAACAGACCTTGGAAAGATTTTTTCAGCTCCAGTGCGATGAAGTCAATGATGTGTCAGAACTATCAAAACCACTCAAGCATCATCCTCAGAACATTCTTCCCCATATCCAGGTCTCTAAAGTGTCATCAAATGACTGTCCTCCCCCCAGATGCCAATGTAGTTTGACAGCAAGGAGTGGCTTCCTCCCTTGGCCACCCCTATGGCCCCAGGAAAGAAAAGGAAAAACATTACTGAAACATCTGTCCCACCCATCTTCCTCCATCCCTCACCCTCCCCGCTCCTGCCCCTAATCAGAGACCCAGATGGGCGTGCACCCCTCTCAACCATGTAAACATTAAAATTAAAATGAATTTTTTTAATATAGTTAATCTCGGCTTTTAAAAGACATTCAAGACTCTGTCACTTCCAGCATCCTTTATTTTTTTTAAAGATTTATTTGAAAGGCAGAATGATAGAAAAGAAGAAATACAGAAAGAAAGCTATCCCATCCTCTGCTGCATTGCCCAACAGGCCAGAGCAGCTGGGACGAGGTCAGCTGCAGCCAGGACCCAGCAGCTCCATTCCGGTCTCCCACACGGTGGCAGAGGCCCAGGCAGCTCAGGTCATCGTTCACAACTTTCCCAAGCACATTAACAGGGAGTTCCAATTACTAAGTTCTAAAACTAAGACGTTCAGAAGCAGTGCAACTAGGATTGAGCAGCCAGTCTGATTGGGATACTGATGTCGCAGGCCATGACCAACTCCTCTAATATTTTCGTGAATCCCTAAAACACACAGAGGATCTCTATGTGACTGGTCATATTGTGCATGTCTCAAGCTACAAAATACAATCTGTTAACAGAAAACTCAGTTTTGCCGTCTACATTTTCCATCTTTATTATGACCTGTACACAGATATCCAGCACTCAAACTTTACTAAAGATTATATAAATGAGGAATGGGGCCAGCACCCTGGGATGGCACGCTAGGCCTCTGTCTGCAGCACTGGCTGCAGGATCCATCACCATGTGGATACTGCTCCACTTCTGATCCAGGTCCCTGCTTGTGACCTAAGAAAGGAGAGAGGGTGGCTCAAATCCTTGGGCCCCTGCACCCATATGGGAGACCCAGCGGAGTTTTCTGGCTTCAGATAGGCTCAGCTCCAGTTGTTGTGGTCATCTGGGGAGTGAATGAGTAAATCAGGAAAAATGAAAAAAAAAAAAAAAAAAAAAGCATTTTGGCCAGCCACATCTTTAGTGCTTAAACAGTAAAATCACCTAGCTTCTCTTACTTACTTGTTTAAAACCTTAACAGCTCTGATTTGTAATATTCTTAATTTTTAAAATTTGTACATTTGGAAAGCCCAAATAGATTTCTACCATCCACTGATTCACTCCCCAAACAGCTAGGGCTGGGTCAGGTCAAGCCAAGGGCCTGGATCTCACTCCAGCTCTCCCATGTGGGAACCAAGTCTTAAGCCATCACCTGCTGCCTCCCAGGGAGCACACTAAGGAGAAGCTGCAATCAGAGAGAAGCCTACAATCTGACATTGCATGCAGGTGTCTTCACCACTGTGCCGAACGCCCACCGCCCACCACTACGCTCTTTCTTGAAAAGCAGACCAACTTCATTCCAGGCAAGCCGAGTAAGCTCAAATGTAAATTTTACACCACATTCCATGCTGACGATTTGGGGAGCAAATAACTATGGCATGTAAGTTACCCTTCAATCGTCCAACAGTGGACCAATGAAAACTAAGTAAATCGATAACAAGTGAATAAAGGCGACAAGAATTTCTTTGGGTTATTCTATCAGCTTGAAATGAAATGATTTCAAATAAAAAATTAAAATTCTGAAATCACCTGGATTATACAGTAAATTTCACAAATAGGAAAACCTGCTTTTAAAGGAGACAGAGTGAGAGCTGAGGAAGTATGCACACAGCCTACCAACTAATCATCACTTAGTAAACTTCAAACTACATAAGTAGGCAGTGAAATGAGGCAATGGTGACTTCAGCTGAAACCAAAGCATAGCAAAAGAAGCACAAAAAAAAAAACCACATGCACCACAAAGCTTGGCATAAGTGCTTCACAAATCTAATACAGGCCTGCGGCAAAGTGCAGCCAATCTACAATTCAAGTGTTACGTGATACCTCTGGTTTACTCTAAAACAACACTGAAAAACCTGCTTTATTGCAATACAGCCAAGATGCACGCCTGGGTTCTGAAGGTTTTATTAAGTGCGATTTTTTTTTTCCACTGCAGCACAATTCACAATTGTGTCTTTGCGTTATCTCACGAAAGCAAAGCTAGGTTAGAAATACAGTGCTAGGGAAATGTTGCCATCTTTTCTTGTACTGCCTGCCCATCACAATTCTGACTTTAAATGGTTATACTCTGGTTCTACCCTGTAATCATGCAAGAGAAGGCCCGTATACTCAGAAAAACTTCACCAGAATTACCAAGTCAGGCATCACATACTGAATATTGAAGCTTTTCAATCAACAGTAAAATACATTTAAAAGATCGTTTCCACCCTTTCTGCAAGATCCACCACTTTGAAACACCCTTTACCAAATACCAGGCAGGTCCACCCTTCTCTACCCAAGTAGTTTAATTTTTTTTTTTATGAAAGGCGGGGTACACCACGACAAATGCGGTCCCCTTTCAAAGGAAATCAATCTCAAATGCAAAACGCCACACACACTTCCAGGGGCTTTCAGAACCCCCGCGGCCATTAGGCCCTGCCCCCTGCGCAGGAATCCCAGCTCCACGCCCTCCACGACCACCTCTGCGGAACACTCCCCCTCGGCGCAGCCCCCCGAACAGCCCAAGTCCCTGGCCTCGCAGGGTGCGTTCTGTAACCGAGCCCAAGTCCCTTCGCCCCGGCAAGGTCACCGCTGCCAACTACCCCTTTAAGCCGAGCCATCACGGTAGTAGTTGGTGAGAGCCACAGCTAGAACTTGCCTGTCATAGGATATATTTTGTCCCCTCGGCCCCACCTACCTTCCCCATTCCGGCGAGTTACGTCTTTACCACTTGCCCATTCTACAGAAATAGCCGGCCCGCCCAGCCCCGCCGCCCCGCCTCCGGCGCCCCCAGGCCCACTGCCCGCACACCCCAGGGCCTCCCTCTCCCACACAGCCGCTGGACTCGTCGTCCCCTCTTCCGGCGAGTCCCACCCACCGCGATCCCGAGACCCCCTGACACACGCACACGCGCGCACACACACACACACACACACGCACCCTCCTGCCGGCCCACCAGGGCACCCCATGGGGCCAGGCTCTTCGCATTCCTCTCGGTTCCTCCCCTCAGGACACCTGTGTCGTCCCACCCCCTGCACACACACACACCCGCCCCCCATCCCTCCGCCTCCTCCCCGGCACCCAGCCCCCTACACCTCCCCTCTCCCCTGGCCCGAGAGAGCCCCAGGAGGGAGGGATGGCGCGGGGGAGAGGAGGCCGCCGAGGGGGCCGCTCTGGTCGGGGTTCGCAGCGCCGCGGACCTGCAGGGCTCCTCAGCGCCCTCTGCCTCCTCCGCCGACGGGGCGGAAGTCAGGGCCTCCCGCGCGCCCCCCCACCAGAGGGTATTTACCTCCTCGCCAGGCACACTTAGCAGACGGCTCCAACATTGGCAAACGCTCCAGAGAACTGACCCCGCTCGGCCGCCGCCGCCGCCGCCGGCTTCCACCCCTCGGGCTCCCCGCCCCCCGCCTCCGCCCGCCTCCCCTGCGCTCCCGCCGCGCCCTCCCGGGCTCGCGCCGCGCGCCCCCGCCTGCGCAGCCGCTCCCGCGCCCGGCACGCGCGCGCGCCCGCCCTCCGCCCCGCCTCCCGCCCGAGCGCGGCCATTGTTGGCGCCGTAGCTCCCGCCCCCTGGCGGCCGCGCGGGCACCGGAACCTGTGCAAGCCCGGGCTGGAGAGGGCGGGGTGTGCGCACCCGTCCCAGGCCGCCTCTGGTCCTCCAGCCCGGCTCCTCACGGGGTCGGCGGCTAAGAGTGGGCCTGAGGTTGGCCCCTTGCACACCTGCAGTCGGCCACTTTCTCCCGCTCCAGCCTGGTCCTCTGCTGTCTCCAGACCCGGCTCGGGGCCTCGACTGCTGGCTCTTGCCTTCGCGGGCTCTCTGGTTGTGCCCCTCTGCTGTGTCGGGGACCAGTGACCACGCCGCGTCTGCTCCGGCCGCCGCTGTGCGACGCAGGGCTTAGCGGATCCTGCACCTTTCCACACTGGGGGAGGGGGCGGGAAAGGAGGTGAACTCAGTATCTCGCCCAGAAAATACGGGTGATCCGCATTCACCTGTTCTCACTTTGCGGCTATTTGGCCTGCGCCACCAAAACAATCAAATGAGAATGAGAACCATCTTATAGCGGTACCCTGGATCCCTGATTTTTGAGGCAAGGATGCCAGAAAACTAGAATTACTTTTTGGTTTGTCCTGTTTTTGAGGTTTTGACGTGGGATGCTTCCGTCCAGATAACTTTAACCGACTGAAAGAACCTTATCATCACGTTTAAAAATGTGGGAAAAAATCGAAAAATAAATCTAGAAATAGAGTAATATGTTTTCACCAATTTATTCATGTGCATTAATTCCTGGATTCTTTCTCAGTATCTCTTATCTGCCCGGGAAACGTCTACCAAGCCGATAATTCTGTCTACACCTGGGCAGACAGTATAGAACAGTGATAGGAACCTCACTGCTTAGAGATCATGGTTGTAGCATAACTGGTAAAACCGCAATCCAAAGCCAGCATTCTGTGTGGGTACAGGTTGGACTGCCAAAAATCCACTCTTCATGCAGCTGCCTGCTAATGTGTCTCGAAAACGCAGAGGAAGATAGTGCAAGTGCTTAAGCTCCTGCTATCCACGTAGGGGACTGGGAAGAAACTCCTGGTTCCTGGCTTCTGCCTGGCTCAGTGCTGGCAGCCATTTGAGGAGTGAACCTGCCCATGGAAGATCTGTCTCTTTTATTTATTTAGAAGGCAGAGAGACAGAAGTCTCCAGTCTACTGGTTCACTTCCCTGTGGAGACCCGGGGCAGAAACTGGAAACCTGGAACCCACCTTAGCAGTAGCAGGGAACCCAGACTGAGGCCATGGTCTATGACCTCCCAGCGTGAGCAGAAACCAGAAGCAGGAAAGAATGCAGAGCCAACAACCCAGGCACCCCAAGCCCAGTCCTAACCACAGGGCCTCGTGGGTCATTCCTGTGACGTGGCAGAGTGCATGTGGCACCTGCCAGCAATGGCTACAACTACCTACCAGAGCTGGGCTGCGTTCCTCCCCCTATTCAGCCCTGGGGACTCCACAAAGTGTAACCTGGCACTCTCCCTAACTCTGCCCCACTCCATGATAAATGTCAAGCTGCTCAAGCCCAGCACCTGCTGCACATTCAGATTCTTGCTGAGGGTTTTTGAACAGCTGCTAGGAACCTTCACCTTGGCCCTCCCAAGAGCCAAGTTTTCACCTCTGTCCTTGCCTCAGGCCCTCCCCTCTCCCTTCAGTCATCTTCCCCTCATATAATAATAACTCATGTGCACAACACTGAACTACACCATGAAAATCAGAGCTACAGAAAGCGTGCTTTCATCCGCTGGTTGACTCCCCCAAATGGCCACACTGGCTGGGACTGGACCAGGCTGAAGCCAGGAGTGTGGAGCTTTTCCCAAACCTCCCACATGGGTGCAGGAGCCCAGGCAACTGGGCTACCTCCTGCTGCCCTCCAGGCACACCGGTAGCCTGCTGGATGGGAAGAGGACCAGCAGGGTCTTGAACTGGTGGTGCCTACCTGGGGTTCTGCTGTCACAGGTGGCAGCTTTACCTGTTAATACCACAATGTCAGCCCCAGAAACACTCTAACTAAGCTCATTAAATTGAATTTTAAAATTTATCACTGCTTTAACTTTTTTAAGATTATTATTATTTTTAAAGATTTATTTATTTTTATTACAAAGTCAGATATCCAGAGGGGAAGAGAGATAGAGAGGAAGATCTTCCGTCTAATGTTTCACTCCTCAAGTGAGCTGCAACGGCCGGTGCTGTGCCGATCCAAAGCCAGGAGCCAGGAACCCCTTCCGAGTCTCCCACGCGGGTGCAGGATCCCAAAGCTTTGGGCCGTCCTCGACTGCTTTCCCAGGCCACAAGCAGGGAGCTGGATGGGAAGTGGAGCTGCCGGGATTAGAACCGGCGCTCATATGGGATCCTGGCGTGCAAGGCGAGGACCTCAGCCGCTAGGCCACGCCGCCAGGCCCAGATTATTATTTTTCAATTATTTATTTGAAAAGTGAGCCACAGAGAGAAAGGGAGACACACAGAGATGTTCCATCTGCTGGTTCACTCCTCAGATAACAGCTGGGTCTGCACCAGGTCAAAACCAGGAGCCGGGACCTTCATCCAGCTCTTCCTCAGGACTTCAGACATCCTGGACACATCAGTAGGAAGGTGGATCAGAAGTGGAACAGGTGGGACTTCAACTAGCACTCTGAGATGAGATCTTGACATCACAAATGGAGCTTAATTACTCAAGAGGAAACTATTGTTCAGCTTGAATCATCACTCACCGTTACTTGAGGTAGACAGCATCAGTACCTCAAAACATATCTGAGAGACCTGGAAACCCACCCACGAATCCGTGATAACTTTAGGATTGATTTCAAAATAAAGCATTAGTATCAGGATTGAAAATCATGGCTGGACCCAGTGCAGAAGCCTAGTGGCTAATGTCCCTGCCTTGCATGCACCAGGATCCCATATGGGCTCCAGTTCGTGTCCCAGTGGCCCTTCTTCCCATCCAGCTCCCTCCTTATGGCCTAGGAAAGCAGTCAAGAACAGCCTAAAGCCTTAGGACCCCGCACCCATGTGGGAGACACGGAGAATATGAATTTCCAACAAGATCCCTAACACCTTGCTTGGAGAACCATTGCCCTAGAAATGTACCTTGAATCAAGGAAACCGGATAGATAGAGAGCAGCATTCAGCAACATTGCCTTCTTTCTTAGTCAATCAGCAGTCTTGTCCAGCCCTAACAGCATAGCTAGCAGTTAGACAAGAGGCTTACGTTTCCCTGGAGAACCTGGTTGTCTGCATACAGGATACAGTTTACTGACATCTGGACTTACTCAGCTACAATACTCCAACTTCTTCCACCTCATTGCCATGACGAATCTTCCGTGCCAGTAGGCAAAGTCCAAGTTCAGAGGCCTGAGGTCAGCTTTCATGCCTCCACATTCACGAAGACAGCATCTAAACAGGAAACACAAAGATTAAAAATGAAAAGGATTTAAAAAAAATAGGATTGGGGCCGGAATTCTGACCAAATGAGTTAACCCACCGCTGTGGTGCCAGCATCCCCTGAGGCACAGTTCAAACCCTGGCTACTTCGCTTGCAATTCAGCTCCCTTCTTACGGGCTGGAAGAGTGGCAGGTTCTTGGAAAGCTAGATGAAGCTCCCAGCTTTTGGCTTCAGGCTTCAGTCTAGTCCAGACACGACTGCTGTGGTCATTTGGGAAATGAACCAGTGGATGGAAGATCTTTCTATATATTTTTCCTTCTCTTCATAAATCTGTACTGAAAAATATCACAGAAATAAGAACAGAAAATTTCTCTAATCTGAAGGATATGCATTTCTAAGAAGCCAGGAAGTACTTCATGTGCTGAGAGATAAAGGACCCAGTTACAGGTGCATCATCAGGAAATTCAGGTCTTTGATGAATTAAAAAGAAAGATCCAAATGCTTCATGGAGACAACAAATCACACAACAAAGAATGAGGGGGGAAATCACTGTTTTCACCCCAGCTGTAGGCAACTGCCTGGGTTATTGGGACCTAGGCAAGCTTCACACTGTTGGGAGAAAAGCAGACAATAGCATTCTGGGCCTGGTTCATGTTAAATTTGTGTCAACTCTACCAGTGTGCCGGTACAGTTGCTTCCTCTTTTCTTTCTTCCTCTCTCTTCTTTTTCTTAAAGATATATAGGGAAGGTGGGTGTATGCCAGGTCAGGACACGCCACCCAATTCCCCAGATGCTCCATGCCACTCTGAGGTGCTATGGATCTACACATTGCCCAGGGAAGAAGGTCTAAGGATGTGATGGAGTGGGGTAAGCTAAGGGTAGGCTTGACAGGTGAGGAGTGACTTCTGGGGACTTCCATGAACTGGGTCACTGCACTACAGGTAGCCAAAGGAACTGAGGCTGAGTGGTTTAGAGGGGGAAACCAGAAGGCATGTATGGGTTAGGCCCAAGTATGTGCCCACCTGGGAGACCTGGGCTGGGCTGAGCAAAATTGCCTGCTGCCTGCCTGCTGGTACACGTGAAAGCTGGAGCTAGAGGGCATGCCTAACTGGGTAGGACATACTACCCATACAGGTGTAGGGCAAGGAGTGGGACACATCAAACTGGGCCACAGCATCCATCAAAACATAAGAAAACCAGATCTGAGGGGAAGATTCTTCAGGGAATTTGTGGCCTTAGCTCTGTGGAATTACAGCACCTACTGGTTTGTGTGAGAGCTGTGAGTGGTGACAGGCCAAGTCATGACAACTGTGGGAGCCAGGGCTGGGAGGAGGCAGCACCCACCGGCACATGCAAAGTACGAGACTGAGGACAGATCATACCTAGCAGGGCCACAGCTCCCTCCAGCATGCATGAGATCTGGAGCTGGGGAGCTGGCCTGATAGGGAAACATGGGGAACTCCCATGCTAGACCACAGTTCCCATTGGGGAGCACAGTAGCTAGGGCTGGGGTTAGGCCAGTCCAGGCAAACTTAAGCACTCGTCAACATTTGGTAGACTGGATCTTGGGTCAGGCTGGGCTGGGCCAAGGCACAGCACCTACTGGCACCATTGAAGCCAGAATAAAATGTGGGCTATGCCTGGCTGGGCTAGTCTGCAACACCCCTCCAGTGAGAGCTGAGATGCAGGCACATGCAAGATGCAGGACTAGGGAAGTGCCTGATAGGGGAATTTGGAGAACTTCCCATGCTAGGCTGCAACTCCAAGGTAAGTACAAGAGTCAAGCTAGGCATAGGCAGGCCAGGCAGGGATGCAGCACCTGTCAGCATATGTGTGGGTCAGGTCTCGGGCCCCAGACCAGGAGGAGGTAAGGATCTGTGCACTTGCAAGGATCAGAGGAGATGCAGCTGGTGTAAACCACAGCACCAGCTGGCAAGTGCTGGGACTGGGTACAAATCATTTCAGACTGGACTGTAGCAGCTCCTGAGAAGCACAAGATCTGGAGTTGGAGGTTGTCCTGGCAGGGGAATTGGGGTCACTCCCCTTTTAGGTTGCTCCCACCAGTGAGCATGAGAGCAAGGGCTGGGGGCTGGACAAGCTGGACAAGGTGGCAGCAGCCAACCAGCATACATTTAGGTCAAGTCTGGGGGATAGGTTAGGTAGGCTGAGCTAGGCCATAGCATCCATGGGTGTGTATGAGAGCTTGATGGGATGCAGGATGGGTCTGGTTAGAGCACAGCACAAGCCTGCATGTGCAAAAACCAGAGATAAGGGCAGGCCTGGTGGGGGTTATCAGGGATCACCCCAATAGGCTGTGGCACTGCTGGTGTGCCTGGAGACCAGGCCTATGGTGGGATGGGCAAGGCCACAGCACCCATTGGTTCATGTGAGACAGGGCTGGGAGCAGCACTGACTAGGTAGCTGCATCTACTAATGAGTACAATGGCTGGTGTGGCTGACAGATTGAACCTGAACCAGCACTAGCTGGTGCACACAAGAATCAAGTCAGAGGTCATCCCAGACAAGGTTTCTTGAAATACTACCAAACTAGATTGCTGAACTCAAATCCAGGCCACAGGGAAAATCATAAGATATGTGGTATAACCTTGGAGTATATGTGCCAGGACTGGGCCTCCTCAGTTGCTGATGCCTGTGCAGTGAATAGCATGCCCAGATGCACACAGGGGACATGACAGCCAGCTCATCTAGGCCAGTAGAGGATGTGGACTGCTTCATCAGATGATGGAAAGTAGAATAGGTTGGACCACTCTCCTGATAAAGCTTTGCAACATGTTCCTAGGTCTGTGGATGCACCAAGGTGGACTTGGTCAGCCAATAGACCTTGGAAAGATTTTCTAAATCTTGGTGCCATGAAATTGACAATAACCCAGAACTATCAAAACCACCAGGTAACATCCTTGGAACACTCTTCCCCACTTTGGGCTCTCTAAGGCATTATCCAATGACTATCTCCCATTCCCTGATGCTGATGTAGTTCAACAGCAAAGAGCATCTCTCCCCCATTCTGCACAGGAGAAAAAAAATAGAAGCATTTGTCCCACCCACCTTCCTCCATATTTCAATCCTTCCTACCCTAATCAGAGGCCCACATGGGCATGCATTCCTCTCCACTGTGTAAACCATATTAAAAATAAAATAAGAAATCTCAAAGATGACATCATTTTGTCAAAAAAGAAAAAAAAAAGCAAGGGCTGGTATCTCAAAATTAGTGGAGAAATACTTTTGAAATTTCCTAAGATTATCTCCAGCTTAGAATTCTACTCTTGGCAAAACTATTAGTCATCTGTAAGGGAAAAATATGTTTAAATGTCAAGATCTCAAAATTTGCCTCCCATGTCTTCTTTGTTATTCTACTTGGAGAATGAAAGAAAACGAATCAGCCAAAGCGAAGGCACCAGATGTAGTCAAAGGGACCTAACAGGTGACAGCCCGGGGGTTTCCCAGGGGGAAATCCCTGCACAGCTGCTGTGTGGCAGCCCAGAGAAGGAATTATCCACGGATAAATGGGACAGTGGGGGCCTCAGTTGAACAACTGCAAGAAAATATGGGTCTGATGTATAGTTTTGGAAGACTCTGTTATTCTTCTGTAAAATATTTAGTTCTGCGTTCTTGAACTGTAGAGCACCACTGAGGTCAGTCTTTGTTTAGCTACAAGACCTGTTCAGCCCACTATATTGTCAGCAAAAGGTGTAAGTCGCTTCTCAGGGGAAAAAAAAATTCTAAAGACCATCTGTGTAGTCTGCCACAGGCCCTTTCAGGTCCTTTTCCATCTTTCACAATTCCAGTAATATTCCAAATATTGCTGGTTAATATTCCTTCGCCTGGGTTCTGAAGTGAATATGCTTTGTAATCAAACTATCATAAACTTATATCAAGCAAACACACACATACCCAGACCTTTGCGCCTAAAAAGCAGTGGAAATCTGAAATCATTTGTTGCCACAACATGCTGTGACTCATAAATTATTGGAAACTCACTTACAACCGTGTTTCTTTGAAGATTTATTTATTTTTATTGCAAAGTCAGATATAGAGAGAGGAGGAGAGACAGGGAGGAAGATCTTCCCCCCGATGATTCACTCCCCAAGTGGCCGTCACGGCAGGAGCTGAGCCGATCGAAGCCAGGAGCTTCTTCCGAGTCTCCCACGCGGGTGCAGGGTCCCAAGGTTTTGAACCATCCTTGACTGCTTTTCCAGACCTCAAGTAAGGAGCAGGATGGGAAGTGGGGCCACTGGGACATGAACAGGCACCCATATGGGATTCTAGCGCGTGCAAGGCAAGGATTTTAGCCACTGGGCTATTGCACCAAGCCCTCTCTTACAAAGTTTTCACAATTTATTTATGTATTTGAAATAGAGAGAGAGAGAGAGAAAGAGAGAGAGAGAGAGAGAGAGAGAGAGAAAATACCTTCTGTTCACTGGTTTACTTCCCAAATGGCTGCAACATTCATGTCCAGGCCAAGCTGATGGGAAGAACCCAAGTATTTGGGCCATGACTTGGGCCATGATCTGCTGCTCTCATGTGCATTAACAGGAAGATGGCTCAAAAGCACGGAGCAACCAGGACTGGAGGCTGACACTCTGATATGGAAAGCTAGCATCTAAAGCAGCAACTTAACCACCTGGCTTGATGGTTCACAATGCCCATCTCATAATCAGATGTTTTTAAAAAAAAGAGCTATTTTATTTATTTGAAAGGGACAGAGAGACACAGAGAGTATCTTCCATCCACTGGTTCACTACCCCAAAGACAGAAACTTCCATCTAAGTTTCCCACGTGGGTGGCAGGAACACTTGCTACATCATCTGCCACCTGCACAGTGCATTAACCCACTGTGAGACAACACTGGCCCCTTGATAGACTATGATTACAGGAAAGTGACAAGACTACAGCAGAAGATGAATAAAATGGGATGAGACTTTTTAATATCGATTTTTTTATGCATGTTAGCAAGGAGAGAAGCATGTTGAAGGAACAGTAGCTAACATTCATGGACAAGTAACAGTAAGCGCCACGATAAGTTACAGCTCACTGCTTCTTTGGACAAATCCTAGAAAGTGAATAGAAACTGTTCCTTTCTCTTTTCAGTGTTTGGAAAAAATTTGCAAAGTACTGCAACTGCAGTTGCATACAGCCAGGAGCGAAAGGGCCAGGAGCTCAGCCACGGGGCTGCACAGCCAGGCCCAGCACATCCCTGCTGTTGCTTCATCTGCCTGGCTGCCTCTGACAGGGCTGGGCTCCGGGTCGGAGCCAATTCTAGTGAGGACCTAGTGGTATCTCACACTTGTGGTTATTTCCAACGAGGTTATAAAAACATATGATGTTGCTGTGTGTGTGTGCTTGACTTCCAAATAATACCACATTTTTGTGTATAGTTATGTCAAAATGTGTCACTATCCTGAACTTATAAGGTTATCTCCCAGAAGCAGAATTACAGTGGCTCTGATGGTCCTCATGCCATTTCATATTCTGTTGTCCTCTTTTTTCTTTTCCATTTTATTTTTAATTTTATGGTAAAATTACATAGGCTCTGGGATTTCCCCTACTCCCTCCCCAAATTAACTCCTTGCAACTTATTTCCCCCTTATTACTACAATAATATAGTTCCTCGTAAGCAGTCGTAAGTTTATCATTCTGTTATTTGTGTCCTGACATTGCAGGTACAGACAAGGGCAGACAGTCCAGCATCCTGCTGTCAAGATATATCAACCATTTTGCTGTCTTGTATGTATGTAGCAGTTTGCAAAGTTTATGAAGTTCACAGAAAAACAATAATTTTAAAAATGATTTATTTGTTAGCCAGAGAAACAGAGCGCAACAGACAGATGGACAAAGAGAGAGACAGAGAAAGAGAGAGAGAGGGAGAGAGAGACAGAGGAAGAGAGAGAGAGAGAGAGAGAGAGAGAGAGAGAGAGAGAGAGGATGCATTCCCTAGTACATTTTCCAAATGCCCACGTGTTAGGAATTCTGTTTAGGTTTCTGAAGTGGATGGTAGTCATTCCCTGCAGCCTCCAAACTGGAGTTGAGAGTAGAGCTGGGACTTGAACCTAGGCACTTTTGTGTAATACACAGGCATCCCAAGCAGTGTCTTAGCTGCCACATCAAACACTTACCCTGGACAATTATTCTTAAGACTATGATTTGAGGGTCCCGCACAATAACTAGTGACTAAATCCCCACCTTGGGCACCAGTTTGTATCCCAGATGCTCCACTTCCCATCCAGCTCCCTGCCTGTGGCCAGGGAAAGCAGTCAACGATGGTCCAAAGCCTTGGGACGCTGCACCCACGTGAGATACCCAGAGGAGGCTCCTGGCTTCTGGCTTCATATCAGCACAGCTCTGGCCATTGCGGCCACTTTAGGAGTGAATTAGCAGATGGAATATCTTTCTCTCTTTTTCTCCTTCTCTCCTTAAATCTGCCTTTCCAATGAAAGAAGTAAATGAATCTTTAAAAATATATATTGTGTAACTGGTCTGTTGATTTTTCTTTTGCAAAATTAATATTAATCTAGCAGATATGCTAAATTTCTTATTTTATGCTTTGAAATAATGATAAGCCATTTATTAAGAAGTAGTCCTAAAAACCAATGGTCAACATAAGAGGTTTGTAATATCTGGAGGCATTCTTTTTAAAAATGGGGCACAACATCTGAAAAATCAAGTGTCCAGGCGCTTCCTCTGATCACTCTCTGGTGGGCTGACATCTCAGTGATTTCTTCCCTAACGTGTGCAGGAGCACTTTCTCCTAAATACTTCACCCAGAGCCTGTGCATAACTTCATCATCACAGCAATATTTTTTTTTTAAAGATTCATTTTTATTTTTATTACAAAGTCAGATATACTGAGAGGAGGAGAGATAAAGAGGAAGTGGAGCTGCCGGGATTAGAACCAGCGGCCATATGGGATCAAGGCAAGGACCTTAGCCACTAGGCCACGCTGCCAAGCCCCATCACAGCAATATTTTGAGAATTTTTTCTAGTTCACATTTTAGCGCAGATCCTGTCATTTACTCAATTGTTTACAAAAAATGATTTGCAAAGAACAAAACAGTCCTCAAGCAACACACAGGGTAGTAACTACAGTGTAACTTTGTTTTATGAAAGCTCCGGCATTTAGCACACATTTACCAATCGATGCAATTCGATTACCATTCTATGCTTAAGTTATCTTACCCAAGTGTTAACAAAGAGTAGGAAAAAAATCGAAAATGCATTTAAATGAGCATCTTCGTAGGTTTAACTGAAGTGTTGAGTTATCACAACTCTAGTCCTTTGTCCTCGAATTGTTAGATTTTGGAAAGTAACTCATTGTAACGGGTCTCTTATTGTTATCCCCTGTGCAAGTTCACAATTTGTTTTTTATTTTGACATATTGCAAAAACCTTGGGTGTCATATACTTTTTAACCAATCATTTAAATGAAACTAAAGTCATTGTGCAGCTTATCATATTAAAATGCATCATATCTATCTGTAACGTAACAGAACCTAGCAGAACTTTTAAAATCATTTACGGGATCGGTGCTGTGGTGCAGTAGGGTAATCCAATAGGGTTATCCTCTGAGAGCATCCCATATAGGCACTGGCTCATGTCCCAGCTGCCCCACTTCCCATTCAGCTCCTTGCTTGTAGCCTGGGAAAGCAGCAGAGGATGGCTGCTTTCGTTCAGCCCCAGCAACTATGTGGGAGCCTAGACGAAGTTCCTGGCTCCTGGCTTTGTGTCAGCATAGCTCTGGTTGTTGCAGTCATTTGGGGAGTAACCCAGTGTCTGGTAGCCCTACTTTTTGTCTCTCCTTTCTTAATAAAAATCCATCTTTTAATTAAAAATAAATAAATCTTTAAAAATTGTGCATTGGATAGCCACTAATTCTTCTGAAGAGTACAATTCAAGTGAATGATGTATGTATTACACAAATGCATGCAATTCTCTTCTACATTATGTATGCATTATGTTAATGCATGTAGTTTACCTTTAAAATACACGTTTCTGGGCCCGGCAGCATGGCTTAGCAGCTAAGGTCCTCTCCTTGAACACGCCGGGATCCCATATGGGCGCCGGTTCTAGTCCTGGATGCTCCACTTCCCATCCAGCTCCCTGCTTGTGGCCTGGTGAAGAGCCTGGAAGTTTTCTGCCCTTTGTGATCCCGCCTTGATGGCTTGGCTGGGGACTGTGTGGATTCTAGGCCTGACACCCAGCAGGACACCTGGCAGGTCACGTAGGCAGACCACTCCTCAGGAAGGAGGTACCTGGTGTTTGATAAGATCCACCACCCTATAGCTCATCGATTTGTACTTTTTGAAAGTCGCTAGTTTCAAACCCACCAATAGAAGCCTGCTAGATCATGACTGTATAATTAATAGCCTGAAATGTATAAAAACTGGGGAGCTTGGGCTCTCGGGGTCTTTTCCTTTCTCTCTCTCTGGCTCACGGGCTTGCTGCGGATCCTGCAACGGCTGCCCCTCCCCTGCCCGGCCATGCTGGGCTGGGGGAGGTGGCTGGGAGACCTAGGTTAGTTCGAATAAACCACTTTTATGCCTTAGCACCGGCTTCAGACTTGATGATTATCTGGGGATTTCAGAAACCGGCACAACATTTGGAGGTCCCACCGAGACCCCCAGGTCATCAAGTCTACAACATTTTGGGGTTCACTGGGATCCCCAGATCATCAAGACTAAGGACGTGTGTGGTGAGTGTCACCTAACTTTTATTTGCCAGCTAGTTTTTTTTTTTTCAACTGAATTTTGTTTTTGTGCCCAGCATGGGGGCAGGATCCCTGAATGGGTTAAGTGTTTGTGCCTGGTGAAGGCCTCTCCAGGTGAGGCACCTTTTTGCCAAGGAGGAGCTGGTGCGTTCCCTCCCAATGTTTTTTATCTTTAGTAGGCCTGTTAACTGTGTGTCTGTTTTGTCGTGAAACTGTTATATGTTTTTGTGTCTGCCGGCTATAGGATAAATGCTTGCTAGAATAGTTAAATTGGCTGCAACAAGTTGAACTATTGGCTAGAAAATCTTGAACTGTGAGAACTTTGTAAGAGGACCTCTTACCTAAATTAAATTGAACCTATGAGTGGTGTGCCTAAGTTAAATTGAACCTATCTGTGGCCGCCTAAATTTTAATCTGATTACAGTGAGGGAAAGTTTCTCTAGATTAATTTTCTGAGCAAGCAGGACGGCCGAAAGTCTCCGGAGGATAGGGAGTCGGCAGCTGACATTACAGGGTCTGGGCGGACGCGTAATTCGGCCCTGTTGGCTGGGGCTTCCTTGGTGACGACCGGGCCCCCACGGCTGACTTCCCTGGGTCCAAGTGCCTGACCTGAGGGACTGTGGGCTCTCCCTGGTTCCGAGGTGGACGAACCAGCCTGCCTGGGTTCCGAGTCCGATGAGTTCGGAGGCAGCCTTCTAACTGGGCGTCAGGTTCGATAAGGCTTCCGCCTGCAGAGTCTGATGGGGAAGGTGGCCTCCTAGCTGGGTTCCGGATTCGAGGGGGTAGGTTGGTTATTCCAAGCTCGAGAGGGAAGAGCCAGTGTCCAGGTGCCAGGTCAGAGGGACCGGTTTGTGTATGTGTAGCCTAAGTTCCGAATCCGAGTGGTTGAAAGGTGTCCTTTCCACCTGAGTTCCGGGTTCGAGAGGCTGTTGTCCCTGTCCTGCAGCCCTGTTAAAGCTTTCTCCAGGTGATTTTGGGTTTGGAGTCTGAAAACTCCCTCTGCTTCCTGGTGTTGCAGGTCGGCCTCAGCTTGGCTTTTAGGCATTGATATGCATATGTAGCAGGACCTGCCCAGAGACAGCCTTTCGCCATCCAACCACCCCCCTGCTGGGGAAAGGCCTGGGATAATTTAACTCTTTATAGTCTGGCTTTAGTTCCCTCTTTTTAGAGTTCCTATGCTAAATCAAGGTGTTTTGTGTTACAGCATCTGACTTCAGGAATAAACTTTAGGGGTTTTGTAATGCTTTCTGCTCCTTTTTGATTTTGAAACTTAATGTGGCTTCTAGTGTTCCAACATTGATCAAATCTGGCCTACTTGGTAGCATGCTCAGTTAAATGTACATTTAACCAACTTATTTGAATCTCTATCTCACAATGTTATGAAGTTATGCCAAGTTGGTTGCTACTTACGTTCTATTAAAGTGATGGATATTTACATGGTTGCAGAGAATGCATATTGATGTGTATGTTTATTAGTCAAAATGTTTTTTAATCACAAAATTGATTCAGGATGTAAGTTATCTGTGTTCTTATTTACCAAGCATTGTTTCTGAGACTTTGTCTTACAGGAAGACAACAGATTCCTAAAAGAATGTGTGGTGAAATTGTCTATATTGTGTAAATTTTCTAAGTGTTTAACCTTTAAAGCAACAGAACTGAAATTGAAGTTTGATGCCTTGTCAGAGAACAACAGCGTTTTAACATCTCCTTTTCAGTTATTCTCATCTTATTGATGACTAACCCTGCTAACTAGGTTCAGTAAATTCTTCTGGCAGCGGAACTGGAGTTCTTCCATTCCCCTGACTTGAATGAAACAGAAGATAAGAAGATGCTTCAGGCCCTAAAGGGAGGGGCGTGCTTGGAGCCTGGCCTTCGACTTTGTCCCTGCCATTGTGTTGCTTATCTGCCTTAATTCAAGAAAGAGGAGGTTCCCAAGTTTGCTGGAAGGTGGTAACTGCTTCTGGTTCTAAAGTGGGTTTGCATTTTAAAATGTTTTCATGGATTGGCTATATTTGAAAGATAACTGAAGATTGCCTGGAACAATTGTGTTTAAAATCTAACCTGCTTTTATTTAGAAAATGTAGATACAGAGAATTGGCAGATGAAGGATGGTTACAAGCCTGAGAATGTGTTCTTGGTGAGAAGGTTATAAAAGGAGAATTATAAAAAAGAACATTGCTGTTAAAATATTTTGTCCTACAGGAGTATGGCTACCATAAGATGCAAAAGGAAAGGTGAAGCAAAATACTTAAAGGTTTAAGCATGTTAAGAAAGAGGTAAAAAAAAAAAAAAGTCATGAAATTTCAGAAATGAATCTGACTATAATTTTTAAGATTGCTACAACATTGTTTAAGTATTTCACATTAATATCTAATGTATGCTGACATTTAAATTTGTTGCAAAATGCCTTTGAAGTGGACATCTATGGAAGTGCTCCTGAATATCTGACCATGGAAGTTTCAAGTTTTGAGGACTGTTAATGGAAACAAATTGGTAACTTTGTCAATTGTATATCCAGCCTCATTTCAATAAGCTCTGTTGTCATTCCAACCTTTGAATTTGTTAAATTCTTAGAAGTAATGTGATGATATTATGCACTAATTCCTGTGTTTAAGGTTATATCTGCCTTTGGTGACTGACCAAAGAAATACACATTTCGTGTCTCAGAAAGATAACTTAATTGTCTTTGTTAAATTCTCATGGTTTAAAAGAGCTGCATTTTTTTCAAGAAATATTTGTGTGGTCATTTTATAAGTGATAAAAAAATTCTGATCTGCTACTGTTTGAATGAATCTGATCCGTTACTGTTTGAATCAACCTGACTCTTCTGATTTTTGGAATTCCTAGATGGGCCCCTAGGAGTCTCAAAATCATAAGAATATTTGTCAAAGATTACATCTTTTGGTTGGTAAAGATAATTATATAGAAAAATTTGGTTACAGAAATGACTTTTGGAAGCCTTGCCAGTGAGGAGCCAGAATTAGTTGCAATCCTGCCAGGAAAGCTCCAGAAATGATTGATGTAAAAATTTACATGAGAGGAACTCCCTCATCCTAAGTTTTAAATAACAGATCAAAGAGGTACTTTCACCCCCAAGTAGGGGAACTGACAGACTAAGAAAAAAAAAAAGAATCTGCTAGAGAAACAAATTGTTTGTTGGTATACTCCCTCTTGTTATTATGTAAATTCCTCAAACCTTCCCTCCTGATGTCTAAGTGACCATCTGGTTGTGGTGTTATCTGTCATAATGGTTACGCCCCTAGGTCTAAAAAGTGTAAGAGTGTGCAAAATTCTACAGGTGCACAGCTGGTTTCACAGTGCTATCTAAATGTGGCAAGCTATGTCATCTATTTTAATTTGCTTATAGATGAAAATGCTCATGAATGAGAATTGTTAAGCTAAATCCTTTTGAAAATAATGTATGGATGCATAATTAAGCTCTTGGAGAGTCATGTCTGTTTCTGTTTTCTCAGGAACTACAAATTCTGTTCAGCTATATAGTTCTGCATGCATTCAAATGGACTTACTGCTAAGGGCACAGTTTCAGAATGCCATGGGACGCCATATCCCCATGAACTAGGTGGCAAAATGCATGGCTGTACGTATGAAAGTGCTCAATGATAATTCAGATGTCAGGTAATGTAAATGCTCCAACATGGGAAACGATTCTTACAGCAGACTCATAGACTATCTTGAGTAGCACTCAGTGGCCTCAGAATCAACCCAAAGGCATTCTGGTCTGACAGAAGAGCCAGCAAGAGAGCAAGCATATCAGGTGTGGAATGCCAGGACACTGCTGCGAAGAGTGTCCCTCCGTGAAGGACCTCTGTGGTCCATACCCCTGTGCAAAGAAGCAGCCATCGAAGATGGTTGTGCTCTTCTCTCAATGGAGGAGAGAACTTCCACTTTGTGTGTGGCCTTGTCTAATGCTTCGTGGGGTTGTTGTGGATTCAAGAAGCTTCCACAGCCTAAGCATCGTGTGTCAGGAGCCTCAGGTGATCACTGACGTCACACATAAGAGTGCTAATTTATTAAATTCATTAGAGTCACTGTGTACTGACTTCCCATGCAGGACCTGTAACTTTAGAGTTATACTAAAAAGATATATTATTAATATTCATAGATTTCTCTAAGTAGTGTCTTGTGGATCTAAAAAGTCTTATTAACAAGAAGAGCTTGAAATACAGTGACTACCAGTGGCCTATAAGTTAGTTGGCCTATGACTACTCAACCAGTGCCACAACTAAGCCTTCCTGGGGTAGGACACCCTGAGTGCTCTGAAGCGGAGCTCATGATTTCCTCACTTGCCAAATTGTTTGGGATCTCTTTGCTTACCTACTTAAGATTCTTGTATTCTTGAACTGCAAGTACATAGCTTGTTAGACTATAACCAGTATATTGCTTACTTCTGCCTTAAAGTGTATAAAGTTCTGTAAACTCTTGTCAGAATACTACAAGCTACTGAGTTATTGTAAATGAAAGCCTGTTTAAATCTCTTGCCATCAATAGCATGATTAGTAGGTCTTGCAACAGAATGCTTTCAGTGCTGTGCTTTATGCGTGTCATCCCGAAACTCTTAGGGCTTGCAACAATTGGTAAAGTATAATTGTTTTAGAAAAATCTAACACTTGCCTGTTCCCTACTGTTGGATTTTCCAATTTTCAGGAAAAGAACTCTGCCAAGTATATAAAGGGAATCTGAATGGCCTTTGTCTCAGGGAGCCATGGTCACAGGCTTCCCTTCCCCATGCAGCAGACAGACCTGGAGTTAAAGGCTGCGGAGGAAAATGGGCATGGAGGAGATAAGGAAGAGGCCTTTTTGAACTCTGCTTGGCATGGAAGCTGAAATGAGGGTCACCTCGACCCTTCTTTGGAGTGATGTGGGTTTGTGCCCCTCATTAGTGCTATGGTGGCCTCACAACCTGAGAGGGGCCCCACCAGAGTTTTGCCATGCATTCCAGGTTTGATTGGAGGCAAACTCCACCTCCCTCTGATTACTTTGGTGGACATCACCTACCTAGATATAAAACTACTGTTGCATTTTCAAATGTCAAATGCAATAATTTCCAAGAAGTCAGCTTGCATTTACCTGTCCTGTGATGGGCTTATATCCTGATGCTGCATGCTAATCCTTGCATTGTTACTGTGCCTTCTGATTGATCTAGGTCAACTATTTATGCAGCTCAGGGGGAGTTTCATGTGTTCCACTGAAATATTATTTGTTGAAACAAAGGTTAAAACCTAGCAATTCTTTTGCATCTAAGCTCTAGAACTCAAGTATTCAAACTAAAGTTTCTAGCTGAACTCACAACCTACTAAGTTGGAAAAAATTATAATTATGTTATGTTTTGATATCTAGACTTCAACAAAGAAGGGCCTTTCAAGTGCCAGGCTGTACATCGAACACCTGATGACTTCTGCCTTCTATCGGGAACCGTTAGATGGACCCCCCCAACTGCTGCTGTTACTCAACTGCGCCCCCCTGTCAGCAGGAAGTAGTCAAGAGCGGACGACGACGTCCCCTTTCCCTAAACTGTTGGGGTCTAGTCCTCTGTCTGGAAATATAGGAGCCAGATGGGATGATAGGCAGTTAGGGTCTCCGGTTCCTGACAGAACTGTGTTGTGTACATGTAACATCTTAACACTAAAAAAATTCTTAAATGTCAGTATTTTCAACGAGGCTTGTACATTGTTAATTGTATTACTAAGTGTGTTATTGAATCAAAGATTTGATTAGTTACTAGAAAGAGGGGGGAATGAAGAGCCTGGAAGTTTTCTGCCCTTTGTGATCCCGCCTTGATGGCTTGGCTGGGGACTGTGTGGATTCTAGGCCTGACACCCAGCAGGACACCTGGCAGGTCACGTAGGCAGACCACTCCTCAGGAAGGAGGTACCTGGTGTTTGATAAGATCCACCACCCTATAGCTCATCGATTTGTACTTTTTGAAAGTCGCTAGTTTCAAACCCACCAATAGAAGCCTGCTAGATCATGACTGTATAATTAATAGCCTGAAATGTATAAAAACTGGGGAGCTTGGGCTCTCGGGGTCTTTTCCTTTCTCTCTCTCTGGCTCACGGGCTTGCTGCGGATCCTGCAACGGCTGCCCCTCCCCTGCCCGGCCATGCTGGGCTGGGGGAGGTGGCTGGGAGACCTAGGTTAGTTCGAATAAACCACTTTTATGCCTTAGCACCGGCTTCAGACTTGATGATTATCTGGGGATTTCAGAAACCGGCACAACACTGGGAAAGCAGTCGAGAACGGCCCAGAGCTTTGGGACCCTGCACCCATGTGGGAGACCTGGAGGAGGTTCCTGGCTCCTGGCTTTGGATCCGCGCAGCACCTGCCGTTGCACTCACTTGGGGAGTGAATCACCGGATGGAGGATCTTCCTCTCTGTTTCTCCTCCTCTCTGTATATCTGACTTTGTAATAAAAATGGATAAATCTTTAAAAAATAAAAAAGGTTGAAATGTTGCCAAGAAACTTTTAAACATTAAATAAAATAAAATAAAATACACATTTCTTCATGAAGTATCTATTAATTAGAATGTCTACATCAATATTTCATAGGGCATTCCTCAATAGAAAATGCCATTGATGTTAAAACATAAGCTTCTAGTGACTTGGTTCACAAAATGGTAGCAAATAAGCTTGCTACAGTTGACTAAGAATGAACAGAACCCTAGCCAAGAAAAGACAGAGGACAGAACGGGTCAATCAACCATCTCAGATATATGTTGGCAGCGAAAACCGGGCGAATGAAGACTCTATGATGGACAGTGTCAACCAGTGAACTCTGCAACGACCTCATCGAACTGGGAGTGGCGAGACTGGCAGTGATTCATATCTAGAGAAATATTAAAACCACTTAGGGTCGATCGCAGCTAAATAGTCTCCCCAAGAAGCTGTACATTCCATCTGGACAATGAACAGCTGGACTATGTGCTTAGCATCTGTTTGCAAGGGAAGAATCTTGATTGAATTTGAACTGTAATACTGCAACGGGGTGGGGGGGTCCACCATGGGGGAGGGGCATGGGTAGGGGTGGGGGGGAACCCCAGAGCCTATGAAACTGTCACATAATGCAAAATAATTAATAAAAAAAAAGAATGAACAGAAAAGAAAAAATACTAGTTTTTTTCATTATTCACCTATCTCTTGGCAAATATTCACTTATTTTCTTGCTTTTTATTCATTTACTTTCAAATATTCATTTGTTTACCTTTTTATACTTTTCTTTTAGTGAAAAATATGTGTATGTGAGTGCATATGTGTGTGTATATATGTACACATGACACGTAGAATAAAATCGTTGGCATAGTCACTGTAATCTAGAAAACCAGCTCTGTGGTTCCCTTACTCCCTAAATATTTTACATTTGCATATAAGTTCAAATCCATTATCTGCTATCTGGCCAACCAAATAATCCTATAGTGGACAGAAAGGCCAATGCTCTCTGCTCAGGAACATTCCCTGCCCTGTGGTGATTGCATTGGGACCCGCCTCCTCCATGAGTCCATGTGGTCCTAGCCATCTCACTGCCACAGAGGACAACCAGGAGATCCAAACTGGGCCGCAGTTCCCCAGCCCCCTAACCTCAGTGAGAACTGAGAGGTGGATCAGACATCCGATCCAAGCAAGACCAGCTGGGACCTTCTGGAAGGTGGATGTGTAGACACTGGAAAAAAAGACATTTACTCATTGCGACTTATTAAACTGGCAAGAGGAAGCTGTCAGGGATAGGCTTGCCCACCTCATGGAGAGAATCTGCCCAAGGAATTAAGCCAAGCAGAGGCTTGGTGGAAGGGTCTCTCTGGGAGCCTACAGCCAGCTATCCTGGAGCGGGCCAACCCCTACCCTCTGTGGTTTCATAAACCAAAACATCCCCTTTGGTTTCTTCTGATGTTACCAGCCTAAGACAGCAGCCTAAGACAGCCCTGTGCAAGGCTCTGGTGGGTCCAGCTCAGGATGGGCTGTTCAGTTACATTAAGTACATTCCCATCTAAAATGCCTTTTTGATACTGGGGAAATTTGCCATGGATCTCAAAACAGTTCTTACTGATTCAAATTCCACATTATTTTAATTGGGAACCCTATTTCCTCTAACTATTGAATTAGTTGGTTAAACTGTTCCTTCTCTTTCTGTGAGGAGGCGACTGAAAGGTACACCTCTGGCCACTGTTTCTCCCTTGCAGTGTCCCTCACACACATTTACACCGCAGAGTCTGAATCATGCTGGAGACCATCATGTCTTCAGTCCCCCTAAACTGCCACTTGAGAGGGGAATAGCACTGCTAGGAACTTAAGAAACCGGCTACGGAGCAGCAGCCATCCTCAACTCTACCTTGGCAGCAGAATCAGCAAGGAGAGTTCTGATTACGGCCTCAGCTGAATCTTACCTACAAGAGATTGAGTTGCAGGGGTCCAACACTCAGGAATGCTCTGTTGAGTGGAGTCTTTCCTAAAGAAACAGAAATGTAAAACAATGTCTCCAGGACCATAATTCTGGCATAGCTGGTAAAGCTACTGATCATTCAGTTCTACTTGCTCCACTTCTAATCCAGTCCCCTATTAATGCACTCGGGAAACCAACAAAGAATAACACAATTGCTTGGACTCCTTGCCACTTGCATGGAAGACCTGAATGGGGCTCTGGCTTCTGGCTTCGGCCTGGCCCATCCCTAGATACTGCAGCCATCCAAGGCATGAACCAGTGGATGGAAATTCTCTCTCTCTTCTCCTCTCTGTAATTCTGACTTTCAACAAAATAAATAAAATTGTAAAAATATATCTCCTCATATTCTATCTCTGGGAAGCATTTTTCAGTACAAAACAGTATTTTTTCAGCTTTGCAAAAGGGGAAAACATTTTGGCTACTTACAAAATGTGAGCTGATGATGCAATTTCAGAAACATCAAAAAAAGAATAAATGGGACATTTTACATTTACATGTAAGGTTATAACTATTCTTTTTTTTTTAAAGATTTATTCATTTATTACAGCCAGATATACACAGAGGAGGAGAGACAGAGAGGAAGATCTTCCCTCCAATGATTCACTCCCCAAGTGAGCTGCAACGGGCCAGTGCGCGCCGATCCGAAGCCAGGAACCTGGAACCCCTTCCGGGTCTCCCACACGGGTGCAGTGTCCCAATGCATTGGGCCGTCCTCAACTGCTTTCCCAGGCAACAAGCAGGGAGCTGGATGGGAAGTGAAGCTGCCGGGACCAGAACCGGCGCCCATATGGGATCCCGGGGCTTTCAAGGCAAGGACTTTAGCCGCTAGGCCATGCTGCCGGGCCCTATAACTATTCTTAAAATATTTGTTTATTTATCTAAAAGGCAGAGTGATCGAATCTTCCAAGCACTGATTCACTCCCCTTGAGGGTTGCAATAGCCAGTTCTGAATCAAGTTGAAGCCAGCAGCCAGGAACTCCATCTGGGTCTCCATATGAGGGGCAGAGATCAAAACCCTGGGATCACTGCTCAAATAGGCATGTTAGCAGAGAATAGATCAGGAGCATAGCAGCTGGCTCTCAGACTGGCCTTCTGATATGGGATTTTGGTTTTGCAAGCAATGGCTTAACTACCTGTTTATTTATTTTAAAAATGTATTTATTTATTGATATGTCCAATATAACATAACATAACATATATAAAAAGAATGTTTACAGAGAGAAGGAGAGAAGAGAGAAAGATCTTCTATTTGCAGGTTCACTTCCTAAATGGCTGCAATAGCCAGAACTGAGCAGATCTGAAGCCAAGGGCCATGAACTTCTTCCAGGTCTTCCATGAGAGTGCAGGGTCTCAAGACTCTGAGCTATCCTAGACTGCTTTCCCAGGCCACAAGCAGGGAGCTGGATGGGAAGTGGAGCTGCCAGGGTTAGAACCGGCACCCATATGGGATCCCAGCATGCTCAAGGCAAGGACTTTAGCCACTAGGCCACACCGCCGGGCCCACAAGAAACAATTTTTGATTTGTGATATATAATATCAGGACAATGTCCTTCAAACATTGCTTCCTGATATTGAAGCCACATCCATGACAGTATTATCACTTTAAAATTATCTCTTGTGGCCACTGTTGTGGTGCAGCACATTAAGGCACCTGCTGTGACACCAGCATCCCATACTAGAGGCCAGCTGGAGTTCCGGCTGCTCCACTTCCCATCCAGTTCCCTGCTGTTGGCCTGGGAAAAACAGGGGAAATGGCCCAAGCAGTTGGTTCCTTGCCACCCACATGGGAGTCCCAGAGGGAGTGCCAGGCTCCTGTCTTCAGATTCACCCAGTACTGGTTTTTGTAGCCATCTAGGGAGTGAATCAGCAGATGAAAGATCTCTGTGTGTGTGTGTCTCTCTCTCTCTTTCTGTCTTTTCAAATCAATCAATAAAAATATTTAATATTTTTAAATTTATTTTTACTAGAAGGTCAGATATACAGAGAGGAGGAGAGACAAAGAGGAAGATCTTCCATCGGATAATTCACTCCCCAAGTGGCCACCATGGCTGGAGCTGAGCCAGTCTGAAGCCAGGAGCCTGGAGCCTCCTCCGGGTCTCCCATGTGGGTGCAGGGTCCCAAGGCTTTAGGCCATCTTTGACTGTTTTCCCAGACTACAAGCAGGAAGCGGGACCACCAGGACATGAACTGGCGCCCATATGGGATCCTGGTGCATGCAAGGCAAGGATTTTAGCGGCTAAGCTACTGCATCAGGCCCAATCAATGTTTTTTAATTGCCTCTTAGAAAAAAATATATGGTTAAGCAAAATTAGAGTGTGCTCATCCAGTTTAAATCCATAAAATTTCCTTTAGTGATCCATCCTAATTTCAGATCTGGAAATCAGGGTGGGTTACCTGAGCCAAAATGGCCTTCTCTCTAACTTGTCCCTGAACACAAGTGCTAGATAACCAACTTCTTGGATTGGAGGTTGCTGCTCCAGAAACCGTGTATGGGACACCCACAAAGCAGTCTCCCCCTAGAAGATGATACCCACTTCTGTGGAGGACTGCATCCAACCTGACAAGTCAGCCACTCCTCCAGTCAATAGTTCTAGTTGTTCTCTCTGGCCAGTTCTGGATAGCGCATACAGTAGTTCTTTGCCTAAATTTCACTTTCAGCAGTCTCAGCTACCTAACCAATCATGATCTGAAGACATTAAATGGAAAATTCTGTAAGTAAGCAATCCATGTTTTAAATGGAACATCATTCTAAATTGCAGGATAAAATCCTGCCCACTCTGGTTTGACCTGAGACACGAACCGTCCTTTGTGTAGTGTATCCACACTGTATGTGCTATCTGCCCATTAGTAACTCAGTGGCCATCTTGGCTATCAAATGGACTGTCACCATGCTACTGTTCAGTTATTCCTGATTTTACTTAATAATGGCTCCAAAATGCAGGAGTAGTGATGGTGTCTGTTTATACAAATGCAAATCCACAAATACTTTCTTTAAGTGAAAAGATGAGTGTGTTCAATCTAAGAAAAGTGGCAGGTTTAGTCTGCAAAGATACATGCTAAGAACAAACCTTCTATGTGTAAAATCGTGAAGAAACAAATTGATGCTAACTGCAACAAAGAGATTTACTTAGGGGACACCATTGTGGTATAGCAAGTAAAGCTTTTGTCTGCAGAGCTGGCATCCCATTTGGGCATTGGTTCAAATCTTACATGCTCCACTTCTGATCCAGCTCCCTGCCAATATGCCTGAGAAAAGAAGAAGATGGCCCAAATGTTTACCCCTCTGCCAACCGCATGGGAGACTAGAAAGAAGCTCCTAGTCCAGACTTTAGATCAGTCCAGGCTTGGCCATTGTAGTCATCCAGGGAGTGAACCAGCAAATGGGGGCTCTCTCTTCTTGTCTCTCCTCTCCTTCCTTCTCTCTGTAACCATGTCAATTTATTAACTAACTTATTGATCTGAAAGGCAGGATGGCCCATAAATGACAGACCAAGATTTGCCATCCTCTAGTTCACTTCCCAAATTGCTGTAACGGCTGGGCCTGCCCAGGTGGAAGCCCGGGACTTCATCCTGGTCTCCCATGGGATTAGCTGGAGCACAAGTACCGGGGCCATCTTTCCCTCAAACTGGCACACTGATATAGGAAGCAGGTCTTACAAATGGCAGCTTAACTTGCTGAGCCACGATGCTGGTCCCTCATGCTAGTTTCATTACAGCGCTTCAATCTGTACCAGTCATGGCCACAGGGATCAATATGTACATAGTTTGTATGGAAAAGGCATTGAATGACAAGGTTCATTATTAAGTGTGGCATCCATTGGGCATCTTGGAAATCTCCCCTGTAGATAAGGTATCACTTCCCCAGTTTGTGATACAGCAGTAGGTCCTATGTTGGTCCACAGCCTCTTGGCCGAGAAATGGGTCCCTGGTCCGAACTAGTGTTAGCTGGAGTGGGTTTCATCCACTGCACCAAGAGATGGTTTCATCCTGCAGCTGAGACGACTGTGCAATTTGAAACCTGGTGAGCTTGAGTCAGCGATGCTGCAGTGACACAGTCTGTGGGCGGGAAAGGTAAACCGATACCTAGAACAGGTGGTACTTCTGCGAGAACAAATTGCTTGTCCTTTGTATCAGCTTGCCAGGGCTATCATACCAAAGTGCCACAAACTGGGTAGCCAAAATGACAAAAATGTGTTTTCCCAGTTTTGGAGGTTACTAACCCAAGGTCAAGGTATGGGCTGGGCTGTCCTCTTTGGAGGACTGGGAGGGAATGATGTGTTTCTGTAGCCTGGGGTGGCCGTCTTCCTGTCTACAGGCTGCTCTGTATTCCACTTTCTCTTTGGGATGTATGTGTGTGTGTGTGTGTGTGTGTGTGTGCCCAATTTGCATTTCATGATGACATCAGTAATATTCCCTGAGGGCAGGACTTCATTTGAACATCAACTCTGTGAAGATTCTGTCTCCAAGTAAGTCACCCTTCCAAGCTACAGGTTAGATTTCAACATTTGAGTTTGAGTGGTACATAGTTCCCCTGTGTAACTTCATTCCCAGAAAAAAGAGTCCCAATGTAGTCCACTTACCATCAACTGGGATTTCAAGGGCTGGTTGTCTCTATGTATGTGATTTCTCAAGCTTTGTTTGCAGGATGAGTCACCTGCCAAGGGTTGGATCATCCTGAGGTTTGCTCCGCGTGTGTTAGAATAACAACTGAAAATTCGTTTGCTTATTTGTTCCCCTCTTAAGTTAATACCATTCTGATCAGTCCAGCCTAGAACCCAGGGATGATGAGGGTTTCGGCTCTGGCTGCTGACACCCCAGCGCCAGAGTTCCTGGATGCCAGCTGCATGTCATAGAGTGCTCTCTGCATGTCCCTTGTGTGTTAGTACTCAGACCTGACAGCTCTAGTTGTCCTCCCAGCACTTCCAGCATTGTCTCCTCAATGCCATGGGGCTGCTGGGCTCCATCCCATGTTTCCACCCCATGTAGCAGCCTGGAAACACCAGTGGGTGGAAGCTGGGCCAGTCACAGGGTCACTCTATTTGTCTTCTTTTTTTCAGGGGCCACTGTCCTTTGCTTGTCTGACAGCCAGGGCTTGGGAAAGTAATCTTTCATCTATTTCATTAGGCTGCGTAACTATTTCAGTCCTCTTCATTCCTGAAATCCAGTTTTTCCCTATTGCTTCACCTTCGTCTAAACCCAGAAGTTGCTTAGATTCTTCCCCCACAGAACTGTGCCATCTCCTGTCAATAGATTCTGGGTCTAAAATTTGTTCATGTCTGGAAAAGTGGTACAAGTGCGGAATTTGATTGAGTGAACTCCCCTCAGTCATTCTGGCTGCCTCTATGTTGCTCATTTTATGAACTGTGCTCCAACACTCTCCAGGACTCTTTACAACTTAGATCCCCTTGGCTGCCACTTTTATTATAATAACCAAACTCCTGGCATCTAATGAATATGCACCACCATCTGTTCCATCATCCCCTCTGCTGGCCATAATTCAACCCTGGGGGTAGCCACTTGCTGAGGTTCTTCAATATCCTATTGCCCAACTCATCAACTCCCCACCAAGGGCCTTGGTGATCAAGTGTCCTTGGGCCTGCTCATGGAGCATGAGCTGGAGTCTTCTGACAGTACCTTACTGTGTCTCCAGAAATGAGAGTATTAGTTTCAGGGTTGAAACACTAAAGAACCATTACGTTGGATGACATTTTAAAAAAAAAAAAAAAACCAATCAACCACAACCTCCCCCACCTTCAGGAATTCTCAGGTCTGGAGGCCAAAATCCAATCCAATCCAAGATCCTAGCAGAATCATAGTCTCTCCAAAGGCTCTGGGGAAAACCCTTCTTCCTTACCAGTTTCCAGCAACCTGCCTTCCTTGGCCTGCAGATGCACTCCACTGTTCCCTGGTGTGCTCTTCTTGGATTTCTTCTCCATTTCTTGGAGCACACAATGCAATTCAACCCCTAAGATATCATGGCTCGATGTTCTAAATCAGGGCTAGTTTTACTCTAAGGCAGCCCAATTGCAAGGCCAGCTTCTTGATGGGTGGGGCAGTGGTATGGTTTACTGCTTCATTGCTTGATTGGGGCATATTCTAGGCTTTGTTTTCTGGGCAACTGCTCACATTGGCTCAATTTTATAGCAATTTCCTTCCAATCAGTAAAGAAATGCCCAGAGGATTAAAAGCAGCAGTGCTGTTATGCTCATTATTTGCTAGTAGAATTGAAGCCCAAATAACTTCAATCTTACCCTGACTCACAGGCGCTAGTCATCCAGCCCCTGGCTGACTCAGAACCAGTCATGGTGGCCTCTATGCTGACCTGAGTAGGAAATCCTGTCCTAGTACTTTGGTGCTTAAGGTCTTTGTTCTTGCCTAGAACCCACTGATAATAAAAACTTCAGGCCTTGACAGTACTGTTTGCAAACAGGTTTCTGTGACAATCAGAAACTGCCTTATCTTATCTGCCTTTTCTTGGTATATGAGAATTATTCAAAAATCAACCTGTTTAATGTCTGATTTTAACCGCTATGATCTTGTGGCTCCTCAGATGTACCTAATCTAAAAGTACCATATTCTGGATTTGTGTAAATATTTTTATACACATAAGTATTTTTATTATGTTAAGAAATTTTTTTAAAACTTTTTAAAAATACTTTTTAACCTAAGCAACTTGGTTCAGACATAAGAACAAACACCTATTTTTTAAAAAAGCAAAACCAATGAAGAATTACTAATGCTTTATTTAAAGGACACCTTCTCAAACTCTGGGACAAAGAGGGAACAGCATTGTGATGTAACATTTAACTCAGAAGATGGTCTGGACGTGTTTCAAAGATGAGCATGTGCCACAGTAGGTGTTGTGGATGCTTGGCAGACATTCCAAAAGACATGAAGCAGAGGACCTCCTGTGTACATGCAAGAGCCGTGCACATGCCTGGAGTTAGGAAAGACCTGACCCAGTGTCCGATGTTTTGATGTCCCTTGAAATGTTGCCCGATTTATTTTCTTCCCCCAGCAGAGCTACTCATCTACTCTGTGCCTTGAACTGTTATGGGCTATTCGGACCTTATGGAAACTCGGCTAATCTGTACTCTACACACCTGCTTTCCCACCACTTGCACTCTGCTTTTGAAAAAGTATAAAAACGCTTTGTCTTGGTGCATCATCCTGTGAGATGATGGCTGCTCTGCTGCCACAATAAAAAATTCAGTTCTGCACAATCTTATGTCCTCTATTGATTTCTGACAGCAGGTTAAGCCACACCTTGCAGTAGAGCATCCTATACAAGTGTGAATTGAAGTCCCAGTTGCTGCACTTCCAATCCAGTTTCCTGCTAGTTCATCTGGGAAAGCAGAAGTTATCCCAAGTACTTAAACCCTTGCCACCAAGGTAATAGATAGGAGTCCTGGCCCAGCCCTGGCTTTTGTGGGCATCTCGGAAGCAAACCAAATGACTCTCTTAACCCTACTCTATCAACCTTTTATTTATTTATTTTTGGAAAGGCAGTTTTACAGAAAGATCTTCCATTCATAGGTCCACTCCCCAAGTGGCTGCAACAGCCAGCGCTGAGCTGATCTGAACCCAACAGCCAGCAGCTTCCTTCAGATCTCCAACACGGGTGCAAAGTCCCAAGGCTTTTGGCCATCCTCTACTGCTTTCCCAGGGCACAAGCAGGGAGCTGGATGATAAGCAGGGCCCTGAGGACACGAACCAGGACCATTATCGGATCCCGGCACATGCAAGGTGAGGACTTCAGCCATTAGGCTATCGCGCTGCTCCCCATTCTGTCAAACTTTTAAAAAAGAAGTAGTTGGCACCTAAATTTCTCTGAAAAGGTTATTGTAAAAATACAAGAATAATCAAGTTAGACACATTTATTAAAACATACATGATAGGTACTGTGTGCTATGTGCTGGGGATAAAAATAGAAACACAGTCCCTACTGTTAAGAGTTCAGGACAGAGCTAGTAGGGCCTGAGGTGAAGCAACAAAGCTAATAATCTTTCTGCATTTCAACTTTCCTTTCAGGCAGAGAAACAGATGGTGAAGCTTTTAGGAACAGGGAAGAACATCAGCCAACTACATGTGTCTTGCATCACTTCCAAGATCTGCTTACTGTGGAAGAGCAACCTGGGAAAACCCAGGTCTGTGTGGTGAAGTCATAATTGCAAGGGGACTGGATATCACCAGCTTTAAACATACGGGCTCAATGGGTATTGATGAAGAATGCAACAGGCAGACGACTAGTAAGAAGTGTTGGATCCTATCTGGATAACTAGGTTGACAGGAATGCATTAAACCACAACAGAAAAAATAGGAGAAACACACTTTTATCAGGGCAAAAGACAAAAAAATTCTTGGTTGGATGTCTGCAGGATATAACTATCCACTTACATAATCACCAACATTTGGTCTTTGAAGGCCAGGTACAGACAGACATCTCAATTTTATGAAAACATTGATACTCTCCATGTACATATTTTGTATTAATCAGAAGCATTTTAAAAAAAGACCTCAAAAGCATTTAGACCAATTTAGTGACATGGTGTCCCAACAGAACATATTCAGAACCACTGTGGCTTTGGAACTTACTAAAAAATACAGAAACCCTTGCTGTGTCATTTGATCCTTCAAGTAAGCGCACATATATTTTGTTAAAGTCTGTATGAAAAGTACTAAGGAATAGAGCAGAGATGAACAGAGAAGAGTCCCTTACCCGTAGAGGGAAAGTCATACCTACTATGTGAGGTAAACATTATTTTAAGGATTAGAATAAAGGGAAAGAGTGCCATCAAATTGCACAAGAACTGGAGCCTGCATTTACCTAACCAGCTACTAGTCTATGGCAGAAAAGCACCTGTTGAGACATGACAGCTTACATGGTAGTAATGGAGCCAAAATGAGGACCAAGGTGCTCGTAAGGCAAGTAGATCCTTGTGGAAAAGAACAGAAATATCGGCAGAACATATTTAATTTCTTCCTGCTGTAATAACAGATGCAGACATAGCGCCCTTTCCTACTTATTTCCTTGTTCTGCCTCGATGCTTCAGTAGTCACTGAACGAAGTCAATCAGTTGATCTGTTTGTATTGTCAGAAAAGCATCCAGAAGTTTTCACAGGATGACTGATGTCACGAAACTTGAAGTTCAGTGATATTAAATCGTTATTTTCCCTGAAAGTGTTCAGGACTGACTTAAAGCATCCAGAGTCACTCAAACCAACTGGCTATTCTATGAAGTAGAGAGGACCTGTAAGTCAGTAGCTGTAGGGCTGCATTCCTCTACACTCACTTTGGAAACAGACATGCTATCTTTTCATATGGTCATAATCTTTTAAAGATCAACATCTCGTGAACAGAAAATACTATGCAAGTAATTTTACATTATTATACACTACAAACAAGTCTAGCATCTATTCCATTTAGTATTCGACTCTACAGAAAAAAGTCAAATGACAACTGCTTTATTTTGAAAGTTACTGAATTCCATAAAGCACACAAAGTAATCTATATTCAACTAACAAAAGTTTGATACATGTATTTAAAAATATATAACAGATTTGTCTGTTGTAACAGTTATATTTAAAAAGTGAGTTTTACATATTTTGCAACTTGAATTTATAAAATATATACATTTACCCTATTCAAATCCTCAAGCACAATCTTTATTTCTAAATTGTGAGAAATATAGTACCAACATAAATGAACAAATTCATTTAATCTGTACATGTACTTGATTCTTAGCTACCAGATAATTAACCTAAAAATTCAATTAATTTTTTTACCTCAAACTTGACCATTTTAATTTACATAAGGAATCTGCAGTTAACTATGACGAGACACATTGTTGTACTTGACAAAAGCACTTAGTTCCTAAACAGTCCTATTTCAACCTTTTGTAAGAGGGAGGTGTAGTCAGTCTTTCCGTATGCCATGAAATCTGACAAGTTTTGTCACAATTAACTCAAAGCCTAGTATCTTCTGCAATCTTGTGTCTGACTTTGAGACAACAGCTTAGAACTATAGGATCAACATTTTGTTAAAACCCAAACAGGGCATGTGTCAAGAAACAGCTAGAACTGGATCTTGTTTTCACTTAACATGTCAAGTCAGAGTTCTTGTCATCAGCGTCTATTCATTCCTTCCTTCCACACATTCAAAATGGCTTCAGGTGCTATTTTATCAACAAAACACCCTTTGTTAAAAAACAGTACTATAATCATTCTGAAGACTCACCACCAAAAATACAAGTCTCAGTGTTAACCCTTGAACAATCATCATCTCACCCAGCCAGATCTCAGTCAGAATCACACTATCAACCTACAGGCCAGGCCAGGCTTGCAGTCCATGTTCGGGTTCCAGAGTCTGTAATGATGATCATGTATATAATCCAATCTTAATATCAATGCAAAATTGACTGTGAAAGCAAGACTCTTTACAAATAATTTTAGAAAAATAATTCCACATCTCAAAATGACTGAAGGAATTTAAGTGGTAAACAAACAATTTAATTCATTTAAGCATCAGTTAGGCACTGGGAAGAGTTCCCACTTCCAAGGCCCTCCTTTTCTGTACTAGTATTTTAGAAATGAATTAGAGCTACAACTCACTCACCAAAGAGTCATATTCACAAAATCAACAATCTACTAATGAAGGGACTATCAGGAATTCAAGTAAGATAGTGTTTTTCTTTTTTTTCTTTTTTCTTTTTTTTAGTTTTTCAAAAACTTCTGTTGTAATTAATAATCTTCCTTGTCTGGATTCTCCAACTTAAAAAAAAAAAAAAAAAAACCCAACTGAGAAGTCAGAAAAGGCAAATGCTGGAGATTCACGCACGTCAGACATCTGTGAGAAGAGACAGAAAGGAAGGAGAAAGAAGAAAAGATATTTTCAAAAAACCAGAAAAAGGTTGGAACTGGTTGTTGCACACCAAAAGACACCTTCTCCACAGGTCACAATCCTGCAAAGCCAGGAAAGGCACTGGCATATCAAATAGTCCAGTACCTACTCTAACAACAAAAAGCAAACCCCAGTTAACTAAGCTTCAATTCTTCCTAAAAACTAACTTACATACACAATTACACACAATCATAAATTATAGCCATTCAGCTAAGGTATGCATAAAAATGAGTAAAAGTGAGGCTGAGAAACATAAGCAGAAGTAACCATAAAAGCTTAGAACTAGTGACACTGAATTCTTTATTTAAAAAAAAAAACTTTTGAACACACAGTACCTCCTCTTCTCTTCTATTTTTAGCAAGCTTTAACAGTTTTAAATGTCTCAATTCTCAGAAACAATAGGCTTTTTAAAAATTAGACTGGATCCCTGGAAACAATATGTAGTTACTTACATACCATTTTCATTATCACTACTTATGTCTATCACTTGTCAATTCATCTTTGATGCAATCTGGGGACAGTCAATAGTTACTAGATACCTGTTTTAGAATCTGAAGAAATAATTCACCACCAGAATCTAATGATAATATATCTGCATATATTCAATATTTCAGGAGGGCAAAAGTAACAAACTATTCTAGTTGCTTTATACCAAATATTTATAATTTTTATAATTTCAGTCAAAACAACAAGGATCAAGATCTTTCTTCAGTGCTATTGTTAACTATAAAAAAGCTATTTTTAGCATTTTTCTGGGTAGTCAAAAATGCTTTATTACCCTGATGGCTAAAAGGAAAAATTATATATTACAAGTAAATTCTTTAAAAGTGACTATTATTAATTCCTTAAGACAACAGCCATAAAATGCGTTTTTAAATTTCCTTTGAAGGATCAAAAGCATCTTTCTCTTTCAAACTTATGGTATTAATTCCTACTTGTAAAAGAATTTCTGAGAGGGCATCAAGTTCATTATGTATGCATGCATAAATAAGAAACTGAATTATCACTGTTGTAACAGAATTTGGCAAACCAGCAGAATGGCCTAAAATAAATAAATAAATAAATAAAAAGGAAGAGAATACCTATTTTCTATTTGAAGCTTAATTCTACAGGCCTAATGCACCATGGAGGAAAACTGGAGAAGGAAGTAGCACACTCCTATATACATTTTCTTTGTAGTCTGGCTGTCTTTCAACAACACATTACAGGGAAATATTCTGCTTATAATTACAAAGCCATTAACTGCCCTCTAGAGCAATGACTCAGATAAATGAAGACTTTCAATAATGTAACTTACAATATTTTAATAATATAAAATTAATTAACTCTAAGTGCAAAGCAATTTTCAGTTAACTCCTATATTCCGTAGGAATGATGTTAATTTGATTATGAATTTTGAACAACTGGTGCTCCTATTAGGATATTTCATCTTATTCTCTTTAAAACATAAAACATACTGAAGTTATTTGGTTTTTTTGTTTGCTTTATTTGATTTTACCATATCTACATCTAGAGAGAGAGGTATGTTAAAATACTTATAAAAACTCAAACTGAGGCTATATATGATCTATTAATCTATAGTATAGCACTGCTAATCTTTGACCTGGTATATTCATTCCTTTGGTGAATAAATGTCACAGGTCATTTCTTTATAAGAGGATTTAGTTAGGAGGACCAGAAATACACAAGAGAGATTTCTTCCTAACATACTGGAAAAAGATGATGACAATCAGTAGTTTAGACCAGTTTTCTAAAATATGAAAATATATAATTTATAGTTGCAATTTTCATATACAAGCAGTGAAAAACTATCAATAATCCAAGTATTTTCTCTCTTGGTTAAACAGCCAACTAATAAAACTGATAGAACACTATGAGAATATATGTTTAGTCCAAATTGAACAAAAACGTTTCAAATTTTTAAAAAGTGGTAAATGCTAGCTCATGGTATAAACAGTGTCCACAATTTGGTGGCTGGCCATGTGTTTTTTTTTTTTTTTCAAGTTATTTCTATAGCAGACATAATTTTGAAGTCTACCCACCCCTGAGTTCAGCAATTATATTTTTTAGAGTGTAAAATTATATGCCCTTGATTAACATGTACAAAGCTACAAAATGTCATCTATACAGAGATTAAAAACAACTTTTAAAACATTATTTATCAATTATTAATTGGATGGTTTTACTGGGGTACATATTTCAAACCTTTCAGCCAATTGGATTTTACTTTTAAACCCAAATTGATCCATATATTCACTGTAGGATATTTCAAAAAGAGTGCAACAATAAGGCATTAGTAAAAATAACATTGTAGTAGAAACAGATTTTGCATATGTGAAAAGATTAATTTATAAAATACAGTAATCACTTTTTAAAAAGTGAACCTAGCTGTAGCTTTAACTTACATGGTACTGAGGATTGGGCCTTTGAACAACATTTTTTTCTATAGAAAAATTTCACCTAGCTATAAGCGGTCTTTTCAACAAGCAAACAAAATAAATCTTTCCAGGAAAAAATGTATGGTTGTGGAGACAAACAAGCAAACATACCATTTTATAGTGCACTTTTGCCTAAATTTAAAATAAAAATGTCCACACTCTCGTTAAAACATTAAGCCTCTGTCAAAAATGTATTTCTTATTTTAGGGTACAGAATTGAAGACAAGATGATACTTACAAGTAAAGAAAGCTTACAAGAAAAAGCTTGACAAAAGTTTTTCAATTAAGGTAATATATAACATTCAAACTTAAAACGTAACAAAAAGAAACAAGATTGCAAACAAAAATGTTTATGAATTTTCCAAACATAAATAAATGAAATAGTGTTTAGGCAGTAGGGCTCATGCTGATGGCTAGCAGGAAGTAACCGAGTATAATCTACTTGGAAAAAAACCTTTAATACACAAATGACAAGCCCAATTTATGGACTGCAGCAACTTAATCATTACTGCCATTTTTCTTACTTCCAAAATAAAGCCTTGATTAAACCAGTCAGACCCTATATTACTCAGACCTTTACTTCAGAGATTGAGGAATTATATACAACAAATGAATTTATTTTCACCATAGGGATAACATATTGTACCTCTCTGCCAATGTTACTTGAAAACCTTCCATGTCAAAACAATTTGACAGCAGATATAAACAATTAAATAAATACGCAATGATCTTTCATTACAGTCCTTTGAAGACGCATGTTAATTCATGCTGTTAACCTCAGGATCACAGTGCATAGAATCCAAATATAAACAGTTGGGGTGACTTTCAAAGTAATGTTGGATCCCTCACGTTATTTATAATCCCCACTATAACCGATAAGTTCATTTCATAGGCCCTATTATGCATTAATCAGCGAGTGGCAGAAGTTAATGAAAAACTTTTCCTGTTATGACGTCCATTGCCGGCAATGAACGTCCCAACACCACCAGGGAAGTCATTGTTATTGCACAATACATGAGGACCTGGAACTATTCCAAACGCTTAAAAAAATAAAAATAAAAAATGGAATTATATTTGACATTTCCTGACACCTGCATTGATACTGTATGACTAATAAAAGCATGTCAGTTGCCTGGACTGAACCAGCGATCAACATGCGCCCAGAATGCACACGAGTAAAAATGCAGTAAAAGGAAGTAGTCTTCATTGCCTATAGGTCACTTCCAGTCAAAGGTTAAAGTTCAAAGACTGAATGATCAAAGTGCTCATTTTCTCAGTAGGACTATCTTCTGCTAGGAGGATGACAATAGTGGCATCATCAACAAGTATCATCTTTAAGAAAAGGAGAAAAAAGAGAATTAAAAAGTTAAGCAAGCATGAGTAAAATACACAAAATAACCTGACGTAGAAATATTTTCATTACCAAAAGGAATATGGCTTATACACTTGCCTCCCAAAATCCCTAGTAATAAAAGCTCAAAATCGCTTTTAATTACTCTTTAAGGAAAGGGTAGATCATACAAACCTTAAAATGATCTATTACTGGTATATTAATTCTTTAAAAAATAATAAATTGGTATGTGTTCACAAAAATTCAGAATGTAGCAATCAGTCCTAAGAGATTTCTCTCATGAGTAACAATAAGCCGTGGCAAGATGGGATGGGAAGTAGACTCCTGGTGGTCACTGTGTGCTCTTTAGCACAGAGCAATTCAAGCCATAGCTTCAGATTGAGAAGACAATACTGTTTCTTCACCACCAAATCACAATCTCTACTTCTCTGTAACTTTCCAAATAAATAAATAAATCTTAAAAACAAAAAAATACTAAGGCTGATGTGGCGGTATGGCAGGCTAATCCTCTCCACCTGCAAGCACCAGCATTCCATATGGGTGCCAGTTAGCATCCTAGGCTGCTCCACTTCCGATCCAGCTCCCTCCTTATGGCTGGCAAGATAGCAGACAGCTCAAGTCCTTACGCTGCTGAACCCATGAGATAGAAACTCCTGGCTTCAGATCAGCTCCTCTCCGGCTGTTGCCTGTCTTTGTAAAATCTACTTTTCAAATAAAAAGAAATTAATCTTAAAAAAATAAATGAAAACAACCAAGGACTGGCCTTGTGATGAAGGAGGCAAAAGCCACAGCATCCCACATGCAGGTCTAGTTCTTGGCTGCTCCAATTTTAATCCAGCTTTTTGCTAATGTGCCCAGCAAAGCAGCAGAGGATGGTCCAAGTGCTTGTGCACTGTGTGATGGCCCAGACCTGGCCTTGGAAGCCATTATGGAGTGAGCCACTGACCGAAAGTTTTCTCTTTCCCTCTCTCACTGCAAACTTAAGTGGAGAGCCATTTAATTCCATAATGATCATACTAAAAGTCTTAGGGAAATATCAATGCCTACAAAAAACTTTAAAAAAAATTTATCCGAAAGGCAGAGTTTTACACACACACGCACACACACACAAAGTGAGAGAAACAGTAGTGGTTCACTCTCCAAATGGCCACAATGGCCGGGACTAGGCCAGGCGGAAGCCAGGCGCTTCACTAGGGTCTTCCACAGAGGTGCAAGGGCCAAGGACTTTGCCAGTCTCTTGCTTTCCCAGGCATATTAACAGGCAGCTGAACAGGAAGTGAAGTAGCTGGGACTCAAACAGGCGGCCATAAAGGAAGCTGGAGCTACAGTTGGTAGCTTAACCCATTACAACAAAAAGCCATCTCCCTAAGGAATTCTTTAAGCTAGATTATTAATGAGTCTGTTTGACAATCTGTTCTAAGAATATCTAAAACAATAGGTCTTAAATAATTCGCTATATCCTGGGATATCGCAGAAACTAAAATAAAACTCCATTTTAAGCACAGTAACAAACTTGATTGGGTTCCTCAAAAAAGCAATACTTGACAACACTTTGGGTGAAGAAGCTTCTAAGAAAGATAAGAGTTCATTCCTGACAAACAGCTTGTACACAGGCAACAGATAGTGGAATGAGTAGGGCCTACATTATTATAAATAGAGCCCCACTGTTCATTTCATGAATAAAATGCTTCTTGTATCACTGTCCTATGAAACCAAAAGTTCTTAAATTTTTAAAAAAGATTTATTACATTTCCATTCGAAAGGCAGATTTACAGAGAAGGAGAAACAAAGAGAAAGCTTTTCCAACTACTTGTTCACTCCCCAAATGGCCACAACAGCCTTAGCTGAGCTGATCAGAAGCCAGGAGCCAGGAGCCAGGAGCTTCCTCCAAGTCTCTCACACGAGTGCAGGGTGTCAAGGCTTTGGGCTGTCCTCGACTGCTTTCCCAGGCCACAAGCAGGGAGCTGGATGGGAAGTGAGGTAGTCAAGATGCAAACCAATGCCCATATGGGATCTCAGTGGATGCAAGATGAGGACTTTAACCACTAGGTTACTGTGCCAAGGCATAAAACCAAGAGTTCTTCATGCCCTGACCAAAGACTAAAGTTCTTCATAGGACGCCACAGTCACTTGTGCTGTTTTCCTGGGGCATTATAAGACTCGGGCATTTAAAACCACAATCTGAGGCATGGCTGGTGAGGTTTCAAAGTTCCTCCACTAATATTCTCCCTAATATTATTCTTAGTATGGATTTTCAGAGGTTTATACTAAGAAAATTTCACCTTCAACTTTTAGCTTATTAAACTACTGAAGTGTTTCCTCAGCATGCCATAAAAGCAGCCAGTCAAGAGGTTTACAGTCACAGGTGCTCTGCTTCAATCCAGCTGCTTCCTGCTAATGTGCCTGGGAAAACAGCCAAAATATGGTCCAAAAGCTTGGAATTCTGGTATGTAAGTGGGAGACCCAATTGAAGCTTCAGAATTTTGATTTCAGTTTCTCCCAGTCATGACCACTGCAGCCATTTGGGAATGAAGCAGCAGTTAGAGGCTCCTCTGCACTCCCTTTGTAACTTTGTCCTTAGAATAAGCAAATAATCTTAAAATCCCAACAATAACTATTACACCTAATTTGCTATGTAACACCAGCAAAGTTTTATTCTACTGTTTACTCTCTTTCAGTACTGTATCCAATAAAATGCTACTAATCCAATTACCAATAATTCCAGAATTTTAAAATTTATAATTTTACTGAGTTGTATTTTTGTCTATGCATGTTATACATGTTTTTCACAATATTTAATGTGTTCTACAGGGGCAGTGTTGTGGTACAGTGGGCTAAGCCTGCGCCTACAGCTTCAGTATCCCTTATGAGCTACTCGTGACCCACCTTCCTACTTATGCATCTGGCAAAGCAGCAGGAATCAGCCTGAGTATCTGTGCCCCTGCCATTCACTTGGGAGACTTGGATGGAGCTCCTGGCTGCTAGTTTTAGCCGGCCCCAGCCCTGGCTGTTGTGGCAATATGCGGGAATGAACTAGTAGATGGAAGATCTGTCTCTGAGCTCTGCTTTGTCAAATAAATCAATCTTGAGGAGGGGCCAGCACGGTGGTGTAGCTGACTAATTCTCTATGGCACTGGTATCCTTTGTGGATGATGGTTCATGTCCCCACTGTTCCACTTCCAATCCAGCTCTCTGTGGCCTGGGAAAACAGCAGTAGATGGCTCAGGTGCCAGTGCCCCATGTGGGAGACCAGGAACAAGCACCTGGCTCCTGCTAGCTTGGATCTGGCCATTGCAGGCATCTGGGAAGTGAACTAGTAGATAGAAGATCTATGTCTCTGTAAAATCTGTCTTTCAGATAAAAAGAAATACATCTTAGGAAAAGATGTGTTTTTGGAGTCAGTACTTTGGTGCAGGAAGTAAAGCTACCACCTGCAGTGCTGGCATCCCATACAGGCTGGTGCTGTGTGTAAAAGACCTGGCTGCTCCACTTCTGACCCAGCTCCCTGCTAAAGCTCTAGGAAAGTACAGGAGGATGGTCCAAGTCCTTGGGCCTCTGCACCTATGTGGGAGACCCAATGGAAGTTCCTGGCTCATAGTTCAGACCAGCTAAACTCTGGCTATTGAGGCCATTGGGGGGTGAACCAATGGATAGAAGACTGATCACTGAACATATCAATCACATCTCTTTAACTCTGGCTTTCACACAAATATATATTTTGCAAGTTTTCAAAAAACATATAACCCATTGTAAATATTTTTAAATTATTATTTTTTGTTTGTTTGAAAGGCAGTATTACAGAATAGGAAACCCAGACAGACAGACAGATGAAAAGAGAGTCTTCATCCACTGACTCAATCTCCAAAAAGAGGCAACAGCCAGCGTTGGGCCAGGTTGAAACTAGGAGCTTAGAGCTTCCCATGAGGTGCTGGGACTCAAGTACTTGGTTCATCTTCTGCTGCATTGCCAGGCACATTAGCAGAGAGCTGGATGGAAACTGAATTAGCCCGGACTTGAATCAGTGACCATTTAGGATGCCAGTATCACATATGAAGGCTTGGCCAGCTATGCTACAATGCTGGCCCCAACTGTAAGTATTTTATATGAAGTAAATATCTTTCTCAAAAATAATTCCTAACTTTCTAAGACGATGACTATTTCTTTTTCTCTTCTGATTTAATAATGGATTTCCTAAATGTTATATCCAGTCAGAGCTTTATAACTAATCTCATTTTCACAGATCTACTTTTACTAGTTGATTTCATTCTCTATTACCCTTTACAGTTCAAATTCAAACTTTGCACTTCTTGTCTATATTTTTTTCCCTAATATCACAAAAAAAATTTATTTCCTTGAAAGGCATTGTTACTGGGCCTGGCAGCGTGGCCTACAGGTAATGTCCTCGCCTTGAACGCGCCGGGATCCCATATGGGCGCCGGTTCTAATCCCGGCAGCTCCACTTCCCATCCAGCTCCCTGCTTGTGGTCTGGGAAAGCAGTCGAGGACGGCCCAAAGCCTTGGGACCCTGCACCCACATGGGAGATCTGGAGGAAGTTCCTGGCTCCTGGCTTCGGATCTGCAAAGCATCAGCTGTTGCAGTCACTTGAGGAGTGAATCATCGGACGGAAGATCATCCTCTCTGTCTCTCCTCTTCTCTGTATATCTGACTTGTAATAAAAATATAAACAAACAAAAAAAGAAAGGCATTGTTACAAAAAGAGAGACAGAGGGAGACATGCGTTCCAGCTACTGGCACACTCCCCAAAATGGCCATAATGATGGGCTGGGCTGGGCAGATGCAGGAGCTCTACCTGGCTCTCCCACACAGGGAGCAGGGATCAGCTACCTGGATCATCTTTTGCTGCTTTCCCAGGTACATTAGCACAGTGTGGTAAAATGGAAGTAGAACACCTGGGACTCGAACCAGAGCCCACAGAACTGCAAGTATCATTTATAGCAAGCAGTTAAACACACTGGACTACAATTATGGCACTTGAACTTTCCTTTTCCAAAGGAAAAGACACCTGGCTCCAGTCTCAGGAGTACTATTTCTTGATGGCTTTAACAGCTGAGCCTGGGTCAGGCCAAAGTCAGGAATCTCATCTGGGTTTCTGATGTGAACTGTAGGGGCTTAAACACTCAGCCATCTTCAGCTGCTTTCCCCAGGCCATTAGCAGGGAGCTGGAGAGAAATGCAGCAGCTGGGACAGGCAGTTTCACTAACTATGCCACTATGCTGGGCCCAGGAATAGCATCTTCTTTCCCTGTTTCCCTATATGTATTGCCTGACACAGCACTACTGTTTCACTGACTGGTCACCTTTTATTTCAACACCACGAGAAATCTTTTTGTTGTTGTTGTTTAAAGATTTATATATTTTTATCAGAAAGTCAGACACACAGACAAGAGACAGAGAGGAAGATCTTCAATCCACTTGTTCACTTCCCAAGCGGCCTTAAATGCCAGAGCTGAGCCAATCTGAAGCCAGGAGCCAGGACCTTCTTCTAGGTCTCCCATATAGGTGCAGGTCCCAAGGCTTTGGGCCATCCTCAACTGCTTTCTCAAGCCACAAGCAGGGAGCTGCCAGGATTAGAACCAGCGCTCATTTGGGATCCTGATACATACAGACAAGGACCTTAGCCACTAAGCTACCATGCCAGGTCCAGGAGAACTCTTTTAAGTTTGTAATTTATTCAATTTAAGTGAGGATGCAGATGTTTCAAATTGCTTGGAAAGGCAGAAAGTTTATTTTCCTTTAGTTTTGCAGTTTTAACTTGTATTAGGTTAGCAAAAATGAAAACCAGCCAGGAATACAAGCAGATAATCACATGTACATACAATCACAAAGAATAGTTTTTCTTACCTCTTCCCAGTGAACATTATGGAATGCACACATTTTGGGTTTTTGTTGTTGTTGTTGTTTATCTGTTTCTGTTTGCTTTTGATATTTTATTTTCAAACGTCTCTTTGAGGAAGCACTAAGGTTAGTTCAGAAAAAAATTGTAGCAGCTTGGGCCCGGTGGCATGGCCTAGTGGCTAAAGTCCTCGCCTTGAATGCACCAGGATCCCATATGGGCGCCGGTTCTAATCCCGGCAGCTCCACTTCCCAAACAGCTCCCTGCTTGTGGCCTGGGAAAGCAGTCAAGAACGGCCCAAAGCCTTGGGACCCTGCACCCATGTGGGAGACCTGGAGGAAGTTCCTGGCTCCTGGCTCTGGATCGGCGCAGCACCAGCCGTTGCGATCACTTGGGGAGTGAATCTTCGGACAGAAGATCATCCTCTCTATCCTCCTCTCTGTATATCTGACTTTGTAATAAAAATAAATAAATCTTTTTAAAAAAATTCTAGCAGCTCTAAATTATAAAACTACCATAATCTCTACTTGTCCTTCTCTTGGCTTATCAAATAAATAAAAACTTTAAAATGGCACAAGGTGGTGCTAATATGGTGTTGACGTGGGTAAAGCCACCAGCTGAGACCCCAGATTCCCATCTGGGTGCCTGGGTGCCAGTTTATTGCCTCGCTGCTCCCCATCCAAGCCAGTTCCCTGCTAACGGTACATCCCTGTGTACGACTGGCACAAGTACTTGAGCCCTTACTATCAATGTCAGAGACCAGATGTAATTCTTGGCCTTAGTGGCCAGATGAGGAGTGATAGGGCAGATAGAATATCTCTGTAAGTCTGATTTTCAAATGAAGGGAAAGGAAAAATGGAAAGGAAAGGGGAGGGGGGAAGAAGAGAAGGGAAAGGAAGGGAAGAGAAGGAAAAGAAGGAAGAAGGAACAGTATAGTCTCAGAGTGTTAAAATACTTTTAGGTTTTACTTGTAGGACAGATGTATTTTGTTTTCCAACTAAAAATCTAGTCTGGGGGTAAGTAAATGCCTAGTGATTAAAACAGCGTATCAGAGTGTTGCGATAAGACGCCCTGCTCCTACTACTAGCTCCAGGTTTCTCCTAATGCAGAGAGGAGGCAGCAGTAACACTACAAATAGCTGATTCACTGCAATTCACATAAAGATCTGGATTGAGCTCTTGGCTTCAGCCCAGCCTTGCTGTGGATGTAGGCATCTGCAGAATGAACTAGAGGGATGAGAGATCTGTTTTTCTCTACTTCTCAAATAAAAATAGAAGTAAACTATCTTACAGTATTTGTAAGAACCTTTAGTTTATAAAAGCATAATATTATATCCTTCGTTCTTTTTCAAGTCTTAGCAAACACATAAATCCATCAAGTCAAAAAAGCAAAAATATTTACTAAGACAAATTAAACCTGCTTACCATGATACCACCATTTTGTTTTCTTTGGATTCTTGTTACATGTTCGCACATAAAAAGAATTATCTGGTGGTCGTCTCTGAAACAAAAGAGAGTTAATTGTAGAATAAAAAAGCTAATGAGATTGCTTGAAGAAAAGCTTATGCACAATTATTACAGAATGTATCAAAACAGTCAACACTAACAGCATAACAAAAATTAAAACTATAAATACACCCAGAAAAACATGCTTTTGGCCAATAAATTGTTTTTTTCAAAACAGTGATGGTTGTATATGTGTGTGGTCTAGGTCAGATTGCAGTGAAATCGCTAACAGAATGACTATAACCAAAAATGATAAATAGCATTCAGATATAAAAAATTTTTATTTCACATCACAATTTCTTCAGAAATAATTTTTCTTCTAACTCTGGCTTTCAAACAAAAATAAATCTTCAAAAGAAATAATTATTCCTGTGAACTGATTAAAATATAATGGTCCGGCCCGGCGGCGTGGCCTAGCGGCTAAAGTCCTTGCCTTGAACGCCCTGGGATCCCATATGGGCGCCGGTTCTAATCCTGGCAGCTCCACTTCCCATCCAGCTCCCTGCTTGTGGCCTGGGAAAACAGTCGAGGACGGCCCAGAGCACTGGGACCCTGCACCCACGTGGGAGACCTGGAAGAGGTTCCTGGTTCCCGGCTTCGGATTGGCGCACACCGGCCCGTTGCGGCTCACTTAGGGAGTGAAACATCGGATGGAAGATCTTCCTCTCTGTCTCTCCTCCTCTCTGTATATCCAGCTTTCCAATAATAATAAAAAAAATCTTTAAAAAAAAATATAATGGTCTACCTAACTAGGTTTGTCTGAACTGGATCTAAGGCAGATTTTGTAGGGACAGCCAATGCTACAGCACTTGTCAGCATTTTTGTGGGCTGAGTGTGGGGGCAGGCTGGGCTGGGCCACACTGCAGCACTGCTGGTATGCACAAGAGCCAGGACACCGCATCGGCCATGCCCAGCTGTGCTAGGCTGCAACATCTGCCAGCAGAGCTGAGACTGCAGGCCGACTTTGTCAGGCTAGATAGAAGATCCTGCCAGCATGTGCAAGATCTGAGGCTGGAAATAGGCTTGGTAGAGGAACTCTGGGGACTCCCCTGCTAATCTGCAGCTCCTGCTAGTGAATGCAAGAGCCAGGGCAGGCCAGGCTGAACTGCAGCATCCATTGGTGTATGTGTGAGCTGAACCTGGGGGTTGGCTGGGCTGGGCCAATCCAGGTTGGGATAGGTTGCTGCACCCAACAGCAAAACTGCAACTGAGGGCAGATCAGGGTGAGACACACTGCAGCACCTGCTGGTGAATGCTGAGACTGCAGGTAGACCATCTCAGGCTGGGCTGCAGCACCTGCTGGCATGCGCCAAAACCTGAGGCTGGGAGTGGGCCCGGTAGGGGAACTCTGGAGATCCTTTGCTGGGCTATAATTTCCACTGGTGAGCACTGAGATCTTAACTGGTATGCACAAGAGCCAGAATGGGTACGGGGTAGCCAGGATAGACTACAGCACAAACTGTGTGAAGTGCTGGGAATGGGTGCAAGTCTTGTTAAGCTGGACCACAGTACCCCCTAGCAGGTGCAAGATCTGGGCTAGGAACGGATACTGTGGGCACTCTCTTGCTGGGGGCTATCAGTGGTTTCCTTGACTAGGCCACAGCACCTATCAGTTAAATGAGCAATGGGGTTGGGAGCAGAACTGACCAAGCAGCTGTATCTACCTGGTATCAAACAGCATATCGCTGTGTGTTGGCTGGTGCAGGTGATAGGCTGAACCTGTCTCTGCATTGGCTTAGGCATACAAGAGACAAGTGTGAAGTAAACACAGGTGAGGGTTCTTGGGAGACTCCCCAACTAGATGGCTGTACACAAACCCCAGTCACAGGGAAAAATCATAAGATATGTGGTACAGCCTTGGAGTGCGTTTATTTGGACTGGGCCTCCTTAGCTGCTGCTGCCCATGCAGTGGACAGTATGCTCAGAAGCACACAGGGGACATGATAACCAGCTTGTCCAAGCTAGTAGAGGACCTTGATTATCTTGTCAGAGGATGCAAAGCAGAACAGGTTGGATCACTCTCCTGGCCAAGCTTTGCAACATGTTCTGGCACCTGTGGATGTACTAAGTTAGACTTAATCAGCCAATAGACCTTGGAACGATTCCTGGTGCAATGGAGCCAAGTCTTCTCAGAGCTATATAAACCATTCAAGTAACACATTGGAACACTGTTCCCCACACTGGGGTCTCTAAGGTGTCATCAAATGACTGTCCCCATCTCCTTTTGCTGTTATGGCCTGACAACAAAGAGCGGCCCCCTCCTCTCCTGCCCTTTGAAAACAGGGGAAAGAAAAATTGAAACACTTGTCCCACTCACCTTCTTCTATACCTTGACTCCTCTCCCTAATCAGAGACCCAAATGGGTACGCATCCCTCAACTATGTAAGCAATTTTATAAATTAAGTTAAAGTAAAACAAGTTTTGCATGACAGATATTTCTATATCTTAGCTCTCTTTTAGTCTACTTTCAGCACTATCCTGACAATATTTTTTCTTGCCCTTACATGTTTTTTATCTTCAAGTAGCTCTGGACTTTCCTCTATTTTGCTAACCTAATGAAGATAAAAAACCAAAGTAATTTTTTCCTCTATTTGAATTTAATCAAAAGAAGAATGGGGTTGGGGGACAGTACTGTGGTACATTGCATAGAGTTGCTACCTGTGATGCATCCCACGTGGGGACTGGCTTCAATTCCAGAAACTCTACTTGTGATCCAGCTCCCTGGTAATGTGCCTGGGAAAGCAGTGGAAGATGCCTAGTATCTCGGTCCCCTACCACCCACATGGAGATCCATATGCTCTCCTGGCTTTGACTGGCCCAGCCCTGGCTAATGTGGCCATCTGGGAGGTGAACAGCAAATGGAAGACCTCTTTCTCTGTACTTTGACTATCAAAATGAACATCTTAAAAAAAAAAAAGTGGAATTTTAAGATGTCAATAACAAAGCTCCAAGCAGGAAACAAAGGTGAAGATTTTCTAGATAGCAGAAGGCAGAAGTCCACCCAACTGTAAAGAAAACTCACATGTGGAATCATACTAGTAGAACTTCCTAATGCCTGTTAGCATTAATACTAAATGAATTAATAGTAAATGAAATTAACAAAGCAGCACCAGAGCACAAATGCTGAATAGCATTTGATAAAATTTGAGGAAATTTCTGAAATTTTAATTAGATATCTCACTACCTTGAAGAAATAAATGATCTTCTCCTGTTTGCCCTGAAAAATCAAACCTGTGTTCAAGTGGAATAAACTGCTACTACTAAAGCAAGTAATTTCACCAACTCATTTATCTATTTTGTTTAGAAGCCAAAATCATAAGTCTTTAATATTATAAGGGCTTAGAAAAGGGTGGATTACTAAAAAGTCATCAGTCACATTACCAGAAATTTCCTCTAATATACTGAAATCTATTGACAGACTACATTTAAGCACATTTAGTGGGACCAGTGTTGTGATACAGCTAGGAAAATTTGCCACCTGTGACGCCAACATCCCATCAGATACCAGTTTGTTTCCCTAAGTGCTCCACTTCAGACCCAGCTCCTGCAAATGGCCTGGGAAACCCATCAGAGGATGGCCTGGATGTTTGGGCCCTTGCCACCCATGTGAGGCCTGGAGAAAGGTGTGTCTGCTGGCTTCAGTCTGGCCCAGCCTGTCCAACACAGCCATCTGGGGAGTGAACCAGTGGACAGAAGCTCTGCCTCTGTCCATACCCCAGCTTGCAAAATAAATAACTTGAACAAATGCCTTCAGCTTAGGGAATCATTGCTTGCAAAATGGAACTAACAACAATGTACCACATCAAAGTTCCAAATACTTGTTAAAATGAAGTATATATTTGGAGTTAATTATTAAATAAAAACCCCATAGATGAAAGTCTACCACAAAATAAAATTTACCTGTTTTAACAACAGAGCTTTAGATAGGTACCTAAAAGGGGTGGGGACTGCAATGAGGTATAATAGGTTAAGATATCAGCTGAGATGATAGCACCCTGTACCAGAATGTCAGTTCAATTCCTGGCTGGTCTGCTTCCTATATAGCTCCCTGTTAATTTGCCTGAGTAAGCAGCAAATACCAGTCCAAATACCTGGTGCCTTGCCATCCATGTAACAAACCCAGATAGAATTCTAAGCTTTTAACTTCAGCCCAGCCCAGCCCAGCCTTGTCTGTAGGGGCTATACAGAAAGTGATCCAGCAAACAGAAATCTGTTTTTCACCCTGTCTTCTCCCCTTCTCCACCTGATTCTCTGGTTTTCAAATAAATAAAAAAATAAATCTGGGGCCCGGTGCCATGGCCTAGAGGCTGAAGTCCTCACCTTCCTTGCACCAGGATCCTATATGGGCACCGGTTCCTGTCCCATTGGCCCCGCTTCCCATCCAGCTCCCTGCCTGTGGCCTGGGAAGTCAGCGGGGACAGCCCAAAACCTTGGGACCCTGCACCCACGTGGGAGACCCAGAAGAGCTCCTAGCTCCTGGATTTGGACTGGCATAGCTCTGGCCACTGCGGTCACTTGGGGAATGAATCATTGGACAGAATATCCTCTTCTCTGTTTCTCCTCCTGTCTATACATATATCTGACTTTGCAATAAAAATAAATAAATCTTTCATAAATAAATAAATAAATCTGAAAGAATAAGAAGAACCAGGAATTCAATCTGGTACTCCTACATGGGTGTCAGGGGCCCAAGTACTTGAGCCATTCATTATCTGTTGCCTTTCCTCCACAAATTTTCAACATACCCTCATAGACAGAACATGGAAACTTTCTAATTTTTAACATTAAATCATTGCATTGAAATACAAACTAAAGCTAATAATCACAAAGCACAGGCAAGAGATATGTGCATATACTGACTCTTTACTTCTTAACTTTTCTTACTAAATCCATCAGCTGACCTTCCTTTTAGTTAGTCACTAAACATAACAGGAACACAGAAGCACTTTTAACTGCAAACTGCTCTACACTACACACAATGGTTTTAAATGTGTGTGTTGCAATGATTAAGAAAATACAAAAGGAAAAGTAAGATTTGCTTCTAAAGTCCTTGGGATTAGCAACTCAGTTACAATCTTAAAATGCAGCTTAAAAAACCAACAACAAAGAGGAATGGAAGTATTAATAACAATATATATATATTAACTATAAATTTTAATATTCCTGACTCTGGATGTGTGTCTCTTAAATAACAGTACATTTGCTATTTTTTCCTTATTTAGTACATAGAATTCTGTATAAAGGCTTTTAATCTTACAATTTGAAAAAATACAATTTAATTCATTACTTTCCATGATTACTTGGATGACGATTATTTTGTTTTTCAAAACCTAACCAAGAAACATCTTATGGAACTAGCATTAAGACACCTGTTGAGATAATGGTTAAATGCTTCAGATTCTAAACAATCTATTTCTAAATAATTTATTATTGCTAGATGCACTAAAAGCAGATGTGCTGTGATGCAATAAGTTAAGCTACTGCTTTAGATGCACAAATTCTGTAGTAAAATATCTGAGTTGAGTACTGCCTCTACTTCTTACCCAGTTCCCTACTAACGTAACTGGGCGACAGCAGATGAAGATCGGTTAGCAGATGGAAGATCTCTGTTTCTCCTTATCTTTGTCACTGTGCCTTTCAAATAGATAAATCTTTTTTAAAGCTAGTAATAAAAATGATTATCTTAAAAGTTCTCTAAACACTAATTGAATAAAAAATGACAGTCCAAAAAAAAAAAAAAAGGTGATGGTCCAACCTTGAGAATGAGAGAGAAAATATCCCTTCTGAAAATAAATATACAATAAAGCAGGTCCCCTTCTAAGGCAAATTTTGTTTCTCCTTTAAACAGAATACAAAACCAAAGTCTCATGGAAAAAAAAGGCTTCACTTATTTTTGTTTCTAACAAGTATTATTAACAAAGGAAGAGGAAGAGAGAGAGAGAGAATATTGAGCTTCCATTTGCCGTTTGACTTTCCAAATCCTGAGATGGCCAGGCTGGAGCCAGAAGCCAGAAGCCAGGAACTCAGTTATTCACAGGTAGGGACCAAAGTACTTACGAATTCACTTCCCACTAACGAAAGCGGGACTCAAACTTAGGACTCCACTATGAGACTGGAATCTTAACTACTGCATCAGAATCCTGCCCGAAGAACAGACATTAAAATGTACAAACTTGCAGTATTGTGGTGCATCAGGTTAAGTAACCTCCTGCAATGCCAGCATTCACTATGGGCTTTAGCTCAAGTTCAGATGCTTCACTTACAATCCAGCTCAGTGCTAATGTGGCTAGGGAAGCAGCAGAAGACAGCCCAAGTGCTTGGGTCCCTGCTACTCACATGGGAGACCCAGAAGAAGCTCCTGGTTTCAGCCTGGCCCAGCTCCAGCCATTGTGGCTATTCAGGGAATGAACCAGCAGATGGGAAGATCTCTCTTCCTCTGTAACTCTGCCTTGCAAATAAATAAATTTAAAAAAAAAAAAGGGAAGAGAGAAAGCAGACCCATTTTATGGCACAGTGGGTTAATATCACTTGTAACACTGGTATCCCATGTTGGAGTGCATGGTTGGAAATCCCCAGCTGCCTCACTTTGACTCAGCTCCCTGGCTAATGTGCCTGGGAAAGCACTGGAAAATGACTCAAGTATGTTGGAGTCCTGGGTGGAGTTTCATGTACCTGGCTTTGGCTTGGTTCAGCACTGGCCATTGCGGCCATGCAGAGCAAATCAGTGGATGGAACAGTAGGAGCTGGATCTCTCTCTCTCTCTCTTTCACTCTGCCTTCCAGATAAAATAAATCTTATTTTAAAACAAAATAAAATAAAATATTGTGCTACGCCAATACTAAGCAGGAATAAGAATGCCGGAGACATACAGAGGGTTCTGGCACTTTTAAAGGATATGCTAAATTTAAAAAAATATGATATTCTTGTCCAGTCTATTTTCTCCACTTTCATCAGACATAGGATCTGTGGATTAGTAAGTACAAAAGGAGAAAAAGCCCTGAAAGTTCTACAGCCCAACTGGTTCTTGTCTCAAACCAGCCATGAGGGCAGGAAATTCCCTGAAAGAAGTCACCAGGGCAGGAGCTGCACAAGGACCGAGGGACAGTATGATGCTTCTGGGGCTTTCCCCAATGCAATCTGGTCATTAGAATTTCTCACATGCTTTGTCCTATGCATGTCTATGGAAATAAAATTCAAATTTAAGAACATACACAGACATCTCCTATTTTAAAAATATAAAACAGTAGTTATAACTTCTAGCCATTTAACATTAAAACTTATATAAATGAAAGATTACCAAAATCATTTTTTAATTTATTACTAAACATGACATTCCCTAAAATTACAAAAGAAAAAGCATGTGTCTTTCCACCAAGTAAAAATAATTTTCTGTTAGAATTATTTATCTAACTAAACTGAAAGAAGAAATATTACCTGTAGGAGTTCTGAAAAGTCCTACCTTTTCCTTGCAGCTGGAAAGCATGCTAATAATGCTAAGACAGACTGACTGCACTGAGAGCGCTGGGGACCAGTCTTCTGTCAGAATGGATAAACAGATATGACCATTGCTATAAACATGAGGATGAACAGGAATATTCTCACCAGTAAACATGACCTAAGAAAGAATAAAATCTCATTAACACTCAAATATTCTCGATTACCAAAAAAAAGAAAACAGTCTACACATAACAATTATTCATTTCTAAAAACAAAATGAAAACAAAGCAAAATCAAGTGTCTGGAACAAGATAAACTACTATTTGATAATTCTCATGAACTGGGTTGAGTATGGCTTTCATTGTAATAATAACAACATGTATGGGGAGGGGATACCTATGTTACTTTATGTTTCGGTTACCTGTTAGTAATTTCTCTGTAGAATTTCTAAATTACTAGGCAGTTTCTGATTAGTGAAAGGTAACTACATTTCTAGGAATAGTTTTTTAGGTTCCACACATAGCTCTCTGCTTTCTAATTTTGAAACAATATGAACCGCAGGTGGTTAGGATCATGCCTACCACAGCAGCACATGCTAGCATTGCAACAAACTCACACAGCCATCAGGACAGGCATAAATTTCTGGTCATTAATTGGCAATAATTAAGTGCCTAGATGAAAAACAGATGGATTCTCCCAATTTTTCTCTGCCTTTCCTTTCACTCAGTTCAGCAGTTTTTCCTTTCTCCATTTTGCCTTAGCACTATTTTAAAGGCAATGAAGTCATTATTTCCTTTCCTTTCCTATAATAATGGAACAAAAACAATAGTGTTTATCAAATTTCTCTATTTAAGCATCTGAATAGGCATAAGGAATGTGTAATAACAGTCAAAGAAAGTAGAAGTGTCATGTTTAGGAATTTTTGATATGTTTGCTATTCCAAAACAACTGTCTATATATAAAAAAATTTAAAGAACTTAACCCAGCAATCTTTTAAGTAAATTTTATATCACAAGCACTACATTTATTTTGCAGTTTGCAGTAATTCCTAATCCCTGATCTCATCATTGGTTTAAAAAAAAAAAAAAAAAAACAGAAACAAAGAAATCACTTGACAGTCTAATTAAAAACACAAAACCAAGGGCCTTACTTTTCTAGGTAGGTAATGTGATATATATTAAACAAGCAGCTTCCAAGCTCGGCATATCTATCTCAGCCATGAACTGCTTCACACCTGCATACAGCGAACATCAGTGAAAAGATATCCTATCTTATTACACAAACTGATGAACCATATGTTGCTTTTAAGGCATACCCTTTGTTTCCACTTTCAAAAGCAGAAAAGAGAGCTAGGGGGAAAAAGCACGGCCAGAGTAAAGTAGGTTAATATGGAATATGTTACAGAAATTTATGAAAAACTAAGGTATTGAAGATACATAAAATATCTAGCTACAATTCTATTACAATTTTACAAATATTTACATATTAACAATGCAATTTTTCATACAAGAGAAATTTATTATTTTAAATACACTAACATATGATGCATTTTCTTGGCTGACACTAATACAAGAAAGCAAAAGAAATTTTTTTTCAGATGAATGATTTCTTAGTTTGTCAATTACATCATCATCTTGTGTGAAAAATGAAAAGCAATTGTGACCAGTCTTACAGTTCCAAGATTTCAGTCTATCCACCAGCTTTTTAAAATACAATTTTAGTTTTCACAAATATAAACTATAATTTATTATTACGTCATATCCATGCTGCAGATGTCAGGAATGGGAGTTTACAAATATCAAAGGATATATTTCTGCTTTAAGGTACTCATTTGCCATGAAAATTCATTTAACCATCAGGATTTTTTCATTAAGAACACAAACAACACTCAAAGGTTTTCTGCCTGGCTATAATTATTTTTTAAAGGATATTTTTTTCCACGAAAGTCTCTTAACTAAGAAGTAAAACAGTGCTGTTAAAGTGCCAAGATGAAGATCTAGTTAACTTCTTTGGCACAAGAGAATCTATGTATCAGCAACTACCAAGAGAAACACACTGACAGCCAAACACAAAGGCTATTACCACACGCTGTGATGACCCAATTCACAAAACAAACCAGAAAAGGCCATGAAGTAGAATAGAAGGGGGCTCAAATAAATCAGACCCCAATCACAATTATGCAAAAAAAGCAAAGGTTTTTCAACAAGATTGATGCGAACACAGCCAGTCTGAAACTTCTAGTGACCAAAAGGAAGGGAATTTTTTATTTATACACACTATAAGTAACCCCCAGGGCCTAACCTGTCAAGTTTACAAGTTTGACTAAACATGGAAAGGCTGACTTTACATGCCACAGATGAGTTGCTGAAATTTTTTTTAAAAAATCACATCAACAGTTTATTCTATTAAAAGCTGGAAGGAGGTTTTCACTGCCCGTTGTTTTTTATTAAATTATTTTTTAAATTATTATTATTATTTTCCAATGCAATTCCACAGGTTTGCAAGGATACTACTGTATGAACTATGCATCACTGAAGAAATTAGTTTAAAAAAACTTTTTGAAGAAATGAGAAACAAAAATACCAAATCTCATGATATGTAGCAAAAACAGTATTAAAGGACATTTATAATATCTCCCCTCCACTGTCTCTGTGTTTTATAGTAAAATAATCTATCAGGTGTAGTCTTGACTCCAACTTTCTGCTCTCTGTGGGTCATGACACTGTCGGCACAGGCAATGGTAGAAAGTTTAGGATTCTGTTGTCCAGAAGTTTCTTTGAGGGTCTACTTGAATCAGTAGTAGAGATGCATACTGTCGATTTTCTTTGATTCCTGGATCTCTGGGCTCCATCAGATCCTTCGTTTGTGAGGTTACAAGTGTATGTTCCTTTACCTTAGTTTCTGCTTTACATTCTTGATGAGGATGCCTTATGTTAGGGCAAACATATGATATCTGTCCTTTCGGGACTGGTTCATTTCACTGAACAGTCTCCAACTGGACCGTTTGGTTGTAAGTGGTAAAATTTCACTCTTTTTAATACCTGAGTAGTATTTCGTTATTCATCCAGTCCTCCTTCAATGGACATCTTGGTTGTTTCCATTTGCCACACTGAGGTTCCATATAACCCCAGTGAGAACGACACACATACAGAAAATTACCAACAACATCTGCTGACGAGGATGTGGTGGGGGGAAGGTACCCCACTCCACTGCTGGGGAGACTGTAGACTGGTACACACACTTCAGAAGTGAGTAAGGAGAATACCTGGGCAACTGAAAATTCACCTAACATATGACCCAGAAATCCCACTCCTGGGATTTTATCCAAAAGAACTGATGCACACACGAGAAAGCAACCTGCACGCCTCTATTCACTACAGCACAATCAACAATCGCAGCCAGTTTTAATGTAATTCTTGCTACTCTAGTTCTTGGTGTGATGTTATGGAGGACAGTTTAAAAAAAGGGCCCAGCGCAGTAGCCTTGCACCTAAAGTCCTCGCCTAGTACAGGCTAAGCTCCCATATTGGTGCTAGTTCATGTCCTAGCTGGAGCTGACCTGATCCAAAGCCAGGAGCCAGGAGCTTCTTCCGGTCTCCCACACAGGTGCAAGGTCCCAAGGCTTTTGGGCTTTCCTCGACTGCTTTCCCAGGCCACAGCCAGGGAGCAGGATGGAAAGCGGGGTCAATGGGATAGTAACTGGCGCCCATATAGGATTCTGGTGCATGGAAGGTGAGGACTTTAGCCACTAGGCTATGATGCCAGGCCCTCTCTCTTTTAATTAATTAATCAATTAATTGAAATGTGGTTATTTTTAAATTAAAAATAAAACAACCAGACCAAATGTTACTTCTTAATGTATTGTACATGAAACCATGGAAACTATGTCAACTCAAGTTGTCAAACAGTTTACAATCAGAGACTGCACATACTCTTATTGAATAAACCACATGTGTAAAATAATCTTGAAAAGCAACCTACTGTGCAGAAATATTAGAAAGTTAGAAAAGGATCTAATGCACATGAATCACATCTGAAGTCCCAACTCGGTATTAGAAGCAGTCTTTGGGGACCCAGTGCAGTGGCCTAGCAGCTGAAGTCCTCACCTTGAACGCGCCAGGATCCCATACGAACGCCGGTTCTAATCCTGGATGCTCCACTTCCCATCCAGCTCCCTGCTTGTGGCCTGGGAAAGCAGTCGCGGACGGCCCAAAGCTTTGGGACCCTACACCCATGTGAGAGACCTGGAGAAGTTCCTGGCTCCTGGCTTTGGATTGGCACAGCACCGGCTGTTGTGGCTGCTTGGGAGTGAGTCATCAGACAGAGAGGATCTTCCTCTCTGTTTCTCCTCCTCTCTGTATATCTGACTTTGCAATAAAAATAAATAAATCTTTAAAACAAAAAATGCAGCACTCCATGGGTCTGGCACAGAGGCTCAACAGGCTAATCCTCTACTTGCAGCACTGGCATCCCATATGTGCCCTGCTTCAAGTCATGACTGCTCCACTTCCAATCTAGCTTTCTGCCAACTGCCTAGAAAAATACCGGAAGATGGCTCAAGGCTTTGGGCGCCTGCACCCACACGGAAGACCTGGAAGAAGCTCCTGGTTCCTGGCTTTGGATTGGCTCAGCTCTGGCTGTAGTGGCCATTTAAAGAGTGAACCAAGACACAAAAGGACTGAGCTAGGACACAGCACCCACTGGTGTGTGTACAAAAGCCAAATGGCATGTGGGATAGAGGGCAATAGGTAGCTGAACATACCACCATGTGCAGGATCCAGGGCTGGTGACTGGCCTGGGAGGGTTATCGGGAGTCACTTTGGGCTGCAGTTCCCACTGGTATATGGGAGGGCCAAGTGTATGGTGGGCAGGGCTGGCCTGGGTCACAGCATCCAGTGGTTTACATAAAAGAAGGGGCTGGAGATAGAACTAACCCAGCAAATGCAACCACCATTGTGTGTATAGATTAATGTGGGTGACAGACTGAACCAGACCCGGTACTGGCAAGCACACACAGCAATCAGGTCTGGGGTCACATCAGATGAAGTTCCTTTGGGGACCTCCCTCAACTGAACCACTGGACTCAGAACTTCAACCATGGGGAAATCACAGGATCTGTGGTCTGACTGTGGAGTGCATGTGTCAGAACTGGGCCTCCTCAGTTGCTGAAGCCAGTGCAATAGACAGCATGCCAAGATGCACATGTGGGACAGGAAACAAGTTCGTTGAGGCCCGCAGAGGATGTCTAGTACATAGAAGGCAGAACAAATTGGGAAACGCTCCCAGTCAAGTGTTGACAGCAAGTATCTGGGCGAATGGATACTCTAAGGTGGACTGTGTCAGCCAGTGGACCTTGGAAGGATTTCATCAACCTTGGAACAACGAAATCAACAGCATCTCAGAACTATCAAAACCACATAAGCAGTACCCTTGGAGCATGCCACACAGGGGACATTATGATGATATTGGGTGGCTCCCTCACCCCTGGGTACTGATGAGGTTAGAATGCTGGATGCAATTTCCCCCCTTCCCCCAGATACAGGAAGAAGAAAAAGAAAATTGGAGAAAGAAACTCTACTTTTATTTGAAAGGCAGAGTTACATACAGTAGAGACAGAGACAGATCTCCTATCCATTGGTTCACTCTCTAAATAGCTGTGATGAGCTGAGCTGAGGCCAAGAGCCTAGAGCTTCCTAGAGGTCTTGCACATGCGTACAGTGGCCCAAGGACTTGAGCCATCCTCCACTGCTTTCCCAGGCCAATCTTAGGGAGCTGGATCAAAAATGGAACAGCTGGACACAAACCAGCATCCATATGGAATGCTGGCACCACAGACAGCATACTTTTGCCATAGCGCCAGCCTCAGGCTGTAATTACATATGCCAATCTATAATGACAAAACCAAGGTTGCCCTCAGAATATGAGCGAATGTTTTTAGAGATTAAAATCACAGATAGATGGCAGTAGTTAGCAGGTAATTTGTTATAATAAAAACAAAGTCTGGTATTTAATTATGTATATATATTATATAATATAGGTTTTACAGTATGAAAAATATTTGACAAAAGTGACTGGAGATTGGAAATTTAACACAGTATTCAATCCAATTCTTTCTGTTAGTCCTCACATGTGTATGTTGTCAACACTAATGATTTTCCCCGGTAATACAGAATTAGTAGTACTATCACAAAGGTATACATGTTATCACAAAGACAAAAATAATTTTCAATGAATTGTTTATTTATTTATCTATCTGTTTGTTTATTTCAAGTCAGAGCAAGCAGTCTATCCTCTGTCAGTTCAAGCTCCAGATGACTATATCAGTCAGGGCTGGCACTAGCTGAAAGCAGCAGCCAGAAGACTAATTGGTGTGCACCACAAGGATAGCCAGGGCCCAGACATTTGGTATCATTCACTGCTTTTCCCAGGCCATTACAAGGGAGTTCAGTCTGAAGTGGAACAGCCAGGACATCAACCAGCACTCACATATAATGCCACTGCTGCAAGCAGCAAACAATGCCGGACTCAAAGACAAAAGTCTCAATGTAATGAAACCAAAGTTAAGATTCCCTTGGATATTAACAATTCTTTTTATTTCTGTGTTCCTCTACCCTAATTTTCATTTCTCCTTTGCTTTACCCCAAAGTTTCAATGAAAAAGATTCACTCTTAGTCACCTTGTCAGGTGCCACTCCAGATGTTAAACAATTTAAGCAATATAAACTGCTGTTCAGCAAGACTTGTGAGGTGTGGCCAGCATTATACTAAAGAGTAGGGAGAGGCCCGACCCCTGTCCTCAGCCTAGTCCAGGCCCAACTCCAACCTCTTCAGCCATTTGGGGAATGCGGCAGGGGATGGAAGATACCTGTCTATCCGTCTCTTTCTGCAACTCGGTCTCCCAAATAAAAACAAATATATCTTTTAAGAAATCATCCTTCAGATGAAAAATTTGTGAGCTTCAAGAGTAAACAGGTTCTCGATCTCCTGGACCAAAGCTTTGAATTTGGTGTGGTGTACTTTTAGATCTCCACATATCTTCAACAAACACAAAGTAAGATGGAAAACAGACTGAAGGTGACAAGTGGATAAAGTCATTAGACTCCCCACTTCCTTCACACATTAATAGCCAGAAATAATGCTTACAAGTCAATAGGAAACAAATGAGGATAACTTTCTGAAAGGAAGAAAGATTTTTGCTTTGATTATAATCGAGATCTATTACAGACATCTAGGACAGGACAATGCACATTCCCTTCATTCTTGGATGAAAATGTTTCACAAAAAGCCTTAACGCTTTTCTGCTTACAGGATGACTTCACAAAGTCAGTATCTATTTAATCTTACTCTTTAAATAAACTTTCTACAGCACAATAACTGCAATGCAACTATTCTTCCACGTGTCAAAGAAAGACTCAGCTATGTTTAGTATATTCTTTAATGTGGCAATGAAGTTTGATTTTCCTCCTATCTTAACACCTGTTTTTCAGAATACTTCATTAGCTAACAATATTCTAGATCTGCCCCTAAATTTTAGCATTTTAGCTAACAGGTCACAAATCTCAAATTTAAAACCTCAAGCACTTTGTTACAATAATTCTCTGAAGAAAATGATTATGGGTAACTCATCCACCATTCTATCAAGCCAGAAATCTGGGAGTATCCCAGAGGCTCCTTTCTCTAACCTCTCATTATTCAGTTACTACTGTTAAATACCACCACCATATCCCTTGTCTAAGTACTAAGTCATTACTTAATTACAACATTAAGATTCGGGGCCAATGTCCACATCTATAATGCCTGAAAATGGAGCACTCTGTGCTTGCCACATTAAAAGGCTGTGCAAGCAGCACATCAGTGCAAAGTCACAGTGCTAACTCCTCCAAGTGCTCACCTCTTCCCCATGTCATTCTGTCCCAAGATGCAGCAACAAATATCTCCAGTTATTCCAAAACACTAACTTCTACCAATCAAGGGTCAGATCAGACTTCTACCCTTTTCTGCTAATGTGTAGAATGAAGACACAATCTGGGGTAACAAAGACCTAATCCCAACAGAGTAAGATGTTCAAAAGATCCTGATTACATTACAAATAAGAGTAACAGTAGGTCCCATCCACTATTTATAGTGAATCTTCTGTACATTATTACTAAATCAAAAACTGTGACTTCAACATTCTGCTATCGTTGAAAACACAATTTGAAAAAGCAAGGCAATTACCTGAGGAGAGTCAAAAGGATATCGACTACTAAACTTAAATAGGAGTTGAAATTTTTCCCCTTCATATAAGGTCCCTGGTGCACCCTCCATGTCCACAATCCACCTAGAACAGGGAAAAAAAAATTTAAGAGATTAGGGTGAGAAAGAGAAAAAGGAACACAGTGTACACTCCCTAGGGAGGTAGTAGGGCAGGAGCTGGTGTTTAACATTTCACGCTGCCAACAACTCACAGAATGGCTTTAATGCCCTGATCCCTCCCTTGTAACACTTGGGTTAAAAAAACTATTTTTGGGCCCAGTGCAATACATTAATGCCTCAATCCTCACCTTACATGCACCAGGATCTCATGGGTGCCAGTTTGTGTCCTGGCTGCTCCACTTCCCATCCAGCTCCCTGGCTGAAGCCTGGGAAAGCCATAGAAGATGGTCCAGAACCTTGGGACCCTGTACCCACGTGCGAGACCCAGAAAAAGCTCCTGGCTCCTGGCTTTGGATCAGCTTGGCTCTGGCCGTTGTGGTCATTTGAGGAATGAACCAGTGGGCAGAAGATCTTTCTGTATTTCCTTTTCTCTGTAAATCTGACTTTTCAATAAAAATAAATCTTTTTTAAAAATAAAAATTAAAAAGTAAATTACTGCCTTACACCCTAACCATAGATTATAATGTGATACCATTTCATTGTGTTATGCTGACAAATCTTTTCTCCATTATTGATATTTAAATTGTTTCCAAATCATCCCTAAATCTAAGTCCATCTTTTTCTCTCTCCCTCTGTTCACCGTAGCATTGTATTTACTAATTCAAAGGTTAAGGTAGTTACACTTTATGAGGTCTTAATACATTCTACCAAACTGTCTTTCAGAAACTTAACAAGTATTTGGTATTTATTTATTTATTTGAGAGAGCCAGCTCATATGTACTGGGTCATCATAAGCTGCTCCATCCACATCTCCTCCACGCTGGGAGGGACCCAATTACTTGCACCATCACTGAAGCCTAGCACAAAGCAGGAGTTAAAAGCCATGGCCAGGAATAGAACCTTTTCTCCACTTTTTCTCTACTCAGTTGTGAGTCTTTTAAATTTAATTAATTCAAAAGAGTGACGGACAGTGAGAGCGAGCGAGATCGACCTTCAAACTGCTAGTTCTGCCCTTAAATGTCTCAACAATCAGGGATGGGCCAGGACAAAGCCAGCAGCCAGGAACTCCATTCAGGTTTCCAACACGGGTGGCAGATGCTCAGTATCCACTGTCTTCCCAGGTATAACAGGAGGAAGCTGGATTAAAAGCAAAGCATCCAGGATTTTAACTGGCATTTCCATATGGGAAGTCAGCACCACATACTGCTGGTACTCACTGTACCAACGCTGTCTACAGATGAGCATCTTAAACCGTATCCTGGGGCTGGTGTCATGCCACAGTAGGCTAAGCCACTTCTGCAGTGCTGGCAACCCATATGGACATCAGTTGGAATCATGTTTCATTTTTTTTTTTAACTTATTTTTTTATTGGAAAGGCACATTTACAGAGGAGAGACAAATATCTTCCATCCACTGGTTCACTCCCCAGGTGACCATAAGGGCAGAGCTGATCTGAAGCCAGGAGGTTCTTCCAGGTCTCCCAGGCAGGATCAGAGTCCCAAGGCCTTGGGTCATCTTTTATTGCTTTCCCAGGCCACAAGCAGGGAGCTGGAAGGGAAGAAGAGCAGCCAGGATATGAACCAGTGCGCATATGGGATCCCATCACATGTAAGGTAAGGACTTTAGCCACAAGTCTGATGCTCCACTTCCCATCCAGCTCCCTGTGAATATGCCTGAGAAAGCGGCAGCAGTCCAGGTCCTTGGGCCCCGAGACCCATGTAGGACACCTGGAAGAAGCTACAGGCTCCTGGCTTTGGATTAGTCCACCTCTGGCCACTGCAACCATCTCTGTGTAAAAATCTGCCTTCCAAATAAAAATACATAAATCTAAATATTAAAAAAAAATTAAAAACAGGATTAAGGGATGGGCATTTGGCTTAGCAGTTGTATCAGAATGCCAGACAGAATGTTCAAGTTCCACCTCCATTCCCAATCTCAGTTTCCTGCTAAGGTGTATCACGGAAGGAACAGGTGACGGTTCAAGCAGAGTGCCGACCAAACCTGAGATGCAGACTGAGTTTCTGGCTCATGGTTCCAGCCCAGCAGAGCGCTTTATTACAGGCCTCTGGGAAGTGAACCAATGGATGGAAATCGGGCTGAATCTCTACCTTGCAAATTAACAGTGTTTTGAAAATGGGATTCAACCTGTACCAGAGAGAAAACAAAATCAGATACATTTTTTCAAAATTTATTTCATTTTTACTGGAAAGCCAGATATACAGAGAGGAGGAGAAACAGAGAGGAAGCCCTTCCATCCAATGATTCACTCCCCAAGTGACTGCAACAGTTGGAGCAGAGCCATTCCGAAGCCAGCTGCCAGGAACTTCCTCCAGGTCTCCACATGGGTACAGGGTTCTAAGGCTTTGGGCCATCCTCGACTGCTTTCCCAGGCCACAAGCAGGGAGCTGGATGGTAAGCAGGGCTGCTGGGATTAGAAATGGCACCCATATGATCTCCTCGCACATTCAAGATGAGGATTTTAGCCTCTAGGATACTGCACTAGGCCCCAGATAGTTGCATTTTGTTTAATTTTGTAGAGAAAGCACATATAATCTTTCAAAATAACTTCAAATTTTATTTGATATAAATGAATCATCAAGTGAGATCCAGAAATATTTTAAAGATATAATTTACAGATGTAAAAATTTATGGTACTTTTAAAAAAAGATTTAATTACTTTTATTTGAAAGGCATACTTTTCAGAGAAAGGAGAGACACAGAAAGAGAGAGGTTTTCCAAACCAAAACCGTTTCATTATTACATGAATTTTGGTCACTTTTATACTCCCTAAATCTAGGATTCAATACACATTTAAACTGGCTCATTTGTTCAAGTTGATTTATAGAAAAGTTCTATCTTATTGGCTTCTTTTTCTTTTACATTTTATATTTTTGGAGAGTTCTTCCTGTTAGTGCAGAGGAGCAACTGTTTCAAATTTTTTGTCTTTTCCATGAGAGTGCTCAGAGGTAGGCTTTCAGTTTCCCTTCTGTCCTGGATGCAGTTAATGTGTTTGGAGGATGAGGAAGAAACACCTCTTTCTTGCTATTCTCGTTAAAGTCCTAAATGGTTTCTTCAAAACTTTCAGATGGGCCAGTGTTGTGGCATAGCAAGTAAAGCTGCCACCTGTAATGCTCACATACCATGTGGGCACTGATTCATGTCCAGACTTTCCCACTTCTGATCCAGCTTCCTATTAGCAGCCTGGGACAGCAGAAAATGGCCCAAGTACTTGATTCTGCTACGCACATGACAAACCCAAAAGAAGCTCCTGGCCCCAGCCTGTGCTGGTCCCAGCTGATACAGCCATCTGGGGAGAGAATCAGCAGATGGAAGATTTCCCTTTCTCTCTAAATCCTTCAAAATACATAAGGTTTGAAAGAAAAACATTTGACAGACAACTCACACTGAACTTGTTTACTGCAGATGGGAATCATTTCATACAAAAAGTCACACAAAACTTTTTGATCTATCATTTTAAAACTTACCAAGATTTAGTTTTTTTTAAAAAGCAATGGCTTTATGAGGGTCGGTGCCATGGCATAGCAAGCTAATCCTCTGCATGAGGCTCTGGCACCCCAATGAATTCTTGGTTGATTCACTTCCTCTATCCAACTCTGTTTAAGAGCCTGGGAAAGCAGAAGATAAAGACCCAAGAGTTTGGGTGCTGCACCCACATGGCAGACCTGGAAGAAGCTCTTGGCTCCCAGCTTCAGAGAGCTCTGGCTGGTGCAGCTTTGTAGAGTGAACAAGTGAATGGAAGATTTTTATTTCTTTCTGTCTTTCTTCTCTCTCTGAAACCCTGCCTTTCAAATAAAAGTAATAAGTATTTAAAAAGGTTCTATAATTATTCAGCAACACATATAATGATAAGATGGAATACAAATTATGTATGTAAATGCACTGACTAAAATACATTTAATCTCTTGGGACAAGCAAATGGAATAAAATATGAGGATAACATTTTTTAAAACTGAATAAAAATTCATTTATTATACCAGTAACAAAAGATATACTAAAAATTAAATAACTTACTGTGTAATTGAATTTTGAACGCTCTTTTCATTTAAAGTCATCCCTGGAGGTGGGTCATTTTGCAAAGCCAATAGTTCTTTCTGTAGCCGTTTCTGGAAAAAACCACCAACAATTACTTGTACTTTCTCCCTTTTACAATATGAAATTTGCAACATAAATTATAGTTACTAGTTACTATGTATAAATTTATAACAGTATGACATTTTTTATTAAACTTCCTCCAAATGCTTACACCTTTTCCCTTTACAAGCCCCCTCTATTCTCTATTTTTCTTACATGCCTAATTTGTAAAATTTGAATTGTCCATCCTATAATTCAAAAGCTATTGTCAAAACATTTGAACACAGACACCATAAAGCGGTTAAGAAATTAGCCAGAAATCAAATAAACATATGAAAAAATGCTCAAGTTCCCTGGCAATAAGGGAAATCCAAATTAAAACATCAATGAGGTACCACCTAACGCCAGTAAGACTGGCCCACATGAATAAAAGCACCAACAACACTTGTTGGCGAGGTTGCGGGGAAAAGGGATCCCTACTCCACTGCTGGTGGGGCTGCAGGCTGGTACAGCCTCTATGGAAATCAGTATGGAGAATATTCAAACAACTCAAATTCAACATACCGTATGATCCAGCAATAGCACTCCTAGGAATATATCCAGAACACTTGTTCTATGAGAAACCAACATGCACTCCTATGCTCATAGCAGCACAATCAGTAATTGCAAAAACATGGAAGCAACCAAAATGCCCATCAACAGAGGATTGGATAAGAAAGCTATGGTACATCTACTCCATGGAATACTACTCAGCTATTAAAAAAAACAAAATGCAGTTCTTTGTGGCCAAATGGGCCAAACTGGAAACCATAATGCTAAGGGAAATGAGCCAATCACAAAAGGTTAAATACCACATGTTTGCCTTAATTTAAGATGATATGATGTTATGTATAACATGTTATGTTTTGAATGTTATATGTTGTGTATAAACTAAAATTGAAGTGTAGGTGAGGTGGTCACAGAAGGTGGCTGGGAACTCGCATTTACTTTTAACATATTGGTTACTCATTACTATGTCAATTAATTCCATAATGATGTAAATTTTTGCTGATGGTATGTTGGAGCTTTCAATTGACTGGGATGATACTCTGCTGGCTCTGTCTTCAGACCAGAAAGGGTATACCTAAGAAGCCGTTGAACTTGACTGGACAATAAGATGCTGGACTCTATGTTTGGTATACGCTTGCAATGGGGGAATCTCAACTGAACTTGAGCTGTGGTTATGCAACAAGGTGGAGGAATCCACCATGGTGGGAGGGTTTGGGGAGGGGTGGGAGAACCCAAGTATCTATGTAACTGTGCCACATAATACAATGTAATTAATGAAGTTAAATAATAAATAATTAAAAAAAAAAAATTAGCCAGACATGCACAAACATCAACTTCTTTAGAACTTCCTAGCTACTCTATTGATGCTGCAAAGCTATAGCAGTCTAGATTCAAGTTGGTTCAAGTTTTACATAATATTTTCTTCTGCTTAAAAAAAAAAACCCCACAACTCTATAATCATTTGAGAAAAGTGACATAAAAACAAGCTTACCAAAGAACCTGAAAGCCTTTGAAAAGTCTAAAAGTAACAAGTTTACAAACCATTCTCTATACTTCTTTTTCCTCCAATTTATTTGCTTAGATTTATTTTATTTTTATTTGATAGCCTTCATTATTATCATTTTATGATACAGTTCCATAGGCCCTGGGATTTCCCACACCCCCTCCCCGAATCCCTTCCCCCTCACTGAGTTCCCCTATGTTATTACTATACTATAGTTCTTCATAAATACTCATATGCCCATCATTGTGGGCATGGACAATGGCAGAGTCCAGCTTCCTACTGTCTAGATATAATAAACAGTTTCACTGAGAGTCCATCTTTGTCTGGAAGTAGAGAAGCATACTGCACTGTATCCTCACATCTGGATATGACAGTCTCCATTACACAGTTACTATACATCCCGTTAAATGAAAAATCACAATACAAAATCAGCAACAGGAAGAAAAATAGAAATTTACAATATCATGAAGCTAAATAATATGCTACTAGATATGATAGTCTCCATTACACAGTTACTATACATCCCCTTAAATGAAAAGCCACAAAACAAAAACAGGAAGAAAAAAGAAATTAACAATGCCATGAAGTTAAATAACATGCTGCTGAATGACTAATGCGTCGCTGAAGAAATGAAAAAGAAAATCAAGAATCTTCTTGAAGAAAATAATGCTACTGTACGATCCATTTGAAGAGATTAAACTTTAAAAAAATCAATATCCATGAGATACAGTTTCCACTGATCTCCTTGTCCACAGGTTCTGTTATTAGTGGGCACTATTTTTCAGTGAAAATAAAGCAAAGCAAACCTCAGGAGCTTTCTCCTGTTGGTTTACTCCCCCATTTGGCCACAACAGCCTTAACTAAGCTGATTGGAAGCCAGGAGCCAGGGGTTCCCTGAGGGCTTCCCACGCCAGTGCTGGGTCCCAAGGATTTGGGCCGTCCTCTGTTGCTTTCCCAGGCCATAAGCAGGGAGCTCAATGTGAACCGGAGCAGCCAGGACTCAAATTGGTGTTCATATGGAATGAACAGTACTTAGAGTACTCAGAGGTGGAGGACTAGGCAGCTGAGTCAATGCCCCAGCCCCACACAGGAGCTTTCAGTTTAGACTTCTATACCGAGTAACCCTTGGATGGCACTGTGATGCAGCGCATTGAGATTCTACCTGTGAAGCTACCATTCCACACGGGCACCAGTTCCCGTCCAGGCTGTTCCACTTCCCATGTTTGCTCTACACCACACATCACCTTCCGTCCACTGTTCAATCCCCCTCCCCCTCACCAAACCCTGGGCCTAGGCAAGGCCAAAGCCAGGATCCTAGAGCTTCTTCCAGGCTCCCAGTTAGGTGTAAGGGACAGCCAGCACTTGGGCTACATTCCAGTATTTTGTTTCTTTTTTCTTTTTTTTAAAGATTTTATTATTATTAGAAAGCCAGATATACAGAGAGGAGGAGAGACAGAGAGGAAGATCTTCCATCCGATGATTCACTCCCCAAGTGAGCTGCAACGGGCCAGTACGCGCCAATCCGATGCTGGGACCAGGAACCTCTTCCGGGTATCCCACACGGGTGCAGGGTCCCAAAGCTTTGGGCCGTCCTCAACTGCTTTCCCAGGCCACAAGCAGGGAGCTTGATGGGAAGTGGAGCTGCCGGGATTAGAACCGGCGCCCATATGGGATCCCGGGGCTGTCAAGGCGAGGACTTTAGCTGCTAGGCCACGCCGCCGGGCCCTACATTCCAGTATTTTCTCAGGCACATTAGCAGGGAGCTAGATCAGAAGTGGGACAGCCAGGACTTGAACTGCTGCCCATGCATAATGCCAGAATCACAGGCAGAGGCTTAATTTGCTATGCCACAACACTGCTCCTGTAAATAAAATTTTAAGCTTACTTATTTGAAAGGCAGAATAACAGAAATAGGCAAGGGTGCCTGCAAAGCCAGTGATGAGCCAAGCTGAAAGCAGTAGCCCAGAAATTCGTCCAGGTCTCCCATATGGGTAGCAGGGGTCCAAGTACTTGAGGCATCCTCTGTTGCCTTTCCAGGTGCATTAGCAGGAAGGTGGAGCAGATGTAGCTGGGACTCAGATCAGCACTCCGGTACAGAATGTAAGCATCCCTCCCAAGCAGTGGTTCGCTAACCCTAGCTCTATCTAATCCACGGCACTGCAACACCCTTTTACAAATAAATATTTCAGAATTCTGGGTTAAACAAAGAAAAACTGATTTTTTTAACACAGGGTTTCTAGCACACTAACTTGCACAGTGACTCTCCAAGGAAAGAAAGATGGCATAAAGAAGCTTACAAAAATGTTTCAATTATTTGAAACTCTCATATTTTGAAAAATACTGCTGTGGAAATGCTCTAGAGAAAAGGAAGACAGAAAAAATAGCCCTTGTTTACGAAGCAAAGGAGAGTCAGTGTGCATTCGTTACTAAGTACAGGAAAGATACAAAAGTAAGGCCAGAGAGTTTTACAAAATTAGCCCTGGATCTCCTGAACATGATGGTGAAAACTGCTAAAGAAAAAAGAGCTTCCAATCTGATAGAAGGTCTGATGTCTCCACACAGGAAGAGACTTCTGGTTAGCTTCCCAAAGAATCCTCAATTAGCCCTGCACTCTGATGTTTAACACACTTTGTGTAGTTCCCTCTCACCATTAAACCAGAGGTGCTCTGTGTGACTATTGGAACTGAGCAGAAAGATAGTAAGTATGTCATTATGAGTTTGCTGGACAGTAATCATCAATACCAAATCTTTCCATCCTCTCCCATTAGAACCACAAAAAGAGGCTTATCCACTGCTTAATGTCTTTTTTCAAAGATTTATTTATTTTTATTGGAAAAGTAGGTTTACAGAGAGAAGGAGAGACAGAAAGATCTACCATTCTCTGGTTAACTCCCCAAGTGGCTGCAGTGGCTGTTGCTGAGCTGATCTGAAGTTATGAGCCAAGAGCTTCTTCGGGGTCGTCAGGCTTTGGGCCATCCTCTACTGCTTTCTCAGGCTGTAACCAGGAAGCTGGGTGGGAAGTGGAGCTGCCAGGACATAAATCAGCACCCATGTAAGATCTTGGCACTTGTAAAGATTTAGCCACTGAGCCATCACACTAGGCCCTCTTCATTTCTATATTATCAAGTTAGAATCTAACTCAGGCACAGGTCTAGGTTTTCGACTGAAGGTGTATAGTCATTGCACTCAAAAATCAGTAACAGCAAATCCTGCCTTCAAGCAGGGAGTAAACTACCTTGCATATCCTCAATAGTGAGAAAGCAAGACCAGTATCCTGAGAATTAAGGAATGACTACTGATAAAAATAATAATTTACTGATTTACTAACAAAACTATTAAAAAGGGCAAACAACGTATCTGTTTGGCAGGCTCACAAAATCAGGAAATTCACCCATAGGTGTTTATCTTTGCTGGAACTGCTGTTCCTTAGAAAGACCAAGAAATATCTTCAAGTGATCATGCCTCAAAGTATCCTTTCAGTTCTTCTAGAAAAATGTCATAAATTCCTAGAAGGTACACACAGAGGACCTAAAGCAACAGGTATTAGGGCCCGGTGCAATGGCTCAATGGCTCAATCCTCACCTTGCATGCGTCAGGATCCCATATGGGTGCTGGTTTGTGTCCCGGCTGCTCCACTTCCCATCCAGCTCCCTGCCTGTAACCTGGGAAAGCAGTCAAGGACAGCCCAAAGCCTTGGGACCCTGCATTTGCATGAGAGATACTGAAGTTCCTGACTCCTGGCTTCAGACTGGCACATCTCTGGCCCTGTGGTCATCTGGGGAGTGAATCAGCAGATGGAAGATATTTTTGTCTCTCCTTCTCCCCATAAATCTGATGTCTTTCCAATAAATATAAATCTTTTTTAAAAAAAGCTTTATTAAAGAGTTGAATGCAAAGATAAATTAAAAATCATATCCACTTAAACATCTGAAGATCTGCTATAATCTTTTAAAGGTGATTTGATTAGCCTATAAAAAATTATGGTTTCCTTCTTGCTCATTCTCTCAAAGCATTTGGTCTGGAGGAACCTATCATGTAAGCAGCTTAATTGTGAGGAGGCATTCAACTTCTAACTTTGAAGACAAAGTATTAAACAGGGCCACTGCGGTGCACTGGTTTGTGTCCTGGCTGCTCCACTTCCAATTCAGCTCTGTTTATGGCCTGGGAAAGCAGACTCTGCACCCACATGGGAGGCCCGGAGGAAGTACCTTCCCCAGGGTCAGTTCAATTCTGCCATTTGGGAAGTGAACTAGCAGATGGAAGACTTTCTCTACCTCTTATTCTCTCTGTAAAATCTGCCTTTCAAACAAAAATAAATAAATCTTAACAATAACAAAAAAAAAGTCAATAAAATGAAGGGACTGGCATCATGAAGCAGCAGGCTAGGCCTCCATCTGTGGTGCCAGCATCCCATCTGGGTGCCAATTTGAGCCCCAGCTGCTCACTTCTGATCTCAGCTCATGGCATGAAAGCAGCAGCAGATGGCCCAGGTACTTGGGCCCCTGCCTCCCATGAGAGAACCAGAAAAAGCAGGTTCTGGCTCCTCACTTTAGACCAGCCCAGCTTTAGCTGCTTTAGACATCTGAGCATTAGTCCAGAGGATAGAACTCTATTGGTCTCTCAAACACAAATAAAATACATCTTCAACGACACCACCAACCAAAAAAAAAAAAAAAAAAAAGGAATAAAAAGCCAACGAGAGACAGTAGTAAATGCTATATCGCCAGCTTATAAAGCCATCACAGTAGGGCTGGCATTTGGCACAGCAGTTAGTACACAACTTGGGGTACTGCGTCAGAGGGCCTGCATTTGTATTCCCTCTCCACTTTCACTTCAGTTTCTTGCTAATCTGCACCCCATGAGGGTAATGACTCAAGTCCCTGGGACGTTGCCACTCAAATGGGAAACTTAGATGAAATCCTGGGTCTCCTGGCTGCCGCCTGGCACAGTCCTTAACACTGAGGTCATCTGGAAGATGTCGGTCTCTGTCTCTCAGCCCTTCAATTAAGTGAAAGTTTAAAAAAAAAAAAATCACAGCAATACTGGTCTGCTTTCCCAAATTGTAGTGAAAATGCCAGCTATAAACTCAAATATTTGTAAAATGGGAAATAACTGTAGAAGAGAACCAGTGTAAAACAGCAGAACACCCAGAAACCACGGTGGCAAAGAAGGGAAATTAGTTTCACTGGTTCACGGTCAAGTACCCCTCTTGTACATCTCTAACTTGGTGAAGTATGGAAAAAACACAAACGGGTTATAAACATGCCATTATCTTCCAAATCTAAGACATACTAACAACTCTAAGACATGTCATTACTTGATACAATACTAGGAAAGGGGAAAAAAATTCCCTCCAATTATTCAATGATAGACACTGATAACATATCTTGATTTGAAAGATGTTAAAGTATAGAAAGAATGGATTTTAAAAATCTACAAAATATGGAATTATAAAGAGCTAACTTTCTTTTTAAGTACATCCTACAACAACACCCAAGAAATAAAACTTCATCAATTAAGTTTCAGTAAATACAACAACTAAAATGATTCTACTTCATATTATATCTCATCTATCCCAAAATACGTGCTAGTTAATATTTATATACGCACTTTATTCTCAGAATTTGTACAAAACTACACAGACATCTACCTCTCTAGACACAAAAGGTCTGAAGTCATTAACAAAAGGATTCATTTTGCCTCATTCATCCATTAAAAACAGCCAGGCCTAGAATATCAATGTTTTAAAACATGTCAACTCTAAAATAAACCTGAGAGTTACCTAACCTTCATCTTATTGTTGCTCAAGTCTGGAAAGCTCACAGCAATCTGATCTCTTCTGAGAAACCCATAAGGGTTTTCACATTCAGTAAGCAGGAACCTAACACATTTAAACACCACCACATACAGGTCACTTAACACTTTCAGAACTAGTTTCGCTTCTCATTGGGTCAGCCGGTATGTACCCTTACTCCTTCCTCATATAAATGAGTGATATGAAGCTGTGTTTCACAGATTCCTTTTTTCTCATGAGAAAACTGCTGACAAATTCTCCACTATACAACTACCAATGAGAAGGTAATTAGGACACATTAAAAGATGAATTAACATTCTAGTACGTTATAACATATTACCTGAAAACATCCTCCATCATTCCAACAACCAAGGATGTGCGACACTTCCTAAACCATTTTACACCTTAGTGCACAAGAGCTTTGGTTTTTTTGTTTTGTTTTGTTTTGCTTTGTTTTTCCAGATTTCTCTTTATTTATTTGAAAGGCAGAGTTACTGAGAGAAGGGAGAGACACAAGAGGTCTTCTGTCTACTGGTTCACTCCCCAAATGGTCACAAAGGCCAGGGCTGGGCCAACCAAAGCCAGGAGCTTCACCTGGTGCTCCCACCTGGGTGGCAGAGGTCCAAGAATCTGGGCATCTCCCATAGTTTTTCCAGTTGTATTAGCAGGGAGCTGAATAGGAAATACAGCATCTGGGATCCAAGCTGGTGCACATATTAGATGCTGACAGTAAAACCTCAACTTAACCAGCTACACCACAATGCCAGAGAATTATTATTTAGATTTATTCTTCTTTATGACTGTTAAGGAGATAACAACATGAAAAAGTTCCTTCTCTCCTTATCTTTCATTGTCACCTCTCCAAGAGTCACCACCACAGTATAGTTTTTATCCTACTGACAATGAAATACGGGAACACAAGGACATGAAATGCAACATTCACATATTAGTATTCTTAGCCTTGAAATGTATGGCCTTCAGAAGGCTCAAAAAACAGGTTGTAGAGAGCAGTAAAAGCAATTTAAAAAGTAATCTCAGGGTCCGGCGTCGTGGCCTAGCAGCTAAAAGTCCTCACCTTGAATGCGCCAGGATCCCATATGGGAGCCAGTTCTAACCCCAGTGGCCCCTCTTCCCATCCAGCTCCCTACTTGTCGCCTGGGGAAACAGTCGAGGACAGCCCAAAGCTTTGGGACCCTGCACCCAGGTGGAGACCTGGAGAGTTCCTGGCTCCTGGCTTCGGACTGGTACAGCACCAGCCATTGCAGTCACGTGGGGAGTGGATCATCAGATGAAAGATCTTCCTCTCTGTCTCTCCTCCTCTCTGTATGTATATATCTGACTTTGCAATAAAAATAATAAACAGTAAATCTTTAAAAATAATAATCTCAGCAATACTGTTGTGGCATAGCACGTCAAGCCACTGCCTGCAACACTGGCATCCTAGACAGACAGAAGCTGGCTTGTATCTCGGCCTAATAATGGCCTGGGAAAACTGTTTGGGCTTCTGCTACTTACATTAGAAATCTCTTCCTCGGGCCCAGCGGCGTGGCCTAGCGGCTAAAGTCCTCGCCTTGACAGCCCCGGGATCCCATATGGGCGCCGGTTCTAATCCCGGCAGCTCTACTTCCCATCCAGCTCCCTGCTTGTGGTCTGGGAAAGCAGTTGAGAACGGCCCAAACCTTTGGGACACTGCACCCGTGTGGGAGACCCGGAAGAGGTTCCAGGTTCCCGGCTTCGGATCAGAGCAGCATCGGCCTGTTGCAGCTCACTTGGGGAGTGAATCATCGGACGGAAGATTTTCCTCTCTGTCTCTCCTCCTCTGTGTATATCTGGCTGTAATAAAATGAATAAATCTTTAAAAAAAAAAAAAGAAATCTCTTCCTCTAACTTCACTTTTTAAATTATTGTTTCTAAAAAAGTGTAATCACTCTAAAATGCAATCACTGAAACACACCACCAGCATTGTGTATATGACATGCATTAGTTCCTGGACCACTGTGGATACAAGAACCCCCAGATACTCAAATCCCTTATGAAAATGACGTGGTACTTACATGTAACTCCTGAATACTCTAAGCTGTCTCTACACTGCTTGTAATATCTACTACAATGTGAAAGCTAAGTAATAGCTGCTATATTGCTTAGGGGATAATGACAAGAAAACATCAGTACATGTTCAACAGGCACAATTTCTCATCTTTGAGTATTTGATCTGTGTCTGAGGAGGTGAAATCCGCAAATACAGAGGACAACTGTAATTCTACTCAATGCTATTCCTGCTCCTGAAACTTAAATGTCAATGCCAGCACAAATATGAACTCATAAAATCAAACTAAATTTGACTATGCCAAATGCTTCCTTGGCATGATCAAGAAATGAGATACAATGGATTAAATGAAAGGTGAAAATTAACATTAAAATTTACATTTTTAAAAGATGTATTTATTTTTATTTCAACGGCAGATTTTATAGAGAGGAGAGAGAGATGCTTTCCACCCACTGCTTAACTCTCTAAATGGCTGCAATGACCAAAGCTGAGCTGGTCTAAAGCTGGGAGCCAGGGACTACTTCCCAGGCTCCCAAGCGGGAGGCCATTATCCACTGCCTTCCCAGGCCACAAGCAGAGAGCTGGATTACCAGTGAAGCAGCGGGGGCCAGCGCAGTAGCATAGCCTACGGGGTAATGTCCTCGCCTTGAATGTGCCAGGATCCCATATGGCTGCCGGTTCTAATTCTGGCAGTTCCACTCCCATCCAGCTCCCTGCTTGTGGTCTGGGAAAGCAGTTAAGGACGGCCCAAAGCCATCTGCACCAACATGGAGACCTGGAGGAAGTTCCTGGCGCCTGGCTTCGGAATGGCTCTGCTCCAGCTGTTGCAGCTACTTGGGGAGTGAATCAATGGATGGAAGATCTTCTTCTCTGTTTCTCCTCCTCCTCTCTGTATATCTGCCTTTCCAATAAAAACAAATTAAAAAAAAAAAAAAAAAAAAAACAGAAGTGAAGCAGCGGGTCCGGCGCATTGGCCTAAGCCGCGGCTAATGTCCTCGCCTTGAACGTGCCGGGATCCCATATGTACACTGGTTCTAATCTCAGCAGCCCTGCTTTCCATCCAGCTCCCTGCTTGTGGCCTGAGAAAGCAGTTAAGGATGGCCCAAAACCTTGAGACCCTCTACCTGTCTCAAGACTCATGGGAGACTTGGAATAGGCTCTGGGCTCTGGCTTCGGACTGGCTCAGCCTTGGCTGTTGCAGCCACTTGGGGAGTGCGTCTAAGGATGAAAGATCTTCCTCTCTTCACTCCTCTCTATGTATATCTGACTTTCCAATAAAAATAAATAGATCTTTAACAAAACACAGAAGTGAAGCAGCTGGGACATGATCCAGAGCCAATATGGGATACCTGTGCTTGCACCAAGAGGATTAGCATGCTACAGCACACCACCAGCCCCAAAATTTATTTTTCAACATTTAAACTTACTGTTCCTTTAAATGAAACTGACTTCTTTGGGCTGTGTTTGCTTTTTTCCATGAACCCACTGAATTCATACACATCCTAAACCTATCTCACTCCAGGAGACAAAGGGGTTACAACTCAGAAGCAAAGCTTATCTACTCAGGATAGTCCAGAACTCAGGCATCTGATGTTCTGGAAGCTAAACCCCAAATAAAATACTGAAGTTACCAAGAAACCTTGTCCTAGAATGAGATAAAATACAATTCAGAGTCATTCTACCCTTGATTCATACTATAGGTGAAAATTAAAAAAAAAAAGAGCCCTAGATCTGCTAAGTTATAGTCAGGATTTCTAGCGCACAGTAAATCTTAGATATGCTGAATAAAATGATGACTCTGTCCTCAAAGACAGTGAAAAGCTTGGTAGGACTTAGAAACTGAACTTCAGATCCATCATGAGACAATAACTGATACATTTAGTGATGTGACTTATTGTTCAAAATGCAAGTACAATGTAAACCTTAGGAGTGTAAGTGAGATACTGTAAGGGGTATACTGTAGTCTGATCATTTGTGTCCCACCAAAATTCCTATGATGAAATCTAATCCCAAATGCATTAGCAGGAAGAGGTAGGATCTTTGGGAAGTTAAGCAGGTATGAAGCCAGAATTCTGGTAAATAATGCTTCTGCAGAAAATCCTGGATTCCAAGATGGCTGAATCGGGAAAAAACACATGAAAACACATGCCGATTCTAACCCGAGGAAGGTAACAGAAGTGGAGCAGGTACATTCCCAGAGAACTGAAGAGAAGCTGGCAGTGGAAACATTACAAAAAGAAGAGAGATGCGGTGGAAAAGCATGACAGTACACCAACAACAAGCAGGGATGCCACACATGAGGTCCACAGCCAGGGGCTGCAGGAGACGCCAGCACCTGAGGGCGAGGGGAGGGCAGCCTGTGGCAGGCTCTGGCACTGCTGACAAGCCCGAGGGAGAACTCTGAAGGCCACTCTGACTTCCCCTTCCCTCTCCCTTCCCTGCTCACCTGGTCCCTTTGCAAATAAACTTTTCTGTCTACAACAGAAAAAAAAATTTTTTTTCCGCTCTCCTTCCTGTGAGACATGATGATAAAAGAAATACAGGCTTTTCCATTGTTGGCTAACAGAGTAATCAGGAATCAGGAAAAGAAGCTATGCGGTAGCGATGATAATTTTAAAATAGGTAGACCTACAGATTACAAGTTATAATTCACAAATAACTAATGATACATGCAATGAAATAATCTGCAATCTTACCCCATATGAATGTTTTGTCATTTCTTTGTTGGGGAGTAGAAGGAAAAGCTGGCTATGCAATTAAGTGGCAAAACAAGAATTCAAGTTCAAATTTATGTGATTGCAAAGGTTGTGTTCACTCATTCATTATTTACTGACGGCCTCAAATATGCCATCCCTGAATTACATGCACGCAAATCTGTAAGTAAGTAAACTAACTCAGCCAGGGACATGAGTATAGCAGAGTATAGGAACTGCTATTGCTGAGACTGGAGGGTTATTTCATATTAGGTTACCTAAGAAGCCCTCTCTGGAAAAATATCTCTTGAACAAAACTTGGAGTCAGAAAAATGAAATGAGCCATTCCTATCCAAAGAGCAGACGCAACCCGGGCAAAGGCCCTAAGACAGGAGCAGCAAGGTGATCAGGAAGAAACAAAGGACTGCGTTCTCACGGACCTCAGGAAGGTGGCACATCAGGCTGAGGAGATGCAGCTCTTACCCAAGTCCCAGGGGTTCTCTTTAGATACCTGCTAACCACACTGGGAGGGCAGCAGAAGATGACCCAAGCACTCGGGCCTCTGGCACACCACGTGGCAGCGCCTGGCCTAGATTCAGCTACTGTGGGTCTGGAAGATTCTTTTTCTCTGTCACTGTGCCTCTCATAGAACTTCTTTTTGAATAAGGTCTTTTAGTATTAAAAGTGATTCTGAATAATATTAGAAGATCAGGAAATTGCAGCCGGATTGTCAGTGAAGTGATATCTAACTGTTTTAAAACAATTTAACTGTGGGTTGAAAAAATCATGAGACAAGAATAGAAGTAGGGAAATCAGTTATGGAGTCATTGAAATAATCGGAGATGATGATGATGAAGATGATGATGATATATGGAGTAATCCAGAAGAAAGGACAAGTAGTTGAGAACTGGACATATTTGTTTTTGTTTCTTAACAGAGAAGGAGTAATAGAAGAGTTTCATCTACTAGTTTGCTCTCCAAACAGCCATAATGTCCACCTGAGCAGAGCTCATCAGATCCGAAGCTGGGAGCCAGGAGCTTCTTCTAGGTCTTCCAAGTGTGTCTGTGTGTGTGTGTGTGTAAATTAAAGTTGAACTGACTAATGGATTGACAATGGGTGGGATGAAACAAAGGCTTTGGGTTCAGAAACCAGAATGAAATTGCCACATACCAACAGAAGATACCGCAGAAAACAGATATGAGAGGGGTAGATGCTGGTGCAGTAGGCAAGACAAAGTTTGAGATGCCAGTGTAGTGGCATAATGGGTTAATCCTCTACCTGCCGTAAAGCACCTCCTACGTACACCAGTTCACGTACACCAGTTCAAGTCTCAGCTTCTCCACTTCTTTTTTTAAAGATTATCTATTTTTATAGCAAAGTCAGATACACAGAGAGAAGAGACAGAAAGGAAGATCTTCCATCCTATGATCCACTCCCCAAGTGACCACAACGGCCAGTGCTGCGCCAATCCAAAGCCAGGAACCAGGAACCTCCTCCAGGTCTCCCACGTTGGTACAGGGTCCCAAACTCCCGGGCCATCCTTGACTGCTTTCTCAGGCCACAAATAGGGAGCTGGATGGGAAGTGGAGCTGCCAGGATCAGAACCGGAGATCATATGGGATCCTGGTGCATTCAAGGTGAGGACATTAGCCTCTAGGCCACGCCGCCGGGCCCAGCTTCTCCACTTGTGATTCTGTTCTCTGCTTATGATCTAGGAAGGCAGCAGAGGATGACCCATCTCCTTGGGCCCCTGCACCCATGTGGGATACCCAAAAGAAACTCAAGGCTCCACGCTTTGGATAGGCTCAGCTCCAGCTGTTACAGCCATCTGGGGAGTGAACCAGAAGACAGCAAACCTCTGTTTGTCTCTCTTTCTCTCTTGATAAATCTACCTTTCAAATAAATTAATCTAAAAAAAGAAAGCTAGAGACATCCATGTCCCATATTAGAGTGTTTGGGTTCAAGTTCCAGCTCCAGTTGTGATCCCAGCTTCCTACAAATGGAAAGAAATGTGGGATCACAAGATCTTGCCTAGGAAGAAGACTGTGATGCCATGGGAGCCCACACTGTGGCACAAGTTAAACTGCCACCTGAGATGGAATGCCAACATCCCATCAGGCATCAATTCGTGTCTCAGCTGCTCCACTTCTGCTCCAGCAACCCGAGAAAAGGCCAGGGAAAGCAGCGCAAAGTGGTCCTGGTGCTTTGAGCCCCTGCCACCCATGCTGGAGACCTGGATGAAGCTGCTGGCTTCTGGCATTACCCTGACCAGTGTTGGCTGCTATAGCCATCAGGGGGGGTGAACCAGTGGATGGGAGAGCCCTCTCTCCCTCACTCTGTTAACTCTGACTTAAACTAAAACAAAACAAAAACAGTGACAGCTGAAATGCTTGGGTTCCTGCCACTCACATGTAAGACGAGCATTGGGTTCTGGATTTCTGGCTTTGGAATGCCTCAGTCCCAGCTGCTGTGAACATTTGAAAAAAGTCAATCAGTTGGCAGATCACTGTTTTTATATCTCAAATATGAAAAAAATTAAATATTTTTAACAAAAAGTTGGTTTGGGGAAGATAAACTTTTTAAAGTTTACTTATTTATTTATTTGAAAGGTAGTGTTACAGAGGAGAGACAGAGACAAGAAAGATCATCTGTCCACTTGTTCACACTAAAAATGGCAGCAATGGCTGGAGCTGAGCCAGTCAGACCCTACGGGGCGCAAAGACTTGGGCCACCTTCTCCTGCTTTCCCAAGCACATAATCAGGGAGCTGAATCAGAAGTGGAGCAGCCATGTCAGACTGGGCCTATAGCATCCACAGCACATGTAAGATCCAAGGAGTAGGAAGGGAGGGTGTGTGTATAAGCCTAGTAGGGGGCTGCAGGGACTCCCCTTGCTGGAAGCTGCTCCCACTGATCAGCAAACAGGTGGGACTGGGGGCAGACTGATATGTGCAGGAACCAGAGTAAATGCAGGCTAGTCGGGCTTTGCAACAGTATTGGCTGGCAGATGCAGGAACTGGGAAGTAAGTTTTGTCAGACTAGACCACAAGAACCGAGGCTGGGAGTAGACCTACTAGGGAAGCTCTGGGCATCTCCCTGATGAGTCACAGCTCTTACCAGTGAGCAGACCAGGGATCAGGGTTGGTTTGGCTAGACAAACTGTGGTGCCACCAGCATGTGTATGGGCTGGATAGCGGGGCTGGTTGGGCTGAGCTAGGCTTCAACACCCAACAATGTGTATGAGAGCCAAATGGGATGACGGATGGACTGGACAGGTCTGCTATACACAGCAGCATATTCAAGAGCCAAGGCTGGAGGTGTGGCTGGTGGGGGGTTACTAGGGTCGCTTCAAGTAAGCTGCAGTTCCTGCCGGTGTGCAGAAGGGCTGAATGTGTGGTGGGCAGCGTTGGGCTGGCCCACAACATCCAGTGGTTTACACAGGAGATGGGACTGGGGACAGAACTAACCAGCCAACTGCAACTCTGTGTGTGTGTGTGTGTGTGTGTGACAGACTTGAGTAGACCCTGTACTGGCTGGCACACACAGGAGTCAGATCCAAAGTCACTCTGGCAAGGTTTCTTTGGGGACCACCCCCTCAAACCACTGACTCCGATTCACTGGATTCAGAACTCCAACCATTGGGAAGAATCACATAATCTGTCAGAAATGTGCCTCCTTGGTTGCTTGAAGCCTGAGCAGTGGACGGCATGCCCAGATGCGCAAGGGGGACATGACAGCCAGTTCATTGAAGCCTGCAGAGGACATCTAGCACCACGGAGAGCAGAACAAATTGGACAGTTCCCCAAGTCAAGCTTTGACAGCAGGTATCTGGTCAAGTGCAGACTCTAAGGTGGACTATGTCAGCAATGGACTTTGAAGGGATTTCCTCAACCTTGGAGCAATGAAATCAACAGCATCTCAGAACTATCAAAACCACTTAAGTAGTACCCTCAGAACAAGCTCCACATCAGGGATCCTGGGATGACATCAAGTGGTCTTCCCCCATCGCCGGGTACTAATGCGATGAGTATGCTGGGAACAGTCCTTTTCCCCTCTCTGCCCACTTTCCCCAGATACAAGAAGAAAAAGGAGACCAGAGGCAGCTGTCTCATCCACTTTCCCCGATTCTTAGACCCTCCCTGCCCTAATCAGTGGTCCACAAGGGCATGTATACCTCTCAACTAGGTAAACTGTCGCGGCCAGCTGAGCTGGTAGGCACGGCAAAGGACCAGGGGTCAGGCACCAACACACGGAGACCAGTGACACGGTGGAGTGAGCAGTCTCCCTCAGGCCTCTTTATTACCCTAATTTATGCTCTTTCCCCCAAGCCCATTAACAGGACAATAGGACGCCAATGAGTCTGGAAAGGCCAGGTGCTACAGCCGCAGGCTCAATACCTGAGTGCTCAGCTTAAGGAATGTAAATCAACTCCTCAGCCCACAACAGTAAACATCATCAAAAATAAAATTATTTAAAATAAAAACAAGTGCAGCGGCCAGGACTCAAAGTAGCACCCATATGAGATGTCAGCACCACAGGCAGCAGCTTTACCAACTGCCACAGTGCCGGCCCAAGAACAACCTTACACAAGTTTACCTCTAGGCTAACCTTTTTGTCTCAAGTACTATGCTACACAATGATTCTGCACAATACAGCTTTTTCAGTAGTAAAATGGGATTTGAAGTCAGCTCTTTAGATTCCAGATATTATGCTCTTTATTTCTACAGAAGCTGTAAAACATCCAGACCAAAGCACTGGCCCCTCTAGATGGATTTTAAGCAAATGAATGCAGTTTTTTCTCAGAATAAAAACAAATCAAAATCATGGATTACTTGTTAGTGATCCAAAAGCTACATTCACAAATTAAGATGATCAAATTTTTTTTATTTATTATTTTTAATTCATTAATTACATTGTATTATGTGACACATTTCATAGGTACTTGGATTCTCGATGATCAAATTTTTAAAACAGCTGACATTAAGTATTTGGACAGATTTGGATGCTGTTGATTTCACTGCTCCAAATGAAATTTGTATTTGACAGATAACATTCATGACAGAAACAGCAATGACATAAAGGTACCATAAAATTTACCTAACATGCTTTTAATTTAGGTAAATACTAAGAAGAGCCTTATTTCCAGAAATTGTCAGATCACACCACTTTCAAAATTCTTCTTGATAATATTTTTAAACACTAAAAACTTTTCATTATAATTTTGTTCAATGCGCAAGCAAAAAAAATCTCATCTATAGGGGCCAGCACGGAGGAACGACAAATGAAGCCACCACCTACGACACCCACATCCTGCAAAGGCCTGCTCCACTTTCAATCCAGCTTCCTGCTTCCTGGGAAAGCAGTGGAAGATGGTCCAAAGGCTTGGATCCCTGCCCAAAGGAAGCTTCAGTGTGACTCAGTGCCGACTGTGCAGCCAACTGGGGAGTAAACCAGGAGAGGAAAGAGCTGTCTCTCCCTCCGTGTAACTTTATTTTTCAAGTAAGTAATTTCTTACATGTGATCCATAAAGTAATTTTATATTATAAATAGTAATATTTCCTTTCATTTTCTTAAAGAAATATAAAATATTATAGTAAGTGCTTAATTCCTGACTGAAACATTAAATAATTATCCCAATGACTTCTGTATAATACCATAAACATTTTAATATGTTCAAGGCCTATAACTTGACATCAGAGTTCAGAGTATATATCCTAATTGCTTTATTACTTTTTTCTTAAAGATTTATTTGTTTTTATTGAAAAGTCAGATATATAGAGAGGAGGGGAGACAGAGAGGAAGATCTTCAGTCCACTGGTTCCCTCCCCAAGTGGTGGCAGCGGCTGGAGCTGAGCCAACCCAAAGCCAGGATCCTGGAGTTCTCTTCCGGGTCTCCCACATGGGTGCAGGGTCCCAAGGATTTGGGCCGTCCTCGACTGCTTTCCCAGGCCACAAGCAGGTAGCTGGATGGGAAGTGGAGCAGCCAGGATTAGAACCAGCGACCATATGAGATACCAGCGCGTTCAAGGCAAGGACTTTAACTGCTATGCTATTGTGCTGGGCTGTCACTTAAGGGTTTTTCAAGTATTTTCATATTTCCTCTGGTTTTTAATTTTTCTTTTCTAAAACGAAGTAAAAGAATTTCTGTTGTGAACAGAGTAATAGGGCCCAGGGTGGTAACCTAGTGGCTAAAGTCCTTGCCTCGTATGGTCGCTGGTTCTAATCCTGGCAGCTCCACTTCCCATCCAGCTACCTGCTTGTGGCCTGGGAAAGCATTCGAGGACGGCCCAAAGCCTTGGGACCCTGCACCCACGTGGGAGACCCGGGAGAGTTCCAGGCTCCTGGCTTCGGATTGGCACAGCTCCAGCCATTGTGTTCACTTGGGGAGTGAATCATCGGATGGAAGATCTTCCTCTCTGTCTCTCCTCCTCTCTGTATATCCGCCTTTCCAATAAAAATAATAAATAAATGTTAAAAAAAAATAAAATCCTTAAGTGATGGTAAGCAAATCAAGAAAAAAGAACCAGCTTTTGTGACCTCGCTACAAACATGAATTTTAGGTTATTCCTTAATAGATACTCAACCTATTACTGAAAGAGAGAAAAGTAAGGGTTGGGCCCAGCACCGTGGCCTAGCGGCTAAAGTCCTTGCCTTGAATGCACCAGGATCCCATATGGGCGCCGGTTCTAATCCCGGCAGCTCCACTTCCCATCCAGCTCCCTGCTTGTGGCCTGGGAAAGCAGTTGAGGATGGCCCAATGCATTGGGACCCTGAACCCCCGTGGGAGACCTGGAAGAGGTTCCTGGTCCCGGCATCGGATTGGCGCGCACTGGCCGTTGCGGCTCACTTGGGGAGTGAATCATCGGACGGAAGATCTTCCTCTCTGTCTCTCCTCCTCTCTGTATATCCGGTTTTCCAATAATAATAAAATCTTTAAAAAAAAAAAAAAGTAAGGGTTAATGCTTTTTCTGCTTCTGTATCCTGCTTGGCGAGATTAGATAAGGGGTAGGAGAATGGCCATGATAGGCCTGACAGCGGGAAGAAGGCCTATACCAAACTCAGCAGGTATGCTATGTGCCTATAAATTGTCTGTACCCCTTGACATCAAGGGTTCTATCCTTTGCAGGAGTGGGAGCCTGTTCGTGTCAATAAAATTCCTCTTGCTTTTGCAGCCTCTGACCTGGTTATTTGGAGCTTTCGGGCGGTGACTTCTGGGGCCCACACCCGTTAGACCCCTGCGGTTTAACATTACAAAACTGTTTAATAGATTTCCCTAAAATGAAATTAAACTAATTCAGAATTTCCTTTAGGAAATTTAGGAATGCTTGCTTAAGTATCAACTGATAAATGTTTACTATTCTCACTACATGCAGTTCAAGGACAGAGGAAATATGTCTGTTTGAAGTATACGGCCCAAGGGTAGTAAAGATCTGAAGTTACATAAAAATCTGAATAGGGGCAGACATTGGGGCACAGCACGTTAAGCCACCACCTGTAACACCTGCATTCCACATGAATCCCCATTTGGGGTCAAACTCAAACCCAATTCATATCCAACTCCCTGTTCATGTGCCTAGAAAAGCAGCCAAAGATGAGCCTCTTATGTGGAAGACTGTGATGGAATTCCTGGCTTCTGGTTTCAGCCCTTGTCAGGGTCAGCACTGTGGCCCAGCAGGTTGCACAGCAGCTTGTGACTCCAGCATCCAATATGGGTAGCAACTCCCCTTCCTATCCAGCTCCCTGGTGAATCCCACCTGAGAGGACAGAAGATGGCCCAAGTGCAGAGACCCTGCTACCTATGTGGGAGACCTGGCTCTAGTCTGGCCCAAGCTGCAGTCATACAGGGAATGAAGCAGCAGGTGAAGATCGTTCTGTCTCTCTTCACTCTGTAACTCTTTTAAATAAATAAATCTAATGAAAACAAAAACACCAACACCTTTACCTTCTGGTGTATATTCTCCATTCCCCTAGTTTCAAAAGCTCTGATAACCTAATGCAGATATTATTAATAATCTAGCTAACCTTCTCAGATATTATAATGCTCCCTTACTCCATAGGTTCCCTATAATCAGTGATCCTCAGAATCTAAGATGACAGCCAATTTTCTACTTCTGATTATACTACCATCTTTCATGACATTAACCAATGGTTATGTAGTAGCTAAGTGTCAAGGCAACGTAACCACTGTTTTAATAGAAATGCCAGTAAGAAACCTAACACCACTTATCTCACTAACCATAGCCAGTTAGGTAAAAAGCAATGCAGAGCTGTCAATAATCCAAGTTAATTATGTCTAAGTGCTCTGAACAATAAGCACCCATTCACTCTATCTCAAGCTCCTTGCATCTAGCCACTTAATGTGGCTTGGATCATTAATCCAAGACCTAGCTTTGCAACAAAACAAATTCATAGAAGTATAGATGTGTTGCTTAACGAAGAGGATGCATCATGAAAATCTCATCTTTAGGCAATTCTGTCACCATGTTAACATCTTACAATGTATTTATGCACAAAAGGACAACTACACCAACCTCAATAGGCAATACACTACAGGAGCACCTTGCATTATAAGCCATCCCTGGAATGCCATGATGTATGTAGCACATGACGGTAATTCAAATATTTCTTTCGATTATGTCTCTGTTTTTAGAGCTGACAAACACGAACTTACACATTGTGTTTCTAAGATCTTAAGACATAATATAGGGCCCTGCGGTGTGGCCTAGCAGCTAAAGTCCTCGCCTTGAACGCACCAGGATCCCATATGGGCGCCAGTTCTAATCCCGGCAGCTCCACTTCCCATCCAGCTCCCTGCTTGTGGCCTGGGAAAGCAGTCAAGGACAGCTCAAAGCTTTGGGACCCTGCACCCACGTGGGAGACCTGGAAGAGGTTCCTGGTTCCCAGCTTCGGATCGGCACGCATCGGCCCGTTGCAGCTCACTTGGGAAATGAATCATCAGATGGAAGATCTTCCTCTCTCTGTCTCTCCTCCTGTCTGTATATCTGACTTTGTAATAAAAATAAATGAATCTTATAAAGAGATATAGCCGAGGAGCAGGTATTTGGCAAAACAGTTAAGACGTCTGTATCTCCTATCCAAGTGCCCGGGTTCAAGCTGTGGCTTTGCTGCCAATTCTAGCCTCCCTTACTAATGTGTACCCTGGGAAGCAGCAGATGGGAGCTCAACTCTTCGGGTCCCTACCACTCACCTGACAGACAGGACTAAGTTCTGCGCCCCTTGCTTTGGCTTGGCTCAGCCCCAGCTGTAGGCATCTGGGTGGTGAACCAGTTTATCAAAGATCTGTTTCTCCCAATCTCGCAAAATTAACAGAAAATGATTTAGCTAAAAACAGAACAGTGTAATATGCTGCACTATAAAGAAATATTTTAAATCACATAAAAATTCATTTTAATACGATAATTCATTTGCAATTTGGAGATAAAGTTGGGCCAAATAATCCAGTCTAATGTTCAAACTAAAATTGCTACAAACTACTTTTCATTTAATATTTTAAGATGCTTGAAATTACCAAAATTAAATATGGATCTATTTCTTTACTCTAATTCCTGCCAAATTTTAAGTGTCATCATGAGTGTATCATGTTCTTAAAAATGGTTTCTTAAAGGATAATCTAACTAATCTTACTTGGTGATTCACGCCTGTTCTAGGAATAAACAGTAGGAAGAAATAAAAAAGATAAAAACAGGGGAAAGAATGTCTCAAAGGACTCATGTAAGTCTGAAAATCACTATCGTGAACCATATAAGAAAGAATTCTCACACCATCTATGTGTGACAGAATGATCTGACATCTAAGGTGTCTGATATGGCCAGGTACTTACAGCCTCCAGTGACTGAAGCCACTCTAGTGCACTATTCAAAGCTTAGGTTTAAGTGTGACAAAAGACTGAGAAGCACTGAAAGAACACATTAATTCAAGCAGTTACAACTTCAACTTAAAATACACTTTCGGGGGCCCGGCGCCGTGGCCTACTGGCTAAAGTCCTCGCCTTGAAAGCCCCGGGATCCCATATGGGCTCTGGTTCTAATCCCGGCAGCTCCACTTCCCATCCAGCTCCCTGCTTGTGGCCTGGGAAAGCAGCTGAGGATGGCCCAACGCCTTGGGACCCTGCACCCGCGTGGGAGACCCAGAAGAGTTCCTGGCTTCGGATTGGCACAGCACCAGCCGTTGCGATCACTTGGGGAGTGAATCTTCGGACAGAAGATCATCCTCTCTATCCTCCTCTCTGTATATCTGACTTTGTAATAAAAATAAATAAATCTTAAAAAGAAAAAAATACACTCTTGGGGTCAGAATTTGGCATGATGGCTAAGACACCCCTTCCGCAGCTGCAGGCAACTGCCTAAGTTGCCTTGTACGCAGGCAAGTGCCACACCGCTGGGAGAAAACCTGCCAGGTATTTTGGAACTAGTTAATGCCAAACCTGTGTTAACCAAATCAGTGTGCCAACATACTTGCCTATTCTTTTAAATTTTTTAAGATATGTGGGGAAGGCAGGGAACCCTGTGCCAGAACATGCTACCCTGGCAGCAGACTGCCCAAGAAAGAAGGTCTTGGGGTGTATTGGAGTGGGAGCAGCTGAGGGCATGCTTGACAGAGGAGGAATGATTCTGGGAGCTTCCATGGACCAAGCCACTACAATCACAGGTAGGCAAGGGAGCTGAGACAGGGTGCTTTAGAAGAGTGAAACCAGAGGGCACGTCTGAGTCAGGCATAGGTACTCACCCATGTGGGAGACCTGGTCCGAGCCAACCGCTCACTGGCGTACACAAAAGCTTGGGCTGGGGAGCATGCTTGGTTGGGCTAGGCCACAGTACCTGCCCATGAATGTTAGGGCAGGGAGTAAGCCGCATCAGGCTGGGCTGCAGCACCAACAGGAACACAAGAAAACCAGATCTGGGGGAAGATTCTGTAGGCTTGCTGGCATGCTTCTGTGGGACTCCTGCATTTGCCAGCTTGTACAGAGCTGGGGGTGGTAAAAGGCCAAGCTGGACCACAGAACTCACCTGACACTTATGGGAGCCAGGGCTTGGAGGAGGACAAGCTGGGCAGGCTGTAGCACCCACCAGCACATGTAAAGGCCAGGACTGAGGGCAAACTATGCCAACCAGAGCCACAGCACCTGCTGGCATGGATGAAATGCAGGACTGGCAGAGGGTCTGGTAGGAGAAACTTGGGGAATTCCCTTGCTAGGCAGCAGCTCTCACTGGGAGCACTCAAGCTGAGGCTGGAGGTGGGGAGAGGAAGACCAAGCCAGGTCAGGCCAGACCAGGCAAGGCGTTTGTAGGCACTTGTGCAAGCTGGATCTGGGACTGGCTAGGCGGGGACAGGCCAGGCTACAGCACTTGCTGGCACATATGAGCTAGGACAGGTGTGGCTCATGCCCAACTGGGATAGCATGCAGCACCAATCAGCAAAGGTGAGGCTCAGGGCAGCCATGCCACTCTGGGTCAAAGTACCTGCTGGCACATGCAACAACAGGGTTCAGAGTGAGCCCAGTAGATAAGCCTGGCAGGTGAGCCTAGTAGGGGAACCTCAGGCAATCCCTTGCTGTGCCACAACTTCACTGGTGATCGGGAGAGCCAGGATTGGGATCAGGCTAGTCCGGGCAAGCTGCAGCACCCATTAGCTGGAATCTGGGAGCGGGCCAGGCTGGGCTAGGCTGACACAACCACTGGTACATGAGAGTCAGAATGAGTGTGAGCCAATCAGGCTATAGCATAAGCTGGCAAGTGCTGGGAATGGGTGCAAATCATGTCAGGTTGAACTGCAGTACCCCTTGGCAGGCGCAAGATCTGGAGCTGGGAGTGCGCCAGGTAGGGGAAAAGTGGGCACTTTCCTATTGGGTTGCAGCTTCCACTGGTGAGCATGAGAACCAGAGCTGGTGGCAGGCCAGGCTGGTCATGGCAGCAGCAACCATCAGCATACATGTGGGCTGGCAGCAGGTAGGGCTGAGCTAAGCTGCAGCCATGGGTGTGTACAAGAGCCAGATGGGATGCAGGACAGATTGGGCTAGGCTGCAGCACATTAGTACATGCAAAAACCAGGGCTGGGGGCAAGCCCGGTGGGGGTTATCAGCAATTGCTCTGACTAAGCAACTGCACCCGCTGGGGTGTGTGAAGACCGGGCCTATGGTGGACTGGGCTCAGCTAGGCTGCAGCACCAACCAGTTTGCGTGAGAGATAGGGCTGTGAGCAGAACTGATCAGGCAGCCACATACACCAGTATGCAATGGCTGACAAACTGAACCTATTCCTGAACTAGCTGGTGCAGACAAGAGTCAAGCCTGAGGTCACCCCAGACAAGATTTCTTGGGAAACTCTGACCACAAGGAAAATCAAATCTATGTGGTCCAACTCTGGAGCGCACGTATTGGGATTGAGCCTCATCAGTTGCTGATGCCTGTGCAGTGGACAGCATGCTCAGATGCACACAGGGGACATGACAGCCAGCTCATCTAGGCCAGTGCCTTATCAGAGGATGAAAAGCAGAAGAGGTTGTACCACTCTCCTGGCCAAGCTTTGCATCAAGTGCCTTGGTCTATGGATGCACAGTGAGGTGGACTTGGTCAGCCAAGAGATTTTGGATTCTCTCAACCTTGGTGCAATGAAGCCGAGGATGTCTCAGAACTATCAAAATCATTCAGGTAACACCCTCGGAACATTCTTCCCCTACATCGGGGTCTCTAAGGCATCATTAAATGATCATCACCCATCCCCGGGTGCTGATGTAGTTTAACAGCAAAAAGCAGCCCCACTCCTCTTCCCAAACAGCAGACCAGGAGAATCCCACCCATCTTCCTCCGTATCTTGAACATCCCCACCCTAATGAGAGGCCCACATGAGTGTGCATCCCTCTCAACTACATAAGCAATATTAAAACTTAACAACAAAATGACACCCCTTGACAGGAACAGCATTGTGGCACAGCAAGTTCACCCAGCGGTTCAAGTGATGCCCAGAGTCCCAGCTGCCAATCCAGTTAGCTGCCTGACAGACCTGGGAAGGTGGCAGAAGATGGTCCAAATGTTTGGGCCTCTGCTACCCACTTGCAAGATCTGAAGGGGCTGCTGACTTGGGCCTGACCCACCCTTTGCTGTTGAGGCTAGCAGGGGAGAGAACCAGTAGATGAAGATCCCTGTATAATTCTTTCAAGTGTGTATGTGTGTGTAATGCCATGTGATGGCTGCATCCCATACTGGACTGCCTAGTTCAAGCTATAGCTCTGCTTCCTATCCAACTTGCTGCTAACATTCACTCCAGAAAGACATCAAATGATGACTGAAGGATTCGGGTCCCTCTGTCTACAAGAGAGCTTCTGGCTCCTGGCTTCCTCTGGGACCAGCTCTGGCTGTTGAGGGTATTTGAGGGAATGGAATAGCAGATGGAAGATCTCTGTCTCTTTTGAATAAAACTAGAGAAAAAATACATACTCTTTCATGCACGCTTCAAAGGCTTCACTTATTTAATTTTACTACACAGCATAAAGACTATTTCTCTTTTATCAAATGATCAACTGTTACATTTGATGACATGGCCTACTTTTAAAAATGTAGCTCCTCTTGAGACTTACAGCTACCTTTTCTTCAGAATCTTACATTAGTACAAGATTAAAAGGAAAAAAATCCAATGGAAGTCGTAGTGCTGCACACTTTTTCCTAACTACTACTACTCAAATTCCCAAACAGCAACTTCCTAACATCCTTTTGTAACTTTTCTCCATTGCACCACCATCTTCTAATAGAACACATGATTAACTTAAACATTCTGTTTGTGGGGCCAGCGCTGGGGCACAGTGGGATAATGCCAGCATTCCACACAAAAGGTTCAAGCTCCAGCTGGTTCCTTCTGAACCTGCTTTCCGCTAACACCCCTGGGCAGGCAGCAGAACATGGCCCAAATGCTAATCTTCCTACCACTGCTGTAGCAGATCTGGACAGAGTTCCTGGCTCCTGGCTTCAGCCTTGCTCAGACCCAGCAGTTGCAGGTAATTTGGGAAGTGGGCAAGTGGGTAGAAGCTATCTCTGACTCTCCCTTCCTCTGATGCTCTGCTTTTGCAACTAATTAATCAATGCTTAAAAAATTCTAATACTAGTTCCTCCATACAGGCTACTAAATATGCAAGGGCAGAAATCTATCCCCAGCACCTAAATAAATCAATGCCTGTGCCACAGTGGGCCTTCAAACAATACTTACTGAGTGAACAAAGTTAGTTGTGCAATCTAGTTGTTCCTTAGAGCTAAACTATGCTATTAAATAGGATCCGGAAACAAATTCTTTACACAGAATAACTACACAAAAAGTAGTATGGCTTAAAAGAATATTTACCACATTAAAATACTTTTAAAGATACTATCAGTAAATCTCATATTTTTAAATACACATAAAGTTAAAATTTCACTTCAATTAAAGCAAGAAGCACCAGTCTTCCATTCCTCCAAGCACAAAGGAATCGAGGAAGGTGATATGATGTATCATGCAAGAAAAGGGAAAACACACCATAGTACTGACAAGTACTTTTCCCATTGCATAAGTCAGCATGTCAAATTCAAGATTATCATCGTCTCACTTGAAAATCAATCCAAATACTTCAAGTCTAAAAGTAGCCCATGTACACTGTTCTTTTCTGTCAAATACAATCACTAATGCGTTGAGTTCCAGTCTTAACATATGAACAGTTAATATCCTGAATTGGACACAGCAATATTTCATCTCCTCAATATAATCAAGTACACATAAGTAATAGTTACTATAGCAAAATCTTACAGCAGTCATATAACATATCTGCTATTCCACTAGTGGCCCACAGTTCCTTTTTTGGCCTCTAATGAGGAAACTTCTCTAGTGCCTCTAGGGAGGCTGGCATACAGTATAGCGTTTCCTCAAATTGTTGTGCACCCCCCATCTCTCTCTCTCTCTCTCTCTCACACACACACACACACACACACACACGATATCAAGACATCTCTAACCAGACAGAATATATTCAACCTCTGATTCACAGAGAGAGTGGCACCAGGGGAACACAGGTTGGAAGGAAAGCATAAAGACACAGAAGGACAATATGAGGCACGTGCGCGCGCACACACACACACAAATTGCACAAAAGAAGATGATGATGAAAACATAACGCAGAAAACCACATCATGCAAAGAGGAAAAAATGGAGAAGACAGAAACAGGCTTATTCTTCTACAGACAAAAGAAAAAAAAACCTTCCTAAGAAAAACGTGGTCTTTTTTCTTTACTTAGGGCTAAAAAGAGTTCAGCTGATATTCCCGAAGAAAGTTCTGCTTTCGCTTCCTACAGGTTTGGATGCTGTTAATCGTATCTGTAAATTTAATGCGAGCTATAGATTATGCAGACAATCGCTACGAAACTACTATTGTGGTTGCCATCTTTGCCTGGGGGAAAAAAAACCCTACATTTGGAAAAAGGAGTGCATTAAGTTGCGGAGCCAGAAAACCACACATTGCCAAGTCAGGTGGATAGAACGCGGGTTAACAAACACCTCCGACCAAATTAGTATTTCACCAAAGGACTGGGAAAGAAGGGCAAAGAGCTGTAGCTTTCCTGCGACCGCAAGGGTGGGGCGACGTAAGGAGAACGGAAAAAAAAGAGGGCGAAGTATCCCGAGAGGTGTCGGGGAACCGGGGTCTCAACCCTCCGGAGACTGCATCTTAGGCGGCAAAGGATGCTGGCTGGCGTCCGAGGAAGGGTGCTGCTGCAGAAATGCTCGTGGGACTGCCGCGGCCGACCGCAAGGACAAGGTACCCACGGGGCAAAGGAACAAGAGTCCAAAGGAAGAGAGCGAAGGGGCGAAGCAGTCCCGCAGGCCGGGCGTGGGAGGCCCCAGCAGAGGCCGCTGAGCGCCGTCCGCAGCCGACGCCGGCTCGGATCCCCGACACTTCAGCCCCTCTCAGGGCCGCCCCTGCCCCGGCGACTCCGGCGGGCGCAGCTGTTTCCGCCGCGCCGGGGACCCTCGGCCGGCCGGCCAGGCCGTGTGTGCGTGCGGACGGGCCACTCCGAGACCACCGCCGCCGAGCCCACGCCAAACGTCGCCCTTTCTTCCCTTCAGCCTTCGTTATCCCCCCCGCCCCTCAACTTCCCGGCCGGCTGGTGTCCGCTTCGACCGATCGAGGAGCCCCCCACACACACTTAACCACCACCCGCCCTTCCTCTCGCCGCCTCTCACCCCACCCCATGCCCTGAAGATGGGGGAAGACCGGCCAAGGGGGACGGCTCCCTCGCCCGCCCGGGTGTCCCCAAGACGCGGACGCCAACCCTCCCCGAACGCTCGCACCGCCTCGGCGGCTCCCTAGCCCGCCCAGATGCAGCAAACTCCTCTCACCTGCATTGACGCCATGATGGAACCATCCCCCCCGCCCCCCCAAAGGCCAGCGAGGCCGGAGACGCAGGGGGCGGAGCCGCCGTGCTCGCGTCACGCCGCGGGGGCCCTCCGGCCCGGCCTCGGGGGCGGGGCCTGCGATGGGAAGAGGATGGCGTCTGGGGATTGGCTGGCGCGCCGGGAGCATGAGGGAGGGCTGGGGGCGCGGCAAATGGCGCTGGGGGGCAGCCTGGCGGCCGCTAGCCACCGCGTCGGGCCCGCCCACGCCCGCTCGCCTCCCAGTTACCAGGGAGGGAGTCGTCGCTCAGGTGTAGACCCGACCACGATTGTTGATTTTCTTACCCGAGTCCGTGTGGGGTTTTGCTCCTGTTTTATCTTCCAATCACAGATACGCGGTTTACAGGTTTTGCTTTTTTTTTTTTCGTCCTTTCGGATATCTTTTCCGCAGCATCAAACCCACTTTCACACCCTTGGCGCCAGGTAAAACCTCCCCCTTGACTGCTCTGCGGTCTTTGGGACCGGGAAGGCTTCTCACATTGCTAATTTGGGAAAGAGAAACTCGAGTTTCCGCCTACCGTGGGATGAGATTTGGCAAGGACATTACGATTTATAGAGCCGAAACTCGCCTGCCAGGGACGGAAGAATATCAAAGTTTTTCTTCTGTGTACTGTTTTCCCTTTACACCAGCTCCTCGGTTTGAAACTTAAGTCAGGTGCTACCACTCGTTACAGTTATTATCGCAGTCTACTTTGAACTAGAGATTTGACCTTAGGCATGAGGGGTTTTTTTCTTGTTTTTTGTTTTGTTTTGTTTACGGTGTCACCTTGCTACTAAACACGTAAGCCTTCTGTCATGTCTAGACTACTCTTCAGCCCATTTCGTGGTCGGTATTTTTGTAATTATGCCACTTAGGGATGAATTTGGGTGGGGAAAGCTGAGCGCACAGAATTTATTCTAGGAATGCACCAGTTCTGCCAACACTTATCAGAAGTTGTGTTTTCAAAAGCTATTCCGGTTCTGAAGATGTCATTGGTTTATAAGAGGAAAATGGAAGCCGAAAGCTTGCAACTCGTGATGGGATATAGATTAAGGTGGCTGACACATTGCATAGGTTTTTTCCTTACTGGAATAAAAGTTTAAAATCTGTAGTTTTGTTGACTTGCCTTTCTTTTTAGAACTTTCTCTAAAATATAACAGCACTGTAGGATATCATTCTTCACACTCTTAAGATAGATCATTCTGTTCTCTGGAACTTCCATTATGTGAAATGTGCTCAAAATGGAAAAAGAGCTTTACAATCTTTTGCCAGTTATTCTGTGGCATGATATGAAACATATTGCTCCTTGTCCCTTCCAGAAGAAGTTATATTGGTGCATACTTCTCTCTCCCAGATTTCCACCCCACTGCCAAAATGGGTCAGAAATGACCTTCCATTTTTGTACAAAATGACTGTGCCCTTGAGGAATGTTTGCATGCTCTTAGCAACCAGGAATCAGCTAGAAGCATATCAGGTGTTAGCCTAGTTGTGGTGGTAATATTACAACAGTGAGCAAAGCCCACACATCCCCATGAACAAAGAAAGTGTATAAAAAATCTAAAGACCTTTATCTCTGTGATATCAAAAGATTGTTCTAGAATGTTAACCTTGATTATCTGAGTTTTACTTTGTCTCAAAGTGGATGCCTCCTAAAGTGTAAGTGACATTAGCTGACCCAATAAACAAAACATTATAGTGTCATCAGTACGCATGCCAGGCCAGATACTAATAAGGAAGCAAAGCAGTCAGAGGATTTCTGACGCGCCTGAGAGTGGAACCAACTGCTAGGCTCTTGGATTCATATGTATGCAAGAAGTCAGTACCAATCATATCCTTCCTAGGAAATAAATATGTAATTGTATATCTTCATTGTTTCTTAAATATATAATAGGAAAACCCTGGCATTCTCAGGCACTAACATAATGACTTTCATGTTCTCTGAGAGTATATTATTATCTCCAGTGAGAATGAAATGTTTACAGCTCACACATGGTGATTATAGAATATCTGAATACCAGGCTCATATCATTGTTTTAAACAATAGGACTTACTGCCAAACAGGCAAAAGAAAATTTCTGACAATTCCAAAAGTTTGGAGATAGAGTCCTTATAAATGCTACAGGAGTGAATCTGACGCAATCACCTTGGAAAACAGCTCAGTGACAATGAAATTAAAGTTTTTCCATATTTTCACAAAATCTTTTCAAATAGCATCATTCATGATAAATGAGAGATACTTAGAAGACAAATACTACATTAACCTTGTTTGGATCTTGATTCAAACTAACAGTGCAAAAAATATATTTTTGAGGCAACTGGAGGAAGTTAAGCATAAGATGGATGTTAGATGGCACTGAGAAATTCTTGTTGGATTGTATAGGGATACTCATTTGCCCACAACCATGAGAAATGACCAGCAGGTGGCACAGAGGCAATTTTCCCTCTTCTCACTAACTACCCACTCCCTGAAAGGAAGAACAATCACTATATAATAAGCTGCATATGTAGCTAAGGTCGACCCTTCCAAGGTTAAGGCAGAGCCTGAGACATAGAGGCCAAATTAGCAACTGGACTTGGTGGTGGTAAAGGAGAGAAAATATGGGAAGCCAAAAAATCTAGAAACATGGAAGGACCCACACAGGCAACTGTTGCACCGCTGACAGTGAGATGTGACCGATGAATGCTTTTATTATGGTGATTCACTGGACTGGAGAGTCAGGGGCAGGCTTTTGGGGAGTCACTTGTTGGCCAAGTTGAAATGAGAGACCATGACTTCCTTTTGGGGGGTAAACAAGTAGATGGAAGATCTTTTTCTCTCTCTGTAATTCTGCCTTTTGAATAAGTAAAACAAATCTTGAGGAAAAAAAAACATGTAAGGAGCAAAATGGATTCACTGGGAAATCTTAGACACAAAAACCCAACGAATGTGAAAGTCTGTCTTTTCTCCCGGTCTCCGTGGTGACCACGAAGCAGCTCCTGTCCGTCTCACCAGCTCAGTAACCCTGGCAGGGAATTCCAGCAGCAAAATCAGGGATAACCTCTGAGATTTAAAAGCTCCATCTCTCAACCAAAGTGATTAAGGATGTAAAATACTCTGATTAGAATGATTCTTCCAAAACATTTTTTAAAATTTATTTTCACGTGTTTTGAAAACCAGAGATAGATTTCTTCCATCTGCTTGTCAACTCCTCAAATTCAACAGCCAGGGTTGAATCAGACTGAGACCAGGAGCAGGGAACTCCAGCCAGAACTTCCCACGTGGGTAGCAAGGACCTCAGAGCTTCCATCCGTCACCTGCAGCCTCCCAGAGTGCTGGAAGTGGGAACCCAGCCAGCACTTGAACTCAGGCGCTCCTAGGCAGACTGCAGGTGTCACACGCAGCACCTTACCATCTTACCTGCTGTGCAAATGCCTTCTCCTCCTCTCCCCCACGGGCTAACATTTGTAACATGGATGGAAGCCATGTCCACCACCCTCAAATCAGGTGTACTGAGATATCCCATAAGGAAGAAGCATTTTACGTGAGACAGAGGGGGGATAAGGAAAAAAGACAGCAGAATAACAAACTGTGGTTGTCTACTACTAGAAGTGAATGCTTGGCTGACATTTTGACATCCCAGATTTTTTTTAAGATTTATTTTTTGGCCCGGCGCTTTGGCCTAGCAGCTAAAGGTCCTTGCCTTGAATGCACCGGGATCCCATGTGGGCGCCAGTTCTAGTCCCAGTAGCTCCACTTCCCATCCAGCTCCCTGCTTGTGTCCTGGGAAGGCAGTTGAGGACAACTAAAAGCCTTGGGACCATGCACCCACGTGGGAGACCCAGAAGAGACTCCTGACTCCTGGCTCCTGGCTTTGGATAGGTGCATCCTCCACTGTTACAAGTAGGGAGCTGGGGGGAAGTGGGCAGCTGGGACACAAACTGGTACCCATATGGCATCCCAGTGGAGATTTAGCCACTAAACCATCACACAAGGCCCTCAACATTCTGGGTTTTTAAGGCTTACACTGTGACAGAGGGAGAAAATTCAAGTGAGGTTTTAGATCATGATATCATTAGATGGCCTGGTCATTTTAATGACCCATAAGGGACTAGAAAAATTCTAACACCTCATGAGAGTTCATCCGGTGCAGGGAAAGCTCATGGAACCGATTTGAGAAGTATGGTAGGCAATGTGCAATGTGGAAGTCCAGCCTGTTCAGTAAAGTGATTGCATTGAAAAGAAAACTCCCTGACAATATCATGTTCAGTGAAATAAACCAGACATAGAAAGACAAGTACCATATGTTCTCTTTTATATATGGTCATAAAAAAAGACACAGTCTGTCAGAATTTAAAATAGTGATTACTTGATATTGGGAAGGATGGGAGAGGAGGAAGAGAAGAAGAGATTTGGCTAATTGGTACCAGAACACAGTCTGGGAAGTGACGAGTTCTAGATTTCTGCAGCCCAGTGGGGCCACTGTCGGTCACAGCAATGTATTATATGCTCTGTGACAAACAGGAAGAGAGGAGCTGATAGAGTTCAAACCAGAAATAAGATAGGGAAATGGAAATGCTAACTGCCCAGTGTGATCACTCTACATGGTATAGATCTGAGGAAATATTGTACTTTAGCTATAAAACATTCAAGGGTCACATGATAGCTCATTGTTAATTAAAAAAATAAAATATTCAAAAAATGATCATGGAGAGCATTGTGGTGCAGAGGGTTAAGATGCCTTCTGTGATACGTACATCCCATATGAGAGTGCCAGTTCAATCCTAGCTGTTTCACTTCTGATCCAGCTTTCTGCTAAGGCATCCTTGGAAGTAGTGGATAACAGTCCGGTTACTGGAAGTCCAGTCACTTCCTACCTGGGAGACCCTGATGGAGTTTTGCTAAAGCCGAGCTCCAGCCAAGTTCAGATCTCGAGAAGGGTGCGTGGAATAGGCATAGAAAAGAAAAGAAATGGACCACTACAACTTCAGGATCATAATGGACCATGCGAGAAAGCTGTCCTCTTTATTTATACAGAAGCCTTCACAAACTCTGGCACTGACTTTTCACACCTGGTTAAGCGGGCATTCCTCACCTTCAGGCAGAATATCAGCTATCCTAATCCTGTGGTCAGAAGTTCTCAATAGACGGGACATATCAATCAGTAACACATTCCTATTACAATCCTCATTCCACAACTTAGTCTTGAATCAGTTAAGGGAGGAAATGTATCACAAAAAAAAGGGGGGGAACCTAAAGATCAAGGATGGTCAATGGGGGCAGCAGAGACAGAGACAGAGACAGCTTGAATTGTAAAAGGCCCTTTTGCAAGGTGTTATTAGCAGCATCAACTTCCAAGCTCATACTGATAGTAAAAACCAACTCCACCACAAATAATGCCTCAATCGATTATAGAATTCTCACTTGATCTTAGCCAAAAGGCCGAGAAGCGATAGATTACAGAATTCTCAGCGGGCTGGTCCACTGTCTATACCAAGAGAGGTGGAACTGCTTTTCAAGTGGTTGTAGAGACATCCTCCGGGCCTTGCCTGCAGAGGAACACTTCTCTTCACACCTTTGCAGGGACCCCAGCAGAGTTCCATGCTCCAAGCATTGGCCTGGCCCAACCTTAGCTTTTGTGGGAATTTAGGGAGTGAACTGGAAGGTGGATGATTCTTTCTTTCTCCCTCTTTTCTCTATATCTCTCAGTTACTCTGCCTTTCAAGTAGATGAAAATAAGCATTTTTGAAAAATAAAAGAGTTCTTGCTGGGGTCCCTGCAGTGGGTGTGGAGAAGATGTGAAGAGAGCAGCTTCCTATTTGGCAGGGTCCAGGGGAGCTTCCCGCCGCATGGCAGGGACGGGAGGATGTCTCTGCAACCACCTGAACGCAGTTCCACCTCCCTTTGCATGGACATTGGACCACCCCACTGAGAATCCTGTAATCTATTGAGGCATTGTTGTTTGCCCCTGTGAGATGTTTTTACAACCAGTGTGAGCTTGGGAGTTAATGTTGCTGATAATGTCTTGGTGAACGGGCCTTTAACAATGTATACTGTCTCGGTTGCTCTTATGAGCTTTGCCTGGAAGAGCTCAAGAATGTTTGTTCTAACATCATAATACACACTTTCAAACTAACTTAGGGTTATTGAGTCCATAGTTGTAGTGGGAATTTATGTTTGTAGTTTTTCTGTTTCTGATCTTTATCTTTTCCCCTCTGTGATATATTTTCTCCTCTAATTAAGAAGATAAGTTGTAGAATGAAAATTGTAGTAGGAGTGTATTACTGATTAATATGGGTTGTCTACTGAGGAATTCCTGGCTGCAACGTCAGAATGGATAATGCCTTGCCTTAAGGTGAAACAATTTGCAGAATTATCTTTGGAAGCACCCACTTGTCCATTGTAAAGTTGAAATTAAAATGGAGTAAACATGGCTCATTGCTAACTGCAATCCTTTTCGCCTTTATAACTCCTGCTTTACTTGCTTAGCTAACACATTGTGTAAGCTTGCAGGCCTAATTGCCAACTAGAGCCAATGTCCCCAATCCCAAAAATCAAGGCCCCAGCCTCATTAACCCATAGATAATCCAAGATCGGGGTCTGGTTGTCACAGGTGGTGCCAAGGTTGGAGCCCAGACCTGAGGAGAGCAGGCAAGGGGTGGCAAACCGAGATAAGCATGGAATGTGTAATCCTTCATCATTCAACTCTCTAGCTGTTGTAAATTCTGCGCCTCTTGAAGCTTTGTCAAACTGCCCCTAAAAAAACCTTTGTATTGTACTCATCGGGGCCACACTCTGTGGTCAAGTGGATGCAACATCATGATGTAAAAAGTCTGTGCCAGAGCTTGTGACTGTGTCTATATAAATAAAATGGACAGCTTTCTTGCATTGTCCATTATGATCCTGAAATTGTAGTGGTCTGTTCTTTTCTCTCTACACCTATTCTACGCACCTTGCTCGAGTTCCGAACTCGGCTGGAGCTGGCCTCTAGCAACTTCTTAAAAAAGAAGAACATGTTGCCAAGGTCAGGAGCCAGGGGAAAGAAGAGAGAAGAGAAAGGCCTAGGAGCCAAAACCTAGTCTGTCAGAGAGAGGAACTATTTAATGATGTAAATTCAGCCAAGAAGGTAGTTGAAACAGAAAAAGAACCAGTAGCGGGGACCCTCATAGAGCTTCCTCACATTACTTTTTGTTGAAATTATATGTGAAGAAACATTAAGAAATGTAACTGTGCAACCAACTGCCCCCTACTGCAATATAGGAGAAAAAGAAAGAAATTGTAAACAGTTGTCCCACCCTCCTTCCTCCATACCTTGACCCTCCCCACACTAATCAGTGGACCACATGGGCATACATCCTTCTCAGCTGTGTAAACGATATTAAAAATAAGATTAAGTGTGTATATATATGTGTGTAATTAAGAAGATAAGGTTGTACTAGAGACTGAGGTAGGGGGAGGTTTTATTTTTGCTTGTTCTAGAAAGAGATTTGAGCACTTTCATTGGCTGAACGTAGTCAATGAACAGGTTGAAGATCAAAGGGCAGGGAGGGGCATCTGAAAATGCTGAGCTGGAAGAGAGGAGGTGGTGTGGATGATGGGCATTTGATTGTGATGTGGAAGAAAGCTCCTGGTTAGCTTTTTACATCATAATCCCTTAGGGCTGGAGGATATACACTTCTGGGATATGACTTAGGTTTGATAAATAACAGAATAAATAGGGTCTATTTACCTAGAGTAAGAACTTTACTCTTTGGTAAGTTATTTAAAATAAAATGTTCCTCACATTCTTTGAGCTTCAACACATGGGATTTTAACAGTGGAAACTGAAAAATCGCTGAGGTAGATCTTAACTTCCATCTTGGTGCTGGTTCCTTTAACCTAATTGGCTGCATCAAATGAAATGAAAAAGAACAGGGTCCGGTGTGGTGGCTCAGTGGTTAAATCCCTGCCTTGTACACTCTGGTATCCCATATGTGTGCTGGTTTGTGTCCCAGCGGCTCCACTTCCCATCAGAATCTCTGCTTAATGCAACTGGGAAAGCAGCATTCACGTGGAAGACTCAGAAGAAGATCCTAGCTCCTGGTTCTGGCATGGCCCAGCCATAGCCTTTTCGCAGCAATTTAGGGAGTGAACCAGAGGATGGAAGATTCCATCTCCCCCTCTCTCCCACATCCTTTCTCTCTCCCTTTCCCTCCCTCCCTCCTCTCTCTTTTTGTAACTCTGACCTTCAAGTAAATAAATCTTTTTAAAAAATCTGAAGGTAGGGCCCGGCGGCATGGCCTAGCGGCTACAGTCCTCACCTTGAACGCGCCAGGATCCCATATGGGTGCCGGTTCTAATCCCGGCAGCTCCACTGCCCATCCAGCTCCCTGCTTGTGGCCTGGTAAAGCAGTCAAGTACAGCTCGAAAATTTGGGACACTGCACCCGCGTGGGAGACTCAGAAGAGGTTCCAGGTTCCCGGCTTCGGATCTGCGCGCACCGGCCGTGGCGGTCACTTGGGGAGTGAATCATCAGATGGAAGATCTTTCTCTCTGTCTCTCCTCTCTGTATATCTGACTTTGTAATAAAAATAAATAAATCTTGGGCCCGGCGGCGTGGCCTAGCGGCTAAAGTCCTCGCCTTGAAAGCCCCGGGATCCCATATGGGCGCCGGTTCTAATCCCGGCAGCTCCACTTCCCATCCAGCTCCCTGCTTGTGGCCCGGGAAAGCAGTCGAGGACGGCCCAATGCCTTGGGACACTGCACCCGCGTGGGAGACTCGGAGGAGGTTCCGGGTTCCCGGCTTCGGATCGGCGCGCATCGGCCCGTTGCGGCTCACTTGGGGAGTGAGTCATCGGACGGAAGATCTTCCTCTCTGTCTCTCCTCGTCTCTGTATATCTGGCTGTAATAAAATGAATAAATCTTTAAAAAAAAAATAAAAAATAAATAAATAAATCTTATAAAAAAAAAAAGAAACTATCTTTTTGTTTTGTGCATCCAGTCAAGTGTCTTCATTCAAATGATATCCAATCAGTTGTCTTCATACAAATGATATCCTATCAATTGTCATCCTATGTTCACTGTCCTTCTAGAATCACAATGTCCTTCTACATTGTGGGAGAGGCAAATAAGCTCCTCGCCCCTAACTTTGACTTGACCCAGCTCTAGTTCTTGCTGCCATCTGGGAACCAACCAGTGATGGAAGGTCTCCCTTTCTCTCTCTTCCCCTCTTTCCACCACTCTTTCAAATAAATAAATATTTTAAAATGATAAATGTAAGCATCACAATATAAACATCTGTATAAACCAGAAGTTAAAATATCCCCGAAAGACCCAAAAATAGACTTGAACAAATGAAAAGATATCCTTGAATTCTGGATAGAACAATAACAAAAATGTCAAGAGTGTCTAGTGTGCTGTAGAAGGGTGTTAAGAGTTACCCCTCCATCCTAAAAACCAGGACAAAGGTTGAGCAAATAGAACCAGCTCTTCTTAGCGGCATCACGATAGTGAGGTCACAAAGCACACTGCTTCACCCCAACACTGGAGAAAGGATGTTACAGGAATTCACAGCTTACTGGAGCAGTAAACAGCAGCAGAAACCTACACAGCAGGCAAGGCTGGGGGTAGGAACACCTGAACTGTGTCTCTGATGAAGGTTCGGTGTGTGTGAGGTGCTTAGTGAGAACAACTCTGAGAACTAGGAAAACAGTTAATCCATGGTACCTGTACTAGGCAACACTCCTACCAGCACCTCCTGTGAGTCTTTTAGGAGTTCTCCCATCCCTCCCAGTGCATATCCAACAAGATCACCCCCATGTTTCCTACCCGTCTGAAGCACACCAAAACGTTCTGCTTTTCTTAGCAAGGCCAACCGCAGGAGACGCTCTTACCAGTATCATCTACAGGGCTATAACAGAGACTAACTGACCTGATGGAAGAGAACGACCCAACTATAATGCCTGCCAGCTATCCTTTCCCATCCAGGAAAGGGGAAAATGACTGAAAAGCACAGAGGTGTTGGCAACACCCTCGTCGCCACGTAATCCGAGCCGAGCGGAGGGACTAGGGTTGCAACGCAGACAACGCAGAGAGACAAGACAAGGCAACACGCAGTACACCGAATGCCGATCGATGACAGAATGATTTTTATTGCAACTCCAGACTTTCTTTTATACTCTGCTTAGCTCCTCCCAGTAGTGGCCACCCTAAATCCCTTCAGTTCCTCCCAGTAGTGGCAACCCTAAATCCCTTCAGTTCCTCCCAGTGTTTATCCAATCCTCTAGTGGCCACCCTAAATCCCTTGAGTTTTATCCAATCCCTTGGCAGATAACTTGACAAATAGGAAGCAGGAACTTGCGGTTAAGCCAGTGGCTATATGTATCAGGCCAAAATTACCAATCCTGTTATGCTCTGAGAAACAAGTTAAGCTGTGGAGTTAATCCTTGGGAGACCGGGGCCTGCATGTCCCCCTTTTTTTGTTTTTGTTTTTTTTTTTAATGGACGCCTGTCTTAGGTTGTCCAGCAGTCAGTTGACGCCTTACCCGTCATGGGGAGCCCCACCTGGGGAATCCCTGTCTTAGGTTGGTCATCAGCGCTGCCAGATCTTACCCGTCTCTGGCTGCCCATCACACCATGTTCAGCACTAGGGTTTTCCACAGCTAAAGCCATCATGGTTTGTCAAATAATGACCTGCTCCCAGGCTTATTGCCTGCATAGGCGGCAAAGAAGAGTAAACAGTACTGCAATCATGGCTATGACCATCAGCCTCATGGCCAAGATTCCGCTTTGTTCCTAAAACATCCATGCTGCCAGTTAAATGCCATTTCACAGGGGTAACACATATATGATGGTAAATCGGGGAGCAGCTGGAGATCCCATGGGCAGGATATCAGGAAGTTGCACCACTGCTGTCAGGGTCTCCTATCCTGCAAGAGCATCATTAGGAGTGGGATCATGCTGAGTTGGAGCCAAGGAGATTTGTCGTGTAAGTCTCTCAGGAACCCATCTAGGTGTTTCTTCATCCTGGGGAAAAACACAAACAGAGCCTCGCCCCCACGTTAGTACTGGATCTGGTCCTCGCCATTTATTTGTGGCCAGATCTTTCCATTTTACTTGGCCTTTATTCTCATTAGCAGGGCGAAGCCAATGGCGCTCTGTAGGAGCTACATAAAAGGCGAATGAAAGATGAGCATTCCCCAGTTATCTTTAAACTGACTTCACAGACACACAGGAGTTGAAGGGTCAGCTGAGCAAGCTGAACTTTCCAGGGCACGTTCGACAATGGCTTGACCCTGAGGATTATAAGGAATGCCTGTTTTGTGAGTTATATTAAAATATAGGCAAAGGCCTGTAAACAATGGGCTTCTTTTAATTTCTCTCAAGCTGTTCCTTTACCAATTCAATTGCAGCCTCTAATTTTTAACCCTGTCACAGACTGGTTGGGGGTCACCTTGAAGATGTCTGCCCAAACCTTTTCCAGGAAAGTATCCCTGTCTATTAAGCATATTTGGCACAGGCTGAGAGGTCAATACAACATTCATGGCACTCAACAAATCTCGTCCCCACAGGTTGATAGGAATATGTGGTAAGACATACGGCTGGAAAACTCCTGAATGCCCTTCTTGATCCTTCCACCTTAACAACCTGGCACTTTTCTGTGGCTGAGAAGTTCCTATCCCTTGGAGAACGGTTGGGGTGGCCTCTAATGGCCAGGAACTTGGCCACTGTGCCTGGGATATAACTGTACTATCAGCTCCGGTATCAAGTAAACCTGTGAATTTTCTCCCTTCTATCTCTAACTGTAAGGTGGGTCGGGTTTGCATGTCGGAGACCCAACATGCCAATGGGCCAGAATGTCCAAATCCTCCTTGTCTATCTCTCTTAAGAATGGGGTTGTCAGTTGGAACCTTGGGGATCAAGATTAGCTGGGCAAATCTAGCTCCAGGTGGAATGATTATAGTGCCTTTGGCTGATTCTGCCATGACCTCTATTTCTGCAGGGGTATCCTCATCTATCACTCCTGGTAGTACCCTGATTCCATCCATAGTAGCACTACTTCTTCCTAGGATCAGGCCCAAGGTATTCTTAGGTAAGGGGCCCCTGACTCCTGTTTTTATCCGTTGGGGTCCCAGGAGCGGGGTCAATACCTCTCCAGAGGTGGCACAGAGGTCCAGTCCTGCGCTACCTGGTGTTGCTCTGAGGAGTGTTGAAATGTCGGTGCTCCTCGCCGTGGGAGAGGGACTCTGGAAGGAGTCTGCGCTGTTCCAGAGGTTACAGGTGTCTGCTGGGCTCCGTACACCTGAGGTTGGGGGGCCCGGAGCGGGCCCCTGACCCCGTTTCCCGATAGGGGATTGCCTTGGGCATCATATCTGGACCTACAATCACTGCTCCAATGATAGCCTTTATGGCATCTTGGACAAAGATCTGGGGCCTGCAAGGATCTTGGGGGTGATCTTCCTTGTCGCAGAATTTTGGGGCACTGTTTTTTAAAATGTCCAGGCTGTCCACATCTGAAACAGGTTTTGGGAGGCGCCCTAGGGTGGGGCTGAGGGTGTTGAACAGCTGCTGCTATCACTTGCCCAAGGGCATGGGTGGAGTCAATATGTCTGCAAATTTTAAGATAATCATGCAGGGACTTATCTCTGTGGAACCTGAGAGCATCCTGACAATATTTATTAGCATTCTCAAAGGCTATATGCTTAATTACTGGCATTGCTGGTTCCACGTTACCAAAGATCTTAGTAGCAACCTGCATAATACGGTCCACAAATTCTTGAAAAGGTTCTGTAGGGCCTTGCAAGACCTTGGAAAGCTGGTCTCCTGTATTAGCATTAGGTAAGGCCTTCCAGGCTCCAAGGGCTGCATTTGCTATCTGTGCATAAACTCCTAGGTCATAATTAACTTGTTGTTGGATGCCCTCAAAAGGTCCAGTGCCAGTAAGCATTTCAAGGCTTCGATCTGCATGTCCCCCAGCTGCGTTCTGCTCAGCAAAAAAGCTGCACCTATCTTGAAAATCCCCTTTCCATAGGAGAAAGTCACCACCATCGAGAGCAGAGCGGCACAATTGCATCCAATCACTAGGAGTAAGATTCAAACTCAAAAAGGATTCTATGAGTGCAAGAGTAAAGGGTGCCTGGGCACCATAATCTTTAACAGCCTGCTTTACATTTTTGAGGTCTTTAAATTGAAGGGGCTGATGCTCCCGGCGAGGGGGACCCCCTCGAACTGGAACCTCTATTACAGGGAAGCATCGAACCCCACCCACCGGCTGATCAGTGAGGCCGTCACTCCATGGCTGCGTGGGGTAATTATTGGGTAAATGGCCTGCGGTTTCCTCCTCAGGAGGAGCGGTAGGGGTCACAAAATTAGGGACATATGGTGGTGGTCTGGAACTGGACAGTTTGCCAGAGGAACATGCACCTATTCCTGCTTTCTTTAACTTTCTTTTAATGTCCCTAATTTCCCGCTTTAAGAAAACCTTCTCTTTATCCTTAATTTTCCGCTTTAAGAAAACCTTCTCATCTCGTTTGTCCTCACTCTCTTCCGAGGAAGAGGCCTCGTTCTCATCTGAAAAAGAGGCTTCACTCTCCTCTAAAGAAGAGACCTCACTCTCCTCTAAAGAAGAGGTCTCACTCGGGGTGGTTTCACTCGAGGCCGCCTCGTTCCAGGCTTCCAAGGACCGTAGAACTTCCCACCCCTGGATTGCTTCAAAAGTAGTCTGTACTTCTCTTAACTGTCTCTCAACTTTCACTTTATCAGTAAATAATGAATCACGGACTAAGCGCCACAAAGAAAAGTTAACAATGGGGAAATTATCTGGGTCTTTTTGTAAACAGGATTGTAAATTGGCCTTAACCTGTTCCCAATCGGGAATATTGAAGTTGCCTGAAACAATAAACCAAGGACTGCTAGATTGAATGGCTTTAACAAAATTTCTAATCATTTTAAATTTAACTGGCATCCCCAGTTGACGTAGAAGTTCTTCAAGCTCGGTGGCCAATTTATCCCGTGAGAAGGCAGAACCCATTTTATCGTCCTTTTCAACGGATAAATTAAACACCAAGACCTAACTATACTTCAAAATAAATCTAAAACCTGACTATACTTCTAAATAAATCGAAAACTTAAATCCAAAACCTAGTTATATTTCAAAATAAGTCTATTTCAAAATGAAACTCCCTCTCCTACCAGTTTAGGAGAGACTTACAATACGTCCCACTTACCTGAATCAGCTGGCCAGCCTCCCGGGACGACCCTTCGTCGTATCCTCTCTTTCTCAGTCTCGGTGGGACCTCCAGATGTTGGCAACGCCCGTGTCGCCACGTACCCCGAGCCGAGCAGAGGGACTAGGGTTACACAAAAGACAATACGCAGAGAGCCAACACAAGGCAACACGCAGTACACCGAATGCCGATCGATGACAGAATGATTTTTATTGCAACTCCAGACTTTCTTTTATACTCTGCTTAGCTCCTCCCAGTAGTGGCCACCCTAAATCCCTTCAGTTCCTCCCAGTAGTGGCAACCCTAAATCCCTTCAGTTCCTCCCAGTGTTTATCCAATCCTCTAGTGGCCACCCTAAATCCCTTGAGTTTTATCCAATCCCTTGGCAGATAACTTGACAAATAGGAAGCAGGAACTTGCGGTTAAGCCAGTGGCTATATGTATCAGGCCAAAATTACCAATCCTGTTATGCTCTGAGAAACAAGTTAAGCTGTGGAGTTAATCCTTGGGAGACCGGGGCCTGCACAGAGGAAATTCACAGTCCACAAGCACAGCCTCATCAAAGCACTAAGACTCAATCACAGGACTTTAGAACACAGCTCCTCCCCCATCACTCTCACGACACATTACGAAATGCCTAGTTATTACAGTCACTCTTTTTCTAGCACATCATGTATTCCTTTCAACCAAGGATTACCTGGCTGACTGAAAGGCAAAAGCACAACTTGAGGAGACTGAACATAGGATCAAATCCAGAGTCAGATAAGGCAAGGATGTTTAAATTATCAGGTAAGTTTTAAAAAGTATGATCATTATAATTATTGCTAAAATGAAAAAACTAGAAAATCTGTGAGAACAGATGGACAGGACCCAGTGCAGTAGCCTAGCGGCTAAAGTCCTTGCCTTGTACACACCATAATCCCATGTGGGCGCCAGTTCTAATCCCGGCGGCCCAGATTCCCATCAAACTCCCTATTTATGGCCTGGAAAAGTAGTTAATGATGGCCCAAAGCCTTGGGACCTTGTACCAGTGTGGGAGACCCCAAAGAGGCTCCAGTCTCCTGGCTTCGGATTGGCACAGCTCAGGCCATTGCAGCTGCTTGGGGAGCAAACCAAGATCTTCCTCTCTGTCTCTCCACCTCTCTGTATATCTGACTTTGCAATTAAAAAAACAAAATAAATCTAAAAAAAAGAAAAGATGAACAGCATTAGCAAAAGAGATGGACATTCCAACAGTGAAAAAAATAAATACTAGAGATAAACAGTAGAGTGGCATGGAAAGATAATTTGATGGGCTCATTGCTAGATTGGGCACAGCTGAGGAAAAGAAGTCTCAGAGCTTAAGGGTAGGACAGTAGAAAGGTTCATAACCATCAAGAAAAGAGAAAAAATAAAACTATCTCCAGCAATTGTAGGACAACTGTATATGTGTAATGATAAATACCAGAAGAACAAGCAGAAGAACAGAGGAAAATCTAAAGAAATAGTGACCGGGAATTTCCCCCGAAATTATTTCAAACATTAACCAAGTACCCGGGAAGCTCGGAGAACATCAAGCAGGACAAACGACAAAACAAAGTGAAACAAGTAAAAGCAATGAACATTAGTCACATGGAAGCATACTGTATCTAAACGAAAGAGGAACAAATAATCTTGAAACATGGCAGTGGGGATGGACATTATTGCACAATGGATTAAGTGGCTGCTTGGGATGCTTGCATCCTGTGTTAGAGTTCCTGGTTGGAGTTGAGCTACCCTTGTCTCTGATTCAGCTTCCCACGAACGTGTCTGGGAGGCAGCAGATAGAAGCACTTGTGTCTCTGCCACCAGATTGAGTGAATCAGTGGATGAAAGATCTGTCTCTGTCTCCCACCTTGCAAATGAATATTCTTTTTTTAAAGAAAATAAAAGAGAAAAAAAAATAAGAGAAGTTGGTGCTATGTTGTAGTAAGTGAAGCCACCGCCTGCCATGTGAGCATTCCATATGAGCACCTGATCACATCCTGACTGCTCCACTTCTGATGTAGTGACTGGCTAATGGATGCAGGGTCCCAAGGCTTTGGGCCGTCCTCGACTGCTTTCCCAGGCCACAAATAGGGAGCTGGATGGGAAGTGGGGCTGCCAGGATTAGAACTGGTACCCATGTGGGATCCTAGCGCTGTGAGGACTTCATCTCCTAGACTATTGTGCTGGACCCTCTTTTTATTTTTTAAAGACATATCTATGTGAAAGAGAGAGAAGAAACAGAGAGAGATTTCCATCTGCTGGCTCACTCCCAAAATGGCTGCAATGAGCATAACTAAGCCAGGCCCATGCCAGTAGCTAAAAGGCATGAGGGTGCAGTGGCCTCTGCTGCTTTCCAAAGTACTTTAGCAGGGAATTGAGTTGGAAGTAGAGCAACTGAGACTTCAGAGGCTTTACCTACTATGCCACAGCAGTATAGCCCCCTCATGATTATATATATTTCGAAAGATTTGGGCCCAGCGCAGTAGCCTAGTGGCTAAAGTCCTTGCCTTGCATGCACGTGTGCCAGTTCATGCCAAGGCTGCTCCACTTCCCATCTAGCTCTCAGCTCCCTCCTAAGCTCCCTTCACCTGCATGGGTGACCCAGAACAAGTTCCTGACTCTTGGTTTTGGATTGACTCAACGCCAACCGTTGAGGCCACGAGGGTAGTGAATCAGCGGATGGAAGAGCTTTCTCTTTGTGTCTCCTTCTTTCTGTAAATATGCCCTTTCAATAAAAAATCTTAAAAAAATATGCTCTGAAGACTTCAAGTATATGAAACAAAGACATCAAAAACCTCATTTTTTGTTGTTTTTTTTTTTAATTTCAAGTACATCACTTAATATTTAGCCAAATTGTGGTTGTTTTATTTAAGAAAAAATGAAGATGCTTTAGTGGAAATACGGTGTAGGGATGGATGCAGACAAGGCTTACTAGATGGGCGTGAGCCTAGGGGGATGTGATGAGTAAAGGATCACACTGGGAGGCAGAAACCACTGCTTACACCACAGACCAGCACCAGCCCCGGAACACAGCATATCCTGCAAGACCACAGGGCAGTTCTGTCTTTCTGCCATTGGTGCAGAGGTTTAATCCCAGGCCCAACTGGCAGCTCAGGTCTGCAGCTTTCACTTTGAGTGCCAACGGGCAGGGAGATCGCCTGGCTTTTTTGTTGTTGTTGTTTCTTCGTTTGTTTTTAAGATTCATTTTTATTGGAAAGACAGATATACAGAGAGGAGCAGAGACAGAGAGGAAGATCTTCCGTCTGATGATTCACTCCCCAAATCGCTACAACAGCTGGAGCTGAACCAATCCAAAGCCAGGAGCCAGGAGCTTCTTCTGGGCCTCCCCCGCGGGTGCAGGATCTGCTATCCTTGGCTGCTTTCCCAGGTCACAACCAGGAAGCTGGATGGGAAGCAGGGCCACCGGGATTAGAACTAGCGACCATATGGGATCCTGGCGCGTTCAAGGTGAGGACTTTAACCGCTACGCTATCATGCCAGGTCCAACTTTGGTTTTTGTCACAGGGAATTAGTGTCTCGCCTCTACAAGAGTTTCACAGTGGAAGAGTCCCCCAAACCGGGAAGAACGTTCTGTTTCTTGATAGCAAAGAAGGCTCCACCTAACATTAAATAATGAAATATTTAGACTACTGCCTAAAACAGTACAATGGTGCTTGTTGCAACAACAAATAAAAATGCACCAGCCCTTTCCTAAAGATAGGCAACCCCAATGTCTTGTCGATGAAGACATTAAAAAACAAAATCTGGTGCAAAACTTAAGACACCCATATGCCTTATTACAGTGCCTGGAACCTAATCTTCTCTTCCCTTCAAATCCATCTTTCTGCTAATGTGCATCCTGGGAGGCAGCAAACGATGGCTAAAATACTAGGGTCATTGTCATCTTATGGGAGACCTACATTGAGGTCTCGGCTCCTGAATTTAATCTGTGGGAAGGCATTTGGGAAGCAAATAGGAAGACTGGAGCTTTGTGTCTTTTTATCTATCTCCATCTCTCTTCCTTTCAAATAAATTGAAAAAAAAAATCAAAATCAAGCTAGATCCCTAGAATGGTATCTTTTCCCTATCTAGCTCTCTTGTGACCCCTTCTGGCAGGTCAAGAGCTAATTATAGGGACTAGGCATAGTAGGCTAGAGGCTAAAGTCCTCGCCTTGAACATGCCAGGATCCCATATGGGCAGCTCCACTTCCCATCCAGCTCCTGCTTGTGACCTGGGAAAGCAGTCAAGAATGGCCCAAAACCTTTGGGACCCTGCATCCCTGTGGGAGACCCAGAAGGAGCTCCAGGCTCCTGGCTTTGGATTGGCTCAGCTCTGGCCATTGTACCGCTTGGGGAGTGAATCAACAGATGGAAGATGTTCCTCTCTGTCTCTCCTCCTCTCTGTATATCTGACTTTCCAATGAAAATTTAAAAATGAATCTTCTAAAAGAGCTAATTGTAAAGTCAACCTCCCATCAAGCCTACATAAAATAATGGGAGAAAAAGGAGATGAGAACAAAAGAGAAAGTTTGAGTCTGTAAATTTCCAACGGGCTTCCATGGATGGATAGGCTTGACTGCTCACCTCTTCAGCTGTTCAGAAGCCCGAGGCAGGCTGCGAGCTCGCCTGCCATCTCTGCGCTTCCATGTGTCCAGCTACAAGACCTCCTGGCCCAAGTCCTTTCTCCAGAGTGGGAACCTAAACTTTGGATACCCAGTAATCTTGCCTTGGTGGGGCTGTGATAGTCCACCATTCACTTCTGTGCAGATCTAGGGAGTCCCTGGGTTGCCACAGACATCACTAGTCTGAAGGGATGACAGGTGAAGGTAAGGATGAGCTCTTCCCACGGGGAAACTCCAAGTTAGGAAGTTCCTATTTCTTCATTCCAAGAACATGAGGACAAATTTAACTGTCATGGAGAATCATCAAGGAGTTGAGAAATGTTTATGGTTCCCACTCTTATGGTTTAATGTTTATGGTTCCCACTCTTCCCCATCAATGTCCAAAATTTTACAAGGTGAGGTTTGTCAACCAAATCCATGCTTCAGTTTGAATTTTCTTGGGTCAATCTTCAAGTCTGATTCTACAACTTTCAGAAAATAGAGTGTGGCTGCAGTTTTTCCTATGACCACATTTTGATCCAGAGATCTGAGGCTGTCCTCTTTCTTCAATGTCTGTAAACCCACACTGTTAATTATTCAAGCTCAACATCCTATTGTTTTGCTTCTTCTTTATTTGAGAGGGAAAAGGGGAGAAAGCCCTCTTACCTGCAGCTTCACTTAGCAAATGCCTGCAATGACTGGGGCTGAAGTCAGGAGTTGGCAACACAACCCAGGTCATGTGAGCAGTTGTAAGGACCCAATACTTGACCCATCACCACTGCCTTTCATGAGGATCTGCTTTAGTGAGAAGCTAGAGTTAGGAGCTGGTGCCAGCTATGGAACACAGGTACTGTAACAGAGGAGACAGGCATCTTCAGTGCTAGGCTAAATGCCACACCCACCATTTTTTTAAAGATGTATTTATTTTTATTGCAAAATCAGCCAAACAGGGAGGAGGAGAGACAGAGAGAAAGATCTTCTGTCCATTGATTCACTCCCCAAGCAGCCACAACAGCTGGAACTGAACCAATCCGAAGCCAGGAGCCAGGAGTTAGGTGTCTCTTCTAGGTATCCCACGTAGGTGCAGGGTTCCAAGGCTTTGGGCCACCTTTGACTGCTTTCCCAGGTTACAAGCAGGGAGCTGGATGGGAAGCAGGGTGGCTGGTATTAGAACCAGCGCCCATATGGGATCCTGGCATGTTCAAGGTGAGGATTTTAGCCACTACACTATCACGCTTAGCCCGACTCCCACCATTTTTACAAAAAGAGTCTTGCACATGGATGGCAGGGCACAACTACTAGCTGGAACCAGCACTGTGCTATGAGGTGCTAGTGTTGCAAGTAGAATCCTAACCCTTTGCACTATGACATTAGCCCAATATATAATATAAAAATTATATTGGAAATTTCTGAAAAACCCTAAATTGACTGCAACTTTGTTTTGACCTGTTTTTTTTTTTTTAATTATCTTTTATTTCAGAGGCAGATTTATAGAGAGACAGAGAATCTTCCATCACTCTGAAGCAGCTGGAACGGCCAGACCCGAGCCAATCTGCAGCCAGGAGCTTCTTCCCGGTTTTCCACATGGATGCAAGGGCCCAAGGGTTCAAGCCATCCTCAAGTCTTCCTGTTTTTTCTGGACACAAGCAGGGAGTTCTATGGAAAGTGGAGCAGCCAAGACACAAATTGGCACCCATATGGGATACTGGCACTGCAAGGCAGAGGATTGGCCTGTAGATTGACCTTGCTGCTCCTGTTCGCCTTCATTTTTAATATGAATATTCCTGATCAATGTTTTGTGAATTTGTGCATGAGATACTGTTGCAATGAGATTGCTTTAAAATCACATTTTTCAGTGGTGAGCACTTGATTCAGTGGTTACGTCACACTGCTTGAGCAGCCCACATCCTGCACCAGGGAGCTTGGATAGAATCCTGGCTCCTTTGCTTCTGACTCAGCTTTTGGCTAAGCACATTCCAGGTGATGGCTCAAGCATCAGGTCCCTGCCACCCATAGAGGAGACTTGGATGGTATTCCAGGCTCATGGCTTCCAGCTGGCCTTCCTCCAGTATTACAGGCATTTGTGTAGTGGGAATATAGATGCAAGGTTCTGTCTCTGCCTTGAGAAACATTTTTTTTTTTTTAAATCCTACTTTTAAGGGCCAATGTTGTGGGCTGGTGCTTTGGGCATAATGGATCAAGTCACTTCCTGTGACACCAGCATCCCATAGAAGTACTGGTTTGAGTTCCTGGTGCTCTACTTCTGAGCTAGCTCACTGCTAATAATAGGTTCCTTGCACCTATGTAGGATGGAGTTCCAGGCTCCTCATTTTGATCTGATCCGAATCTGGCCATTGTGGACACTTGAGGAATGAACTAACAGATAAAAAATGTGTGTCCCTTTATCTGTGTGGCTCTGCCTTTGAAAAATAATAAATTTTTGCTTATGTTTACATAGGATAAATGCCAATATGGGTCACCTATCAGGGTGGGGAGGGTTGAGGAAGGAGGGAAAGTGCATGAGACAATTGTTTTCAATCTCCCCCACCCCCGCTGTATCTGGGGGAAGAAAAGGGAAGAGGGCTGCTCCCAGAGCCTAACCACATCAGCACCTTGGCATGAGGGATGGCTGCTTGGTATCATCCCAGGAGCCCTGATGTGAAGCATGTTCTGAAGGTTCCGCTTAAGTGATTTTGATAGCTCTGAGATGCTGTTGATTTTGCTGCTCCAGGGTTGAGGAAATCTTTCCAAGGTCCATTAGCTGGGCTCCACTTGCCCAGGTACTTGCTATTAAAGTTTGGCTGGGAGAGCTATTCAGTTTGCTCTGCCCTCCATGGTACTAGACGTCCTCTGCCGGCGTCAGTGATCTGACACGTCCTCCAGGCACATCTGGGCATACCATCCACTGTGCAGGCTTCAGCAACTGAGGAAGCCCAGTTTTGACACATGGACTCCAAGGTCGGATCACAGATCCTGTGATTTTCCCTGTATTTAAGAGTTCTGAGGAAAGCAGTTCGGTTGGGGGGAATCCCCAAAGAAACCTTACCTGAGGTAACCCCAGACCTGCCTCCTGTGTGTACTGGCCAATACATTGTCTGGACCATCCCATCACCCACATCAGCCTAAACACATATACTGGTGGTGGCAGTCATCTGGTCAGTTCTGTCCCCAGCCCCATCTCATGCAAACCAATGGATGCTGGGCCCAGTCGAACCCTGCCCATCACACCAGCAGGAACTGCAGCTTAGTTGGAGCATCCCTCAATAATCCCTATCAGGACCACCTCAGCCTCAACTCCTGCGTAAGCCGCTAAGTGTCGCAGACTGGCACAACTGATCCACTAGGCTCTCGTATACAGCAATGGGTGTTGGAGCCTAGCTCAGCCCAACCAACCCTACTATCCAGCCCACTCATGCCAGTGGGTTCTGATGCTCACAGGTGGGAACTGCAGGCCATCAGAGGGATGCCCACAATTTCTATAACAGGCCCACTCCCAACCCTGGATCTTGCACTTTCCAGGTGGTTCTGCAGTCTAGATGGATAGGACTTGCCCCCATGACTCTGCTTTTCAAATAAAACAGGGCTGACACTGTGGTATAGTGGGTTAAGTTGCTGCCTGCAGTGATATCAGTATCCCATATGGTTTCTGGCACAGTCCTGGCTGATCCACTTCTGAGCCAGATTCCTGTTAATACACTAGGAAAGCAATGCAAAATGGATGATGTGTGGGCCCCTGCACTCGCATGGGGGACCCAGAAAGAGGTTCTTAGCTTCAACTTGGCCATTGTGACTATTTGAGGAGTGAAACAGTAAATGGAAGATCTCTGTGTTTCATTTTCTCTGTGTAACTCTGCCTTTCAAACAAAAAATAAATCCTGGGCCTGGCGGCGTGGCCTAGCGGCTAAAGTCCTCGCCTTGAAAGCCCCGGGGATCCCATATGGGCACCGGTTCTAATCCCGGCAGCTCCACTTCCCATCCAGCTCCCTGCTTGTGGCCTGGGAAAGCAGTTGAGGACAGCCCAATGCATTGGGACACTGCACCCGTGTGGGAGACCCGGAAGAGGTTCCAGGTTCCTGTCTTCGGATCAGAGCAGCATCGGCCTGTTGCGGCTCACTTGGGGAGTGAATCATTGGACGGAAGATCTTCCTCTGTTTCTCCTCCTCTGTGTATATCTGGCTGTAATAAAATGAATAAATCTTTAAAAAAATCCTTAAAAATAAATTTTTAAGTAAGTCTTACTTTCCCATTCCTAATTTGTTTAAAATAAAAATGGAGATTTTATCAAATAATTTTTAAACAATTGTTGAGATGAAGATCCTAGTTTTTCCCTCTGCAAAACTTTATTAATAGGTTATGTGAAATAATTGCTTTCTTAGAATAAACATCACTTGGGCCCAGTGGCGTGGCCTAGAGGCTGGGGTCCTCGCCTTGCGCGCCCCGGGATCCAATATGGGCGCTGGTTCTAATTCCAGCAGCTCCACTTCCCATCCAGCTCCCTGCTTGTGGCCTGGGAAAGCAGTCAAGGATGGCCCAAAACTTTGGGACCCTGCACCCGCGTGGGAGACCCGGAAGAGGTTCCTGGTTCCTGGCTTTGGATCGGCGTGCACTGGCCATTGCGGCTCACTTGGGGAGTGAATCCTCGGACGGAAGATCTTCCTCTGTGTCTCTCCTCCTCTCTGTATATCTGACTTTACAATAAAAATACATAAATCTTTAAAAAAAAAAAAGAATAAACACCACTTAATTATGGTGTAGTATTCCTAGACTACTAGTATTTTATTTAGGGTTGTTAAGAGAATTTTTATAGATACTTTATATATATAGTTTTTGTATTTAGGTTTAAAAGGCCAATGGACCTTGTTTACAGACAAGGACAGACTGTTTCATCTGCTGGTTCACTCCCTGAAAGACCACTATAGCTGGACCTAGGGCTGAGGCAGTCACTGCTTGCTGCGGAGCCCAGCCACTTGAGCACTCACCACTACCTATGGGGTTTTATTAGCAGGAAGCTGGAACTAGGAACCGCAGCAGGAACTTGCACTCAGATTCTTGAGGAACCATGTTGTAACCACAAAGCCAGACAGCTGACCTTGACCAAGTATCTCCATGATGAAGCTTGCAGCTTTCAATTTGGTTGTGTGACAGGACATGCTATTTACTAGCTATATGAGAAAGCCATTTTAATTCCTTCAGTTACTCACATGTATTTTCTTCCTGATCTTGCCTGACTAGGAATCTTAAGTCAATAGATTTTTTTAAAAAAATGGTTTTTCCCTTAACTTTTTTTCTCCCAAATTTCATTCATGTATTTGAAAGGCACAGAGAGAGAAGGTAGGAACGTTTTTCCATTCCCCTAATGGTTAAAGGATGCAGTTGGGTTGAAATGGATGGAGCCAGGAGCTTCTTTCTGGTTTCCCATGTGGCAGCAGGAGTAGAAGTAGCTAGGTCCTTCTATAGTGCTTTCTCAGGGGCATGAGCAGGGAGTGGATCCAAAGAGGAGCAACCAGGTTCCAACCAGTGCCCACATGGGATACACTGGCGCTGTAGGTGATGAGTTTTCCTACTACACCACAGTACTGTAGATTTTGACAAATATATATTAACTGTTGCAGGTTTCAACAAAAACATTTAACACTCCAGAGGCTGCTCAAAAAAACACTTTAAATTCTGAAAGCAGACCAAGAAATTCTTTGAACCACAACAGACCTACTAAGGATGATGTCATTTGAAAAATTAATGTTATATATGTATATTTAAGGCATTAACAGACTTCATGCATTAACTGTCTAAATGTTCCCATTTTTAAAAAAGATTTGTTTTTATTGCAAAGTCAGATATACAGAGAGGAGGAGAGACAGAGCTCTTCCGTACAATGATTCACTCCCCAACGGCCGGTACTGCACCAATCCAAAGCCAAGAGCCAGGAATTTTCTCCAGGTCTCCCACGCAGGTGCAGGGTCCCAAGGTTTTGACCTATCCTTGACTGCCTTCCCAGGCCACAAGCAGGGAGCTGGATGGGAAGTGGTGCTGCCAAAATTAGAACTGGTGCAAAGGGCCAGGTGGTGTGGTCTAGTGGCTGAAGTTCTCGCCTTTAACGTGCCGGGATCCCATATGGTCGCCGGTTCTAATCCCAGCAGCTCCACTTCCCATCCAGCTCCCTGCTTGTGACCTGGGAAAGCAGCTGAAGACAGCCCAAAGCTTTGGGACCCTGCAACCACATGAGAGACCTGGAAGAAGTTCCTGGTACACAGCTTCAGATCGGCGCAGCACCGGCCGTGGTGGTCACTTGGGGAGTGAATCAATGGATGGAAGATATTCCTCTCTTTCTCGTCTACTCTCTGTGTATCTGACTTTGTAATAAAAATAAAAAATAAATCTTAAAAAAAAAAAAAGAAAAAAAACCTGGTGCCCATATGGGATCCTGGCACGTTCAAGATGAGGACTTTCAGCCGGTAGGCCACAGTGCTGGGCCCTAAATGTTCCCATTTTAACATAATAAGGCTCATTTCAATACTTTAGCAAATGTGTTTCGCTACAATCTAAGTACCATGTTTGTTCTTATTAACCTGAACTACAATTTGGATTTACAATCTCATTGCAAATTAGTTTTTGCCCTTGGACTATCATTTAAGTTTTGCCTTGGATTCTTGCTTAAGAAAGGTCAAAAAAAAAAAAAAAAAAAAAAAAAACAAATGGGAACATACTGATGTGAATAGTGGCTGTTAAGAAATTAAAGAAACACACATATTCAAAAATAGATGAATAAAATAATGGAAAGACAAAAATTTCCCTTGCTGAAGAAACTATTTTAGAATGCAAAACAGCCCTGGATCCCGTAGGGGTGCTGGTTCATATTCAGGCTGCTCCACTTCCCTTCTAATTCCCTGCTTGTGGCCTAGGAAAGCAGTGGAAGATGGCCCTAAAGCCTGGGACCCTGCACCCACGGGGGAGACCCTGAATAGGCTCCTGGCTTTGGATCGGCTCACTTGGGGAGTGAACCAATGGATGGAAGATCTGTTTCTCCTTCACTCTGCAGATCTGATTGCTAATAAAATTTTTATTTTATTATTTTCTTTTAAAGATTTTTAAGTTTTTATTGGAAAGTCAGATGTACAGAGAGGAGAGACAGAGAGGAAGATCTTCCATGTGGAGCTCAACCAATTCAAAGCCAGGAGCCAGGAGCTTCTTCTGGGCCTCCCACGCAGGTGCAAGGTCCCTAGGCTTTCAGCTGTCCTTGACTGCTTTCCCCAGGCCACAAGCAGAGAGCGGGGTCAGAAATGGGGCTGCTGGGATTAGAACCGGTGCCCATATGGGACCCCAGCGCAAGCAAGGCGAGGACTTTAGCTGCTAGGCTACTGTATTTAGGCCAAGTATTTTCTTATTTTTAATTATTTATTTTTATTTGAAAGGCAGATTCACAGAAAGATACCCATCTGCAGGTTCATTCCTCAAATGGCTGCCAACATCCAGAGATGACCTGATCCAAATCAGGCCAGGAGCCTGTAGCTTCTTTCTGGGTCTCCCACACTGGTGCAAGGTCCCAGAACCTGAGTCACTCTACGCTGCTTTTCTAGGCTCTAAGTAGACAGCTGGATTGGAATTGGAGCAGCTGGGCACTGCAAGTGAAAGATTAGCTCTATATGCCACAACGCTGGCTCCCTAATGTGTTTTGTAAATAAAGGTAGAAGTAGAGCCTATACAACTCAACATACAGAATCCTGGTCAATAAGAGCACATTTTTATTAAAAATAAAAAGCAACTTGAAGCTGATACATCTGTGTCCTATGACAGCAAGCAAAAACACAAAGCTTACACAACTTATTAATCAAGGACACGAGGTCTAAAAAAGCAGCTGGCAGTGTGCCAGTTGATTTAGTAAAGCCACTGCCTGGGATGCTTACACCCCACATTGGTGTGCCAGTTTGAGTCATGGCTACTCCACTTCAGGGACAGCTCTCTCATACTGTGGCTCAAGCATTCGAGTCCCTACCACCCACAGGAGACCTGAAAGGAATTCCTTGCTCCTTTCTTCAATCTGCACAGTCCTGGCTGTAGTGGCCAACTGACGGGTAAACCAGTGGATGATGAATCTGTATCTGCCACTCTGGCTTGCAAATGCATCTTTTAAAAACATAAATAAAAACAATCAAACACAAAGCTTTTCTTGTAGCTCAGAAAGAAAACCCAAGTAACTATTTCCCAGGGAAATAAAAATCAGTCTTGGGTCGAATATGATAGCTTAGTGGCTAAATCCTTGCCTTACATGCACTGAGATCCCATATGAGCTCTGGTTCGTGTCCTGCCTGCTCCACTTCTTTTCCAGCTCCCTGCCTGTGGCTTGGAAAAGCAGTAGATGGCTCAAGGCCTTGGGACTCTGCACCCATGTGGGAGACCCAGAAGGAGCTCCAGGCTTCGGATAGGCTCAGCTCCGGCCACTGCACCGCTTGGGGAGTGACTCAGTGGACAGAAGATCTCCCTCTCGGTTCTCTCTATATATCTGACTTTGCAGTAAAAATAAATCTTTTAAAAAACTAGGTATTATTTAAGAGTTCAGCCTAAAAGGAATAAAATCTTATTGTAAACCTGACTGGTTTGGAATCAAACCAGATTAACGTGTTGTGAGTAAAGCAAAACACACATAAAATGAATAACAGACTTTGATATGGCCAATCAGGCTAAGTTTAGTACTGCTAAATCTGGATAAAGTTAAACTTTGTTCCTGTGTATAAACTGTATGAAACTTCTTCCTCTTAAAAAAAAAAATGAACTGTTAAGTCTAGACAAAGCTGTAGAAGCAAAGTTAAAAGCAAGGTATCCTCATCTGGGACAAAAGCCTCGAGGTAGACATTTGTTAAGGAAACAATTTGCAGAAAGGGCAAATATAATTGGATTCTGGGGATTACAACATGGCAAAAACAAAAAACAACTTCCAACTGCAGCTCCAGATAAAATGGAGGTCACTGACGATCACATTCCCACTCTACAGGGCCTTCCCCAGTGGAAGCTGGCTGGCTGCTTCAAAGGTCTCAACTGTACCACTCTTCTAATTCCCATTTCTTCTCCTTACTGTTACTTATTCACATCTCTCCCTTTCATGTGATAGTGTTTGCTGCTACTGTAATAGAATGTTCATACGGAGTTTTTGATTAAACAGTGCTCTGATGAAGACATGTTAGAGCAACAGAATCTACTTGAGAACAATCCTACATATTACCCAATTCCTAGTGTAGTGGGTTCCAATAAGTAACAAGTTTTACAGCTAAACTTGTTTGGCTTTACTTACTTCATCTTAAGTACAGCTTTATATGTTACTCTTTTAACATAACCTTTATTGTACTGATGTCTTCTTTGCATTTTCTGTTTTTTAATATTTTATTACAAAGTCAGATATACAGAGAGGAGGAGAGACAAAGAGAAAGATCTTCCGTCCGACGATTCACTCCCCAAGTGAGCCGCAATGGCCGGTGCGCGCCAATCCGAAGCCAGGAACCTGGAACCTCTTCTGGGTCTCCCACGCGGGTGCAGGGTCCCAATGCACTGGGCCGTCCTCAACTGCTTTCCCAGGCCACAAGCAGGGAGCTGGATGGGAAGTGGAGCTGCCGGGATTAGAACCGGCGCCCATATGGGATCCCGGCGTGTTCAAGGCGAGGACATTAGCTGCTAGGCCACGCCACCGGGCCCTTCTTTTGGATTTTCTAAACACGAGTTTAAGACTACAAATAGTAAGTCATAGAATTCAGATATGACTAGATGAGATTTTGAAAGATCTGTATTTCTGTGCTTGACTTGAATGGCATTAAAGCTGTTTCAACTTTAACAGAATTTTAGTACTTATCCATTCTGGTGTTTCTCATGTAACTCTAGTACTTAACTATTAGGAGTCTAACTCAGTTCTGTAACGTTAGAATTCCTTTTGCTGCTGAAAATGTGAATGTCATATGTACTGCACTGTTTAATTCACTTTTGTAAATACAATTTTGCACAATCTTTTAAAAAAAGACTTCAACCTGCACATTGTCTATGACTTCTCAGAGAATCTGCATTAGTTTTGAAGAACTGACAAGTTCAGTAAAATGATTCAATCAATCAAGACACACCTAAGCAGAGCAAGATGTCTCAATGTACTTGTGGTGCCATGAGCTGAATTTATTGCATGTAATAAACTATTTCTCAGTATCAATAATATCCTCAAAAGTATTGGAAAGTGTTAGTAACTGGAAAAAACCTCATTAAAGATAACTAACCTAAAAAACATAATCTGGGCAGTAGAAACATTAATTGAGTAAAAGCCTTTATGGTAATAATATACGGAAAGAAATATGTCAAGAAGAGTTGCACTTAACTTGAAAACTAAGCTTGGAGCTGGCACGGTAGTTCAACAGGCTAAAGCTCTACCTGCAGCACCCACATCCTATACAGGGCTGGCTCATGCCCTAGCTGCTCCGCTTCCCATTCAGCTCCCTGCTTATAGCCTAGCAAAGCAGCAGAGCATGGCTTAAGTTCTTAGGCCCCTGCAGTCATGTGGAAGACCTAGAGGCTCCAGGATTCAGATCAGCTCAACTTGACTGTTGTTTTAGGCATTTGGGGAGTGAACCAGTGGATAAAAGATCTCTCTCTCTTCCTCCCTCCCCTCTCTGTAAATTTGCCTTTCAAATAAAAAACAAGGTATGATTTTTAAAAAGTAATAAGCTAACTACAAAATGGAGAGCACTGTTTAGGTTTCAACAACACATACCATCTTCACAAATTTAATCAAATCCAAATCCCTACTATTCAATCATATGGGAAGATGTCCTGAAGCAGAGTTTTGTGAAATCTTCAGAAAAAGAGAAAATTAAGGCTAAAAAGATCAAGCACCAAGTGTTCCATCCATACCTTTCAGGCAATAGTCTTTATTAACATGCAAGTACCATTTGCCACAAGATATACAGGTTTACCTAGTCTGTTTTATTTTGATGTCTTAAACTTATGGTTACTTTTAGATCTCACACATAAAGTAACCAAAGTTAAGTCTTATTTCTAGCTATCATCTTTACTGTTGAAATCCTTATGGAGGTTTATAATTGGCATAATTTACCACCAAGTAGCATAAAATAATTCTTGAATTTGATACATAATCTTCTATGCTAAAACATGTACCCGTATGCCCTAAGAAGCTACTAAACAAATGCAAATGATATTTAACTGCTTTCAGTAAGCCAAACAGTGTAACATTTAGGTTTTCTAAGAGAAAAAATTACTTTTGTTTATGGTTTTTGAGTTTCCAGATTAAGCTACCCCGGAAGAAATAAACTAAAGACAAATTTATAGCTCCTGTAAGGCAGCTTTGTTCTACTATTAAGAAACACAATACTAAACCCAATTTCAGTGCCTCTGTTCTGATACCTAAACAAAGATGCCCTGTCATCTGCTTAACATTAAAGCTGAATATTTTCACTGTGAGTTTGAGTTCAGTAGAAAACTCACTATCAGTATTATAATTATTAGGACTTATTTTATAAATTAATAAAGATACATAAAGTACTATACCTAACTATATAATATGATGTACACTATGTCTTGCCACATGTTTCTCATATTTTACAACATTCCAATTGGATGGAGGAAGACTGGAATAGTTCAGGAAACTCTACAGCTTTTAAGATTTGAATAAAGTTCATTAAGTTCATAACGAGTTTTTTTAAAACATTTAGCCAATTAAAAGTGTAATCACAAGGGACTACGAAGGAAGAATAAAAAAACTGCAAAGGAAACTTTATAATCGGTGAAGATACAGTACTTTAAATTTCCCCAAATGCACAATATACAAGATTTCTAAGACATCTTATTTACTTTTAACCATCTGGCTACATTGCGTAGTTATTATTCCTTGTAACCTTCCCAAATTGCTTTTAAATAAGTTCTTAAGTTGTAGCAAAAAACAAAGAGACAAGATATACTTAAACAATACTGCAGTTTATCAAAAGACATAAGAAATTTCAACTCTTATATGAGTTATAAAAATCAATGTTTGGCTAAGTTTATATTACATTTTTATAATGCAACTGTTTGCATAACTCTAGTAATGCTATTGACAGCTGTAAGATCAGAATAGATTATTAAAAAAAACACTAAAAACATAAAAATACTTAGCCCCATTATTTTACCTGTAGAACATAGTCATATATGCCTAAAGTTCAGCATTAAGTATATGGTCATTCTCCAAGGATAAGGTAAAACCATCTAAATTTTCACATCTTTTATTTGTGAAAATGTCCTTAATTTGTTGATGTAGCTAACAAATTCAATTCGGATTGTTATGCAAAATAACAGAACATAATCTGGTTTGCAATGAACTTCATAGTTCAACTGCATACAGGCAACATGCTATATTTGAAAAAATTACTAACCAAACTACAGGTATTAAATACTGAAAAAGTTAACAGTTTATTATAATTTATTTTATTTAACAATCTAGGAAGTTCGCAGCCATCAGGAGTTCCAAAGCAATTTCAGGTGCAATTGGGAATTCAGGAATCTCAGTGGAGCTGTTAGTGTAGCGAACCTTGTAGGTAAAATACATGCATACTTTTGATAGCACATGGGAAGGGATCTCTCTGAAATTGACCTCATTGGTTTCGTTTTCAGCAAACTGACCTGAAAAACAAAGAATGTATATGTTACAACCTGAAGCATGTCTGCCCGTCAAATTCACATGTTCAAATGTCACTCCTAGTACCGTAGAATGTAACTTTCTTTGGAGACAGGTTCTTCTATGAGGTAATTAGGCTAAAGTGAAATCATTAAGTTGGCAGTCCAACATGAAGAGTGTTCTTAATAAGAAAAGACTGGGACACAAAGATCATGTGAAGTCAGGCAGAAAGACGGCCATCTACAGACAAGGAGAAAGGCCTCAAAGAAATCAGCCTGCAAACAGCTTAATCTTCAACTTCCACCCTTCACAACTGAGAAAATAAAGTACTGTTGTTGAAGTCATTCAATCTATAGTACTTTGTTATGGTAACACTATCAAATAAATGTTAGAATAACTAGCATCAAACACATATCTAAATCAGATTTTTCTTTAAATTTCAGTTAATTTATTTTGATTTGAAAGGCGAAGGACAGCAATCTCCCATCTGCTGATTTACTTCCCCGGTGCCTGTAACATTTGGGACTGGGCCATGACACAAGCAAGGGCCCAGGACTCAGTCTACCACACAGATGGCAGGGACGCCAGCTGAATCATCACCTACTACCTGCTGAGGTACACAGCAGCACATCAGCATGTACTACATTCAGTTATTACTTAGTATAGTCACAATATTGTACAGATACCATTTTTATCCAAACCATTTTTATTACCCTGACCTGAAATAAAATCCTGTACACATTTTCTCTATCCCCTAGGCCTTTGGTAACCAATCTGCCTAAGAGCCACTAGAACAGTTACAAGCAAACAAGATAGACAATAACAAACATGGGACAGAATATATAACAAAAACCGGTTAGTAGGAATATAAAATGATGTGGTTGTGTTAGCAGTTTGGTGTTTTCTCCACACTTAGGCACCAAATTACCATATAAAAAAGTGACTCCACTCCTAAGTACATACTGAAAAACTGAAAACACATCTTGATATCTTTCAGGTGCTGGGGGTTGAGAATGAATAGTGATAGGTTGATGGGAAGTAGGGTTACCTTCTGAGGTGATACTTACCCACTTCAACAGTTAATCCTGTATTATGTGAAATTCACTTCAGAAAAAAAGTTAAGAAATAGAAATAGAAATTGGATCGGTGGCAACTTCTTATTAAGCTAAAAATACAAATGCCAATCAGTTTAGTTAAGAAGTTAGCTATGAGAAATAATGGAGGGGAAACGAGCCTTCCTATTACAAAATAATCAAATCAATCTCATCAACACTTACAGGGTAGGGTGGGCATTGCAGCACAGTACATCAAGCTGCTGCATCCAATACTGGAGTGCCAGTTTAAGTCCTGGCTACTCTGCTTCTGAGCCAGCTTCCTGTTACCATGAATGCGGAAACAATGGATGATGGTCCAAGTACTTGAATGCTTGCATGCCACCTAAGAGACCTGGATAGAGTTCCCGGATACTGCCTCAACCTGGCCCAGCCATGGCTGTTGTAGTTATTTAGGGAGTGAACCAAAAGACACAAGCTCTCTCTTTCTGCCTTTCAAACAAATAAATCTTAAAACAAACAAGCTTATAGGGTAACTAACTGGAAACAAAGCAGTAGAAACCAAGTTTTATCAATGTATAATACCGATACCTATGCAGTAATACTCAATTACTTTCTCTTCACAATGCGCTGTCATTTAATTCAACTTAAAAACACATTCATCAAACTTTAAAAAACACAAGGAAATTAAAAAAGACCTACACTTACCTGGGCCACTCAACATGGCTTTAATTGTTCCTGATGTTAGTGCATGTTCTCTTTTTACAATAAATTCATGACCATCAGAGGATATTAATTTGACATACATGGCATCAGGGCCTTCACAGCCACCGTAAGTTTTCTCTTCTCCATCTAAGGTACAGTGAATAGTAAAATGATTTTGAGTCACACTATTTAAAACAGTCTCACCAAGGGGATTGTTTGAGGAACTTGAAGACCAAAAACATTTCTGAAGGGTAACAGTCACCAAACCATTAAAATTGTTAACTAATTTCGTTACACTGCAAATATTTTTCAAGGCAATATAACCTCTGGAAGTAAGAATGCTACTTTGGATAAAAATTGACCTCCACTGTACAATGAGATACTAATAATTTTTTTGTGATCAAAGTAGCACATTTCAACCTGAAGTATAACTTTGAAAGATTGCTTTTATTTTTATTGGAAAGCCAGATACAGAGAGAAGGAGACACATAAAGGAAGATCTTCCGTCCGTTTACTCATTCCCCAAGTGGCCGCCATTGGCCGGAGCTGCACTGATCCGAAGCCAGGAGCCCAGAACCTCTTCTGGGTCTCCCACACGGGTGCAGGGTTCCAAGGCTTTGGGCCGTCCTCAACTGCTTTCCCAGGCCACATGCAGAGAGCTGGATGGGAAGCGGGGTGGCAGGGATTACAACCATCGCCCATATAGGATCCTGGTGTGTGTAAGCTGAAAATCTTAGCTGCCAGGCCATCGTAGTGCAACCTTATCACTCAAACGACTTTTAGACATATAATGTGATTTTGATTTTTATATCTGCTATGTTAATGCAACTTAATTGGACAAGTCCAAAACTCCATAACTTAAGGCTTTTTTTTTACACTCATCATTTTTCTATTAACCCATAATGACTAAACTATTATTTACTGCCCCATCGATATTACTACATGACTGAATAGAGAAAACCTTGATGTTTAAATATTCAAAAAAGGGGGCTGGGCTGCCAGAAGCAGCAGGCATGCTGTGCCCCAAGGCTTTGACTCAGGTGCTCAGCCAAGCCAACACTGGAGGCGTCCAGAGCACCCTGCTACTGCATAACGAAGGATCGCTGCTGGCCTATTCAAGATATGGTGACACAGACCTCAGGGTCACTGCAGCCATTGCCAGTAACATCTGGGCCGCCTACGACCAGAATGGGAACCAGGCATTTAATGAAGACTGCATGGAGGGCCATGTAGCCATCACCCGCATGGCCAACCTTCTGCTGTGTATGCATGCCAAGGAGACCGTGGACTTCGGAATGCTCAAGGCCAAGGCCCAGGCCTTGGTGCAGTACCTGGAGCAGCCCCTCACCCAAGTTGCTGCATCATAGTGGACACCACTGGTTGGAGCCCAGAGAGAACATTGTGCATTGTGGAGGACAAGACTGTGGAGGAAGGCCAGGATCTTTTTTTCGGGGGGTGGGGGGTGGGGGTGGTTTGTTTGTTTAATAATAAACTTCAGCTCTTATCAAAAAAAAAAAAAGTGAGGAGATACACTGTATAGATGCTATTTTGGAAACAGCAGTCTAGTCTACTCCCAGCTGTAGTCACAGGAGTAAGCTTGACACAAATTTTTGCAGGGTGAGGAGGGGTAGTTGCGTGTTTGCATCATCTCCTTAAGATTTTTTCTTGCAGGGCCTGGCGCGGTGGCCCAGCGGTTAAAGTCCTCATCTTGCACGCGTTGGGATCTTATATGGGCACCGGTTCTAATCCTGGTGGCCCCGCTTCCCACCCAGCTCCCTGCTTGTGGCCTGGGAAAGCAGTTGAGGATGGCCCAAAGCCTTGGGACCCTGCACCCGTGTGGAAGAACTGGAAGAGCTCCAGGCTCCTGGCTTCGGATCGGCAAAGCTCCAGCTGTTGTGGTCGCTTGGGGAGTGAAACATCTAAAAGAAGATCTTCCTCTCTGTCGCTCCTCCTCTCTCTTTATATCCGACTTTGCATAAAAATAAAGTAAATCTTAAAAAAAAAGAGATTTTTTTTTCTCACACTTGCCAGTTTTTGTTACTACTATAACAGAATTTTAACTTTGATGGTCATTAACATAGAGAAAAGCATCTTAAAGATCACTCTAAAAACTTTACAGAGGAAAAAACAAAGCTTCATTGCCATTAAGCCAAAAACATCCATTTACTCATCTGTAAATAACTGATTCAAAAATCCCCAAAATTAAGATTAAGACGAAAACCAATCATGACACCCAAAATTAACTTGAATCTAATCACAAAGAAACAACTAGATATACTGAAGGTTAGGAATGTTTTTAATAAAAACTTTCCTGGTCTCTTAAAAAAAACAAAAACAAAACCACATAAGGTAAGGCACTTGTCTGCTGCCACTTGGGATGTCCTTATCCCACAGCCAAGTGCTCGTTCTGGTCCTGGCTCTGCTGCACTTCTGATCCAGCTTCCTGCTCATGCAGCTGGGAGGCAGCCATGATGGTTCAAGTGCTTGAGCACTTGCCAGCATCTGGTGGGAGTTTCTGGCTCCAAGCTCTGGCACCTGCCTACTCCTGGCTGTTGTGGGCATTCTGGCAAGTGAGTCAGTGGACATGGGAAATCTCTTTCTCTGCCGCTGCCACTCTGCCTTTCAAATAAAAATAAATCAATCTTATACAAGTAGCCATGACACTGGAAATTACTCGATTTGCAACCAGAAGCCAGGAGCTTCTTCTGGCTCCCTCCATGGGTGCAGAGAGGGGACCATCCTCAGCTCCTTTCCCAGGCCAAGTGCAGGCAGTTGGATGGAAACCAGGCAGCCAGGCCATGGATCAGTGCCCATAGGGGATGCCAGCACTACAAGGCTGAAGATCAGTCAGTTGAGCCACTGTGCTGGCCCCAACATGTAACTGTTAAAAGAGACTGAAGAGTCAATTTTATGCAATAAGTAATCCTTGATTGGATTCTGGATTTAAAAACAAAACAAAATTGCTATAATGTAAACTGCTTGTGTTTTCTGGGAGTATTTCAGATTTCTTAAGTTATATTTCCTAGAAATTGCAAACTTGATAGGCAAATAGCATCTATTGGCATAAACTATTTTTAGTTTACTCTGATAATTTTTTTTACTTTGAAATAGTCTTTGAAGACCAATATTTGAGAAGAAAACCAACTTCTACTCACCAAAACACAAAATTACCTTTATTTAACTTACCCATTGTGTTCTTATGAAATTCTACTTGCTTCCACAGGAACTTCAGTAGTTTCCTGAAAATATAACAGCACCATTATAATGCTGCAATAGACCAGTGTTCACCCATTTTTTAAAAAGATTTATTTATTTTGATTGTAAAGTCAGATATACAGAGAGGAGGAGAGAGAGAGAGGAAGATCTTCCATCTGTTGGTTCACTCCCCAAGAAGCTGCAACAGCTGGAGCTGAGCCAAGCCAAAGCCAGGAGCCTGGAGCCCTTTCAGGTTTCCCATGCCAGTGCAGGGTCCCAAAGCTTTGGGCCATCCTTGACTGCTTTCCCAGGCCACAAGCAGGGAGTTGGATGGGAAGTGGGGCTGCTGGGATTAGAACAAGTGCCCATATGGGATCCTGGTGCATTCAAGGTAAGCACTTTAGCTGCTACGCTAATCGCACTGGGCTCAAAATTTCCTACTTTTAATAAGCTAAAAACATTTGAAAACTAACCCATTAACTATCTAATTAATTTAAGAAGACAAAAATACCAGTTGGAACACACAAGTGTAGTACATGAACAAAATGAGTTCAGGAAGCATGACTTCGGCAGGTAAGTCAGTGGCCAGGAAGAGCAGTGGTTTTAAAAGAGCCCAGGCAGGGCCCAGAGTGAGACTCAGTGGGAAAATCGTCACCGTGTATGCGCCAGGATCCCATAGGAACAGTGGATCCTAACCAACTGCTCCATTTCCAACCCAGCTCCCTGTTTGTGGCCTGGGAAAGCAGTCAAGGACGGCCCAAAGCCTTGGGACCCTGCATCTATGTGGGAGACCCAGAAGAAGCTCCTGGCTCCAGATCAGCTCTGGCTATTGTGGCCACTTGGGGAGGGAATCAGCAAATATAAGATCTTTCTGTCTCTGCTGCTCTCTGTAAATCTGACTTTGCAATAAAAATAAATAAATCTTAGAAAAAAAATTGAAAAAAACAAATTGATCTGTAGGCAGAAGAGCGAGCACTCACAATGGTCTGAGGTCACTGCCAAGGGTAGCACAGAGCTGCTGATGGGGGTTAAGGTGCCGCCTGGGACTCGGGCACTCCCAAGCAGTGTCTAGCTTTGATTCGGGGGTCTGTTCCTGATTCCAGCTGTGTCCGATTCCGTGGACACACAACAGCAGGTGACGAATCAAGTGCTCACTACTTGCCCCTGTATGGGATACCTGGATTGAGTCTGGGGCTTCTGCTTTTGGCCTAGCCCAATTCCAGCCACTGTGGGCATTTGGGTAGTGAAGCAGAGGGTACATGTCAGCCTTCAATACAAATTATAAAAACTTAAAATCAGCACATAGACATACACTACTACCATATTTAAAAAAGGAAAAAAGGGAGCCAACAGGGGGCAGAAGATGGAACAACTGCAAATGGTAAACAGCTGTGTGCACGGGAAGCAGCTTCTGTTTTCTCCCTACATTCTGCTGACAAGAGTCACTGCAAAATCTTTCTCTTTTCATGTTTCTGGTGTAAGTCATCTGGCAGTGGGGAGCATGTTTTCCTTAACCATATAAACAGAATCAGTTTCTTTAAAAGAAACTTTTTATTTTAGAGGATTCTTTGTTTTAAATACTTTTTCTTTTTTTAATGCAGGTGAGGGCCCATTGCAACGGCTCAATGGCTAAATCCTCACCTTTCACACACTGGGATCTCATATGGGCACCGGTTCTAATCCTGGTGGCCCTGCTTCCCACCCAGCTCCCTGCTTGTGGCCTGGGAAAGCAGTCAAGGACAGCCCAAAGCCTTGGGACCCTGCACCTGCGCGGGAGACCTGGAAGAGGCTCCGGGTGTCTGGCTTCTGCGGCTGCTTGGGGAGTGAATCATCGGACGGAAGATCTTCCTCTCTGTCTCTCTGTGTATCAGCCTTTCCAATAAAAATAAATAAAATATTTAAAAAAGTTTCTTAACCAATTTATCTGCTACATACATATTTAGATAATCATCACCCTGAGAATGTTAACAAGAATATGTTAGTCAATGGCACAAAATTTGTTACCTACTTTACCTTGTTGGAATTTGTTAATTTAGGATTACTACACAATCACAAAAACTGTCCCTATAGAAAACATTTACTGAAATGTATTGGAATAGTTGGAGATATATATTTAGATGGAGAGAATGAATAAGACAGTGATAGGGACTGGTGCAGTGGCTCAACAACCTATATAAGCAGTGGTTTGTGTCCCAGCTGCTCTACTTCCAATCCAGCTCTCTGCTGATGGCCTGGGAAAGGGTCCTTGGGACCCTGCATTGCATGGATCTCTGGGTTCGCAGATTCAGATCAGCTCAGCTCTGGTTATTGCAGCCATTTAGGGCAGTGAACCAGTGGATAGCTGTCTTTTGTTTCCTCCTCTAAGTAAAATCTCTTTAAAAAAAAAAAAAAAAATTAATTGCCCATGGCGTGGTGGCCTAGCAGCTGAAGCCCTTGCCTTGAACGCACCAGGATCCCATGTGGGCGCTGGTTCTGATCCCAGCAGCTCCACTTCCCATCCAGCTCCCTGCTTGTGGCCTGGGAAAGCAGTCGAGGATGGTCCAAGCCTTGGGACCCTGCACCTGCGTGGGAGACCTGGAGGAAGCTCCTGGTTCCCGGCTTCGGATCAGTGCAGCACTGGCCGTTGCGGCTGTTGGGGAGTGAATCATCGGACAGAAGATCTTCCTCTCTGTCACTCCTCCTCTCTGTATATCTGACTTTTCAATAAATCTTTTAAACAATTAATCCTAAAAACAACAACCACCATTGACGCTATTTCATCTTTCACAACAGAATCTAGTTAGGATAAATTTGAACTTCTAAAGCCATTTTTAATTTTTAAAAGACTTTCAGGGCACAGTAATGTTTTATGAAAATAGGATGGTTAAAACATCAGTCTCATAGTTATGCATATACTGCATAAACTGTTAATGCACAAAAATTATGAAATATATATTCTTGTGTCAGATTTCTGGAATTAACTCAGGTATCTGAAAATGTCTGTCTGAATTTCAGATCAAGTTCTGTCCTTATCAGCAGTCGAGTCAAGGAGAGAAGTTCCTTGATTTCACTGAGATCCTATTTGGCCATTTAAAGTAAAAGGACTGACCTCAATTTTCTTTCTGTAAGTTATCTCAAAGGCAGAGCAAGAACAATGTTTTGTACCCATTGGTTTACTCCCTAAATGTTCACCAGTAGCCTGGACTTGGCTAGGCTGGAGCTTGGGGCTAAGAACTACACAGAACCCAAGTACTTGTACCATCTTCATGCTACCTCCCATGTTTCCACCTGCAGAAACTGGATATGAATTAAAGTAGCCAAATGGGCACTCAAATGGGATGTGGGGTACCAAGTGGTGGCTTAACCTACTGTGCCACAAAATAAACACATGATGACCTCAATATTCAATGTTTCTGATGGCTAACAACAATCATTAGGCAAGAGCTTACTGACTGTTGTTCCTAATGGCCAAACTTTTACTACTAAAAAATAACTCCTCCAGTAATAGTAAGTATTTCATCAGCAGAGCTTTGCTTTCTAGTAACAAACCTGCAAAGAAGTCAATTCTATGATCCACTGCAATGAATTGTGGAGCTTAAGGAATTCTGAATAGAAGAAATTGGAGACTTAAGAACTCTGATTTCACACTGGCCACACTAACCACCCAGGAATATTAAAAGGGGTGGTGCAGATCACAGCAATCGCAACAGGCTGCATTTACCGAGAATAATGGTTCTGGTATCAAGGTGTTGGTGGTAGTAACTGTTTCGTATCAACTTACACACAGAAAATAACCTGATTACTGATTCCTTAGTGTGGAAAAGTAAGTAAGTCAAAGTTTATGACTGGAAAAGGAAAATCTCTCTTTTTTTAAAGATTTATTTTATTTTTATTACAAAGTCAGATATACTGAGAGGAGGAGACAGAGAGGAAGTGGAGCTGCCGGGATTAGAACCAGCGGCCATATGGGATCAAGGCAAGGACCTTAGCCACTAGGCCACTCTGCCGAGCCCAAGGAAAATCTCTTTTACATAGCTGCACAATTGATTATCTATCCAGAAAGCAGACTCCACTATTACCTCATACAATATGCAAAAACCAACTTCAGAAAAACTTAATTAAATTTCAAGGGTACAATAATAAAACTACTTGAAGAAAACAGAGTATTTCATGACAACAGAACAGCCAGCCAAAGATTTCTCAGGAAAAATACAGACAGCACAAAGCACAAACTGTGAAGAAAAAAATCAATCAATCAATTATTTCCATCAAGGTGAAAAACTGGTGCTCATCAAAGCACAGCACACAGGGCATGGTTCGGGGACAGCAGTTCTAGCTGCTCCACTTCTGACTGAGCTCCCTGCTAATCGCTTGGCAAAAGCAGAAGATGGTCCAAGTACTTGGGGCCTTGCAACCCATGTGGGAGATCGGGAAGAAATTCCTGGCTCTGGCCTAGTCCAACCCTGTCCATTGTAGCCATCTAGGAAGTGAACCAGCAGACAGAAGATCTCTGTCTCTCCTTTCTAAAGTTCCATGTTTCAAAGAAAAAAAATGTTCAAACACTTACGCAGGGACTTAAAAATTCTTTGCACTGAAATAAACTTTATTAGGGAAAAAAATCTATTTATGGGCCCAGCACAAGTAGACTACCGGCTAAAATCCTCACCTTTTATTTGTGGGGATCCTATGTGGGCACTGGTTCATGTCCTGGCTGCTCTACTTCCCATCCAGCTCCCTGCTTGTGGCCTGGGAAAGCAGTCTAGGACGGCCCAAAGCCTTGGGACACTGCACCCGCGTGGGAGACCTGGAGGAAGCTCCTGGCTCCTCTTCAGTTCAGCCCCAGTCTTTATGGCCACTTGGGGAGTGAACCAGTGGATGGAAGACCTTTCTCTCTGTCTTTCCTCTTCTCTGCAAATCTGACCTTCCACTAAATATATAAAAGAAAAAAATACACTCAATTGAACTTGAACTGTGGTTATGCAACAAAGTGGAGGAATCCACCATGGGGGGAGGGTTTGGGGAGGGGAGGGGAGAATCCCAGTACCTATGAAACTATGTCACATAATACAATGTAATTAATAAAATAATAATAATAAAAGAAAAAAGAAAAAATATATATATAAAATATTGACAAGAAATTCGAGGCTGAAGATAACTGCCAGAACTAATCCCTTAGCTTCTAAAAACAGACAGAAGTGGAACCACCAGCATGTGCATAAACTGATTGGGGTGACGAACTGTGCTGGACCATGCCAGACCCTGTATTGGCAAGAACATACAAGAATCAGGTCTGGGATCATCTCAGACTAAGTTTCTTTGGGGATTTCCTCAGCTGAACCACTGGACTCAGAATCCCAACCATCAAGAAGTGCAGGTTCCATAGTCTGACCATGGAATCCATGTGTCAGAGCTGGGCCTCAGTAGCACAGACGGAGCAGTGGACAGCACATCCAGGTGCACATGGAGGATACAGCAGTCCATTGGAGCCTGCAGAGGAGACCTGGGACCACAACAGAGGATGGAGGACAGAACAAATCAATCAACCACTCCAGCCAAGTGCTGGCAGTGAAAACGTGGGCAAGTGGAAACACTAAGGTGGACTATGTCAGCCAGTGGATTATGGAGAAATTTCGTCGTGCTTGGAGATTTGCAGTAATTCAGAACTGCTGAACTAACAACACCTCTTGAGCAGTGCCCTCGGAGCATGCCCCACATTGAAGACCGAGGGGTGATTGGGAGGCTGGGTGTGGCTTCTCCCCTTATCTCCCTCCTTCGCCCAGACAGGAAGGAAAAAAGGAGAATGTGGAAATGGTGATCTCACCCATCTTCCTGTAGCCCTTGACGTTACCATCCTAAGCAATTTTGTAAAAACCATCAAAAATAAAATTACATATATATGTAAAAAGAAAGCCCAGCGTGATAGAGCAGTGGCTAAAGTCAGCTAATGTCATTGCCTTAAACACAAAGGGACCCAATATGGGCACTTGTTCTAATCCCGGCAGCCCTACTTCCCATCCAGCTCCCTGCTTGTGGCCTGGGAAAGCAGTCACGGACGACCCAATTCCTTGGGACCCTGCACCCACGTGGGAGACCTGGAGGAAGTTCCTGGCTCCTGGCTTTGATCAGCACAGCACTGGCCGTTGCGGTTGCTTGGGGAGTGAACCAACGGACGGAAGATCTTCTCTGTCTCTCCTTTCTGTATATCTGACTTTCCAATAAAAATAAATAAGTCATAAAGAGAGAAAAGTATTTGAGAGGCAGACAGAGGCAGAAACAGCATCCACATATCCACACTCCCCACCTACTGGCCTACTCCTTCGTGTCCAGGCCAGCAAGGACTCAACTGGGGCAAAGCCTGAGCTGGAGCCAGGAGCAGAGCTGGGATGGGATGGATGCATGACTAGCGTCTTGACCTCTATGCTAAATGTTCGCCACCAAACTGAATTCCATCTCCCTCACAAACTTTCTGAAGTACTTTCATACATACCTGTAAATTAAATAAATCACCTCTCAGTCTATCGGCTAAGATCAACTGCAGAAAGTCAAAGGCAAACACTGAAATTGGGCAGCAGGGGGACTGACGTGTGCTGCAGCAGTTAGAACACTCGAGGGATGCCTGCCTCCACTGTGTATCAGAGAGCGCGCCCAGCTCTGTTTGTAACTTAGCCTCCTGCTACTGCACTCTCTGGGAAGGTAGTTAGCAACGGTTTAAGCACTGCAGTGCCTGCAGCTCATGGCGAGAAACAAAGCCACGCCTGTCTCCAATTTCGGCCTGGTTCAGCTGTGACTGTTTTGGGTATTTTGCGAGTGAACCAAAAACGGGCAGACAATCTCTGACTGTCTGCTTTTCAAATAACATTAAAATAAGTAAAAGAAAAAAAAATTAAACCTGCCAGAAAGCACTGAGTAGATATTATAAATGTATTATAATGTGCTATTGGTGAAATGAAAATTAAAACCACAATGAAATACTACTATACACCAATAGTATGACAAATTAAAAAGACCATCATTACTAAATGTTAGAGAGATGAAAGCAAATGAATTCCCACACATTGCTGATGGGAATGTTTCCAAAACCTCTAACAGGACCAGGCAATACCATTCCTCAGTATAGGCCCAACAAATACCAAGTAGTCTGTCCACAAAAATGCTCACAGCAGCTCTATTCACTGGTAAGGAAACTACCTACATGTCCATGATAAAAAGATTGGATAAGCTATGATATTGATATATCTACACAAAATAATATCAGTCACAATAAAACATTCCATTAACATGAAATTACATAGTAAGCAAAACAAACCTATGGAGGCATGGAAGTGGTTGCTTCTGATGTAGAGGTCATTAAGAAGGAGTGGTCAACTTTTTGCAGTAACAAAATTGTACAGTCTTCCTATACAATCAAAACTAAATGCTACAATGACCATTTTATTGAATATAGCCTGTACTTCAATTTTAAAAACGATTTATTTATTTTTATTGGACAGTCAGATATACAGAGAAAAGAGACAGAGAAAGATCTTGCGTTCGATGATTCACTCCCCAAGTAGCCACACAGCCAGAGCTGCGCTGATGCAAAGGTAGGAGCCTCCTTTGAGTCTCCCACATGGGTGCAGGGTCCCTTTGGGCAGTCCTTGACTGCTTTCCCAGGCCACAAGCAGGAAGCTGCATGGGAAGCAGGGCTGCTGGGACATGAACCAGTGCCCATATGGGATCCAGGTGTATGCAAGATGAGGACTTTAGCCGCTAGGCTAACGTGCTGGGTACCCTATACTTCAATTTTTAAAAAAAGGCTAACAGGCCTGGCATGATGGCCTAGCGGCTAAAGTCCTCGCCTTGAACGAACCAGGATCCCATATGGGCACTGGTTCTAACCTCGGTAGCTCCACTTCCCACCCAGCTCCCTATTGTGGCCTGGGAAAGCAGTCGAGGATGGCCCAAAGCCTTGGGACCCTGCACCCATGGTGGAGACCCAGAAGATGCTCTGGGATCCTAGCTTCAGATCAGTGGTTTTGGCCATTGCTCTGCTTGGGGAGTGAATCACTGGACAGAAAAGATCTTCCTTTCTGTCTCTTCTCCTCTCTGTATATCTGACTTTGTAATAAATAAAATGAATTACTTTTTCTGCATGTTTGATGGCCTAACTCCAAAAATCTCACCAATGCAATGTGGTTTTGTGATTCACCTTTGAAAAGAGACATAGTGATAATAAAATTAATCCAAATCCTTTGTATCTGCAGACTCTTCACAGAGGGCTGATAGTTGATCGTCCCAAGGAAATACAAGACCAGAGCTCCACACCAGCTGACCCGTGCAGAGCCAGAACAAGCACACTGTTCTGATCTGGATCTCTGGAGGGAGAGTGGTGCAGGCTGTGTAAACATAAGCAGCCAGGAGACACAGTGTGGGGTACAGCGTTACTGGAAACCCACTTACAAGTATACTTATTCAACAACTTACTGAGAGGCTAGTGTGCCAGAAACAAAGAGATATCAACTAAAGTGTCTACCCTCCCGGCCAACAACAAAGCAATGCCCGAGATGGCAGAAGTGCTATGGGGAAGAAAGCAGGAGGGTGAGGCGAAGAGATTAGGAGAGGGAAGCATGCTGGTGGTTGTCTCCTACACACAGAGGTCACTGAGACCAAGACCTGAGGCCCTGCAGGGAGTGAATCACAAGCAGGTGGGCCTTCGAGGAGAGAGAACAAGAAGACCAGTTTGGTCAGAGTCAGATGGTGGGTGCAGGGAGAGGCCAAAGAGCAGGGCGGCATCGACGGGGGACACGCAGACCTGGGTTACTTAGTGTACTAGAGAACACCAGAGCTGGCAGGTAGCACTTCTTTGCTATACCATCCTGGTTCACCTGTCCTACCAAGCCATTTTGTTGCTATTTATCATTCATGATCACCATATTTCAGTTCTGCTCAAAATGTAGTCTTTTTGATTTGCTGTCTGGCTCATTCCCCCAAATGCCTGTGACAGACAGGACTGGGCCAACTGAAGCCAAGTCACAAACCCCATCCAGGTTTCCCATGAGAGTGGCAGGGACTGCAGTACTTGAGCTATTACCTGCTGGTCCCAGGATACACAGTAGCATGTATTTGGTGTGAAAGCAGACAGCAGGGACTCAAACCAAGGAACTAGGCTGGGGATGGCACATTCTGACTGGGGATGAGGCGTCCTGGGCAGCAGCCTAACCTTCTCTTGCTAAAGCTGAAAAACAGTCTAGAACCCTCCCCTACCTTGGCCAATTTTTTGCTTGGGGGAATTTGTCTCTTTGGGTGAGGTTACTTAACCTTGCTGTGCTTAGTTTCCTCAACTGTAAAATGGGAATAATAGAGCACTCACCTCACAGGGCTGTTTTGCAGATTTAATGAGCTTACAAAATAAAGCACTCACTATGGTGCACTGTGCACCCACCCAAACACCAGCTCTCTGAGCCAGAGGCTGATTCTCACAGGTACTGTGGGCCCGCCCTGTGCCAGGGACCATTCCACATGCTTGGCCTCAAACAATCCAACGCCAAACCGGAGCTTACCTTTTGGGGGCGAAACTGCACATTTGTTCTGTTAGGGACCAGGTGATAAATGTTTATGCTTAAGCAGGCTATGAGGTCCCTGTCACAATTACTCCAGCTCTGAATGGAGTGCAAAAGCAGCCACTGGCATGATATAAACAATTAGTATGGTTATGTTCCAAGAAAACTTTATTTTGGGGAATGGAACTTGGATTTCACATAGTTTTCACTAGTAAAATAGTCTTCCTTAAAATTTCTATTCAACTACTAAAAAAATGTCAAAACTATTCCTGGCTTATGGCTAGGACAAAAACAGATGGTGGGCTAGATTTGGCTGCCTTGTGGTTCATTGTTACTTGCCAACTCCATTTTAGCAGGTTCTTAATCGGCAGTCCCTCACTTGAAGATATTCATGATTAAGAAGCAGTAAACTTTGAAACCCGTGAACATGGAAATGTTCTGTGCAGATGTGCAGTTCAAGGTAAAGGGGGTGAGAAGGTTCACAGTTTTTATCAGATTTCCTAAGGGGTTTCAACTATAAAGAAGTTAAAGCACTGGGCCACCATCAGCTTTTCTCTTAAAAACTATATACTTAGGCATTGATAAGGTATTGCTTATTACATACTAGCTTGTTCCTGAAGCAAACAGGAAAGTCAAATACATTCAAACCTGTGGAAAGGTAGGCTAGTAAAGCTTAGTTCCTTCAGGCACCAAAACTTGTAAAAACTAATTTTCAATGTAAACTTTTTCTTTGTTAAACACATATGCCTACTTTTTTACATGGACATAGTGAATTTATAAAACAGCATACTTAAAAACAACAAATCTAGGGGCTGGTGCCATGTTGCAGTACGTTAATCCTCCATCTGTGGTGCCAGCATCCCACATGGTCGCTGGTTTGAGTTCCAGCTGCTTCAACTCCCTGTATGTGCCTGGGAAGGAAGAGAGGGGCGGCCCAAGTTCTTGGGCTCCTGCACCAACTTGTGAGACCTGGAAGGGATTCTAGGTTCCTGGCTTTGGTTCAGTCCAGCTCCGAGGGCCACTATCACAGTTTGGTAAGAAAACTAGCAGATGGAGGACCTTTCTCTCTGCCTCTCCTTCTCTCTCTTTCAAAGAAAAATAAACCTTTTAAAACATATCTAAAGGTTATTATATTTACCCTCTAGATCAGGTTAAATCTGGAAGAGGACACACACTGAGAGGTAAGAGGCTGGCCCCCAGCCTCTTCTATAAGACTGTTAGACCCATATTAGTCTTCCTCTCCCTCTTCCCTGGCCCTCCTTGTGTTGTCTTGCTCACAATAACCCAAGCATACAGCTGAGTGTAAAATACTATTGATTAATACAGTATCCTGAACTACAGGCTCCTCTTCAATACAGCACATTTGTCATAAAACAAAATAACACTGGGGCCAGCATGATGACTCAATTGGCTAATCTTTCACCTGCAAGCGTTGGCATTCCACATATGTCAGGTTCATATTCCAGCTGCTCCACTTCCCATCCAGCTCCCTGCCTGTGGCCTGGCAGAGCAGTCCAGGACAGCCCAACGCCTTGAGACCCTGCACCCACGTGAAAGACCAATGAGAGGCTCCGGGCTCCTGGCTTTGGCTTGACTCAGCTCCAGCTGTTGTGGTCACTTGGGGAGTGAATCAGTGGACAGATCTTCCTCTCTGTCTCTCCACTTTGTATATCTGACAGTCCAATAAAAATAAATGTTGGGCCCGGCGCCGTGGCCTAGCGGCTAAAGTCCTCGCCTTGAAAGCCCCGGGATCCCATATGGGCGCCGGTTCTAATCCCGGCAGCTCCACTTCCCATCCAGCTCCCTGCTTGTGGCCTGGGAAAGCAGTTGAGGACGACCCAATGCATTGGGACCCTGCACCCGCGTGGGAGACCCGGAAGAGGTTCCAGGTTCCCGGCATCGGATCGGCGCGTACCGGCCCGTTGCGGCTCACTTGGGGAGTGAATCATCGGACGGAAGATCTTCCTCTCTGTCTCTCCTCCTCTCTGTATATTTGGCTGTAATAAAATGAATAAATCTTTAAAAAAATAAAATAAAAAAAAAAATAAATGTTTAACTAAATAACTATATAAATGAGTCATACTTCTGTTCACCCAGATGCAGGAGCTATCTGATGCCAGGCCAGCTCTCACCAACTTGCAGTTTTCCACCTGTACTTTAGGCTACCCTGTCTCAAGGGACTGTGACAAACGCCTGCTGGCCTGCTGGCCGCCCCATGTTCCTCATGGTTGCTGTTCCCCACCCAGCAACCATCTAGTGAATATGCCGCTCCCCAAACAAGGACTCCAGAGGCTTCCTCTTGCTTCTTTGCTATCCACTGGGACCTTACCTCCGACACTTTCTTCCCTACGCTGCAGCCAGACCAGCCTTCTTAGTATTCTCCAAGTAGGTCAAGTTTACTCCTGCTCCAAGGTTTCTCACATGCACTTTAGGCTAAGGCAATTCTTATAAATCTTTCTCATCGTTTAGGTCACCGAGCAAAACGTCAGCTCCTTTAAGTAGTCATCCCTCATTTCCTACCCCAGTAACTCTAACCTTTAATGCTGCTGTATTTTCTTCACTATTTTAGCAATTCACAAAATTAAATTTTCTTACTAATATATCTCTTTTTTCAAATTGGAAAACAAGATTTACAGAGAGAAGCAGAAAGAAAGATCTTCCCTCTGCTGGTTCAGTCCCCAAGTGGCCACAACAGTCAGAGCCGAGTCAATCGAGCTGGGAAACAGAATCTTCTTCCAGGTCTCCCACATGGGTGCAGGGTCCCAAGGCTTTGGGCCGTCCTCAACTGCTTTCTCAGGCCACAGGCAGGGAGCAGGATGGGGAGTGGAGCTGCCGGGATTAGAACCAGCACCCAGGAGATCCCCCAGCACATGCTAGGCAAGGCTTTAGCCACTAGGCTATTGGGCAGGGCCCCATATATCTCTTCTAGTTCTACCTCAGAGACGTTCAGCACTCATAGTCCCTAGCAGTGGCTATGCCTGATGGTGCTCTGTGCATCCTACTTCCTGTGGCTCAAGCCACTGGGTTCCTGCCAGCCCCGTGTGAGCTCTGGGTTCAGTTCCTGGGCCTCCAACTCAGCCTGGCTCAGCCGCTGCTGCTGTGGGCGGCGGGAGCTCTGTCCTTCTACCTTTAAAACCAACACAGAGAAGTTTAGAATACTTAGCATACCTCCTACCAATTTTCTTATCACCAAGCCTTGGTATTTCAGGCATCACTGAGTAAGCTTTTCCTGATCTTATTTAACAGTGAAAAGCAAAGCATTTAGAACAGCAGGTTTGCTGAAATGCCTTAACCCACAGGTAGGTAAATTCATAAGTCTTCATTGGTTTACTTTCCAGTACTTAACACACACACAAAGACCAAGATAAGCATATTAAAAGAATCCAAGAAGTGCCTCTTTAGAACTTGGTTCTAGCCCTAATTATTGCCTGACCATATTACACCATTATGTAACTGATTCTCTGCAATCTGAGATAAGTATGTATACGTATTCATGTGCATTTTTGGGATGATAGTTATTAGATCAATCTTATAAGTAAAAAGAAAAAAAAAGGATACTCATTTTAAAAACTAGGAACCCCAAATCACCACTGGCAATAAGCGCAAATATAACCGAGGGCAGACAACTTGGCATTTCCTTCCTGTGATGAATAAACTCGAGTCTGAGCTACGATGTTACAATACAGTGTACCCAAGGTCACTGCTTTATCATTTTAGTTCACTGAACCAAGAAGAAAAACCCATTCGGAGAAGAAAAAGCAAATTCGATAGTTTCAAAAGTGAGATTTTTACCAGTAACAGGATTGCAGTTGACTTAAATTAGAATTAAAAAAAAAATGCAGAGTAGAACTACTCTGGGGGCAATTGGGCCAGAAACTCCATAGTCACGTTACTAAAGACGTGTACTAAAGCCTGTACTATAGTACAGTCCCCCGTGAGAAAAATCGACGGGGCACCTGACACGAGCTGCCGCTTCCTTTCAGATGGAGGCACAAAAGCCCCCGGCCACCCAACAAGTTGCCCAGAAGGTAAACTTCGCCGGGTTCCGGAGCTAGAAGTGGGGCAACCCGAGACTGAAATGCACGCGTCTCAACTCACAGGAGAAAAGCCGAAAAGCACCAGCGATGGGGTTGCCATGCTGCCAGCTCCACCCTCGGCGCCCCAGCCCCGGCCAGACGCGGTCTCACCGCTGCCGCCCTCCTTCCACACCCGCCCGCGACGCCAGGAGAGGCCCCGGGCCTCCTCGCCGCTGCCCGGACGCGAGCGGGGAGCCCGGGGACGCTGGGCGCCGCCGTCCCCTGTCCGCGCCCCGACCCCAGCCCCGGACTCACTCCGCAGCCCCGCAGCGAGCGCAGCCACCGCAGCCGGGTCCCCGCGAACCGCCACAGCCCCTGCTCAGGGCCGCCCCCCGCCCCTAGCCCGGCGGGTTCCGGGGCGGTCGAAGGAATCACTTCCGCCGGGTCACAGCCACTGGCGGCGACGCGCGGGAGATGACTTACCTGGGATTCTTTCCCGACTTCCGCCCGGAGGAAGTGCGTACGGCACCTCCCGCCTTCCTTCTTCCCGATGACACTCGGGAGCAGATCTCAACCAATCCGATTCTTGGATGTCTGGGTTCCCAGCATGCAGTGCTCACCTGCTCCCGTTTCTGCAAGGACCGCATCCTCCGAGAGGCGCTCGGAAGTCCAGGAAGCACTGCATCCTGGGACTTGTAGTTTCTCGGGCGGGCGTGGGGTGGGGTTCTGTCGGTGCTTGGCACGAAGCAGCACTGCATCCTGGGGCTTGTAGTTTCTCCTACTTCGTGTTCCGACTTGGGGTGGTGGGTGGTAGCGGTGGTCCCTGCCTCTTGGATCGGGGTATAGCTGGAAGCGGTGGACTTTGAAGGACGTGATGTGAACGTGTGGTTCCTATGCCAACGAGACTGTGCGCTTGACGAGGCGGCGGCTGGCGTTTGTGGGACGCAGCGATGCGCGATGGGCGTCGGAGCTGCGCGCTCTCCGGGGCCACTTCCTCTGTTCCCGGTAGGGTTCTGTGTTTACTGAAAGCTGGCCGCCGCCCGCCCCGTGCCTTCCCCTGCGCTCGCGGGGTCTCGCCTCTCTCTCCTGCCCAGGTTGTTCATGCTGAGCCGTCCTCCTTGCATTCCTACCTGCGCGCCTCCCACACACACACTCTATCCTGGCTTTCCTGTGCTTCGATAATCAGGCTTCTTTCCAGGAAGGCTGAAACAGCTAAATAAAGCTCTCCCTCCTCTGTTTTCGGCGAGCGAGGCATGAAGAGAATGTCGGGGCCAAGACACCCTCGCAGATTGCGCAACTCCACGCTCTTGTGTAATGAGGTCGGCCAGAGGAGGCTGGTTACAGGAGACCCCGGAGGTCTGTGGAACTAGAGAAACTAGTTCAGGAATTTTGCCTGATAGGCTTCTTAGTTGATATGGCTTATAAAAAGGTATTGCTTTTTTAGAATTAGCTGTCAAAAAAAGAAAAAAAAGGACACACTGTCCTACATTTTCAGAGTCTTTGCGAAAATCCTAAGGTTTTTTTAATTTCTTTCCTTTTTATATGCTGTTAGGGGAAGAGCAGTGTTGGAGAGCAGAAGAGGAGGCTGTGGGACCCTTTCTGGTTTTCTGATATTGTAAGGCCCCCCCAACAGGGAAAAACCTTACCAAATGTCTCGAGGGAGTGAGTTTCCCCAATGACCACCGAAGACGAGACTTGATGCAAAAGCAAGCGGCTTTATTTGATTACCAGCGCGCTGCGGCCGAGGCCAGTTCCTCACGCAGGAGGTAGGCATCGACCCAGAATCATTAGACAGAGGGGTTTTTAAAAGGCTAAGCTAAGGCTAAAGTCATTAACATAAGCAGGAAGGGGGAACCATTAACATAAGCAGGGAGGGGGCCATGCAGTTAGGGGCGGATGCTAGTTGCAGGTGCCCCTTATCTCTCAGGCCCCCAGGTTCTAACATGAAATATTTCACTGCCCTTCACTGTCCTTCCAATCCCAAATGTTCCCTTTCAATATTTCCGTCTTTAAATGGAACCTTTAAGAAGAAATGTATGGGGCTTGGCAGCGTGGCCTAGTGGCTAAGGTCCTCGCCTTGATCCCACATGGCTGCTGGTTCTAATCCCGGCAGTTCCACTTCCTCTCTATCTCTCCTCCTCTCAGTATATCTGACTTTGTAATAAAAATAAAATAAATCTTTAAAAAAAAAAAAAAAGAAGAAATGTATGGGACACAGAGGGTCATGCTTTTAAAACAGCCTTAGGGACCTGGCACCTTAGTCTAATGCCTAAATGCTCCCCTTGTAACCGCTGGGATCCCACATGGGCACCGATTAATGTACTGGCTATTCCACATCCCATCCCTGCTTGGGAAAGGACGGCCTTGGGACCCTGCACCCATGTGGAGGACACAGAAACTCAGCTCCAAGCTCTGACCCTGGCAGCCACTTGGGGAGTGAACCAGCAGACGGAACATCTGTTTCTCCTTCTCTCTGTAAATCTTCCTTTCCAGTAGAAAAACTAAATAAATCTTAAAAAAAAAAAGACGTGATGTAAACAAAATAAAAAAGAAACCAGCCTTAGTGTCGATAATATCTCACTGAAGTAGTTTATAATCAATGTATGTATGTCTTCAAGTTACTAGAATTAGAAAATCCATTTACAATAAGGTAAAATTCCATATTGTGTTGTAGCACAGGTTTTAATTATTATACCATTTAATTATTTAGAAACTTTGAGAAATAAATAAAATGGCATTTCATTTGCTTATATCTGTAGGACAGGGTCTGGTGCGATAGCCTAGTGGTTAAGGTCCTCGCCTTGAACATGCCGGAATCCCATATGGCGCCGGTTCTAATCCTGGCAGCTCCACTTCCCATCCAGCTCCCTGCTTGTGGCCTGGGAAAGCAGTCGAGGACAGCCCAGAGCATTGGGAACCTGCACCTATATGGGAGATCTGGAGGAAGTTCCTGACTCCTGGCTTCGGATCGGCAAAGCACTGGTCTTGCAGCCACTTGGGGAGTGACTCATCAGATGGAAGATCCTCCTCTCTGTCTCTCCTCCTCTCTGTACATCTGCCTTTCCGATAAAAATAAATATATCTTTCAAAAAATATATCTGTGGGACAGAAGATGAAAAATTTAATTATCTCAAAACATTAAGAAAAAATATTCTTTACATGAAAAGAAAATTTCAAATGTAGATCAATAAAATAATAGATGGTGGATGCTATTTGTGACATGAATGATTCTAAATCAGAGTTTCAAAAATGTAAATAGATACTCCCTTAAGAAAATAGAAGTTTTCAGGCCCAGCACAGAAGCCTACTGGCTAAAATCCTCATATGCTGGCATCCCAAATGAACACTGGTTCTAATCCTGGCAGCCCCACTTCCCATCCAGCTCCCTGCTTGTGGCCTGGGAAAGCAGTGGAGGACGGCCCAGAGCTTTGGGACCCTGCACCTGCATGGGAAACCCAGAAGGGGCTCCTGTCTCCTGGCTTTGGATCAGCTCAGCTCCGGCCATGTGGCTACTTGGGGAGTGAATCAGTGGACGGAAGATCTTGCTGTCTCTCCTCCTCTCTGTATATCTGGCTTTCCAATAAAAACATGAATATTTAAGAAAAAGAAAGTGGCAGTTTTCCTAACTTCAGACAGGCCTAGACCACTTTTCAGGTTGTGTTGCTTGTTTTGGGAAGTTACACGCCACATATGTAGAGTGCCCCAGTGACTTACAGCATTAATTCTATGATTAGAAACTTTTTTCTTTTTTAAGATGTATTTATTTTTAATAAAAAGGCAGACTTATAGAGAGAGGGAGAGACAGATCCTCCATGTGCTGGTTTACTTTTCAGGTAGCTGCAGCGCCGGCTAGGGGGCAGGGTTCCTCCCACCCCTCTGGGAGACCTGGCCTGAGATCCTAGCCCGGGACCAGCCGTTCCCAGTGTAGGTATTTAGGGGAATAAACAAGTGAAGTTGAACACTGTTGCTCAAATCATACAATTTTAAAAGCTTTTAAATTATTCATAAAAATGTACTCCCTGTGGGGTGCGTGCGAGATCATGCTAGACATGTCTAAGGTTTATTAAGGAATCTTTATTAACTAAGCTTGGTGATAACAGGGCCCACTAGAAATGGCAAATCACAAGTCCATACGGCATTCCAGCCAGTTGTAACCCCAGCAAGAACAAATGGTCACCATCCTGAATTCCATCCATTAAGCTGAAGACCTGTGTCCCAGCTTCTCCAACAATTGTAAGTTATCCTATGAGACATTCAAGGAGCAACCTGGACACACTTAGGAAGCTGTAGACTTTCGCCTTTCCTTGGCTTCTCTGCCCACGTTCCATTACTGCTAGGCCTCACCTCTCCTGGAACTCCTGATAGTAGACACATTAGAAATACAAAGCATCTTATCATTGCTAGCCTCATTGTCCCACCCCAGCAGTAAACAGAGGGTGGGGAACATGCTCGGGGCCTGTCCTCAGAGGTACTTCGGGGGCAAAGAGTCAGAGTGCCAGGACAATGGAAGCACAGGACCGAGGGAGAGAGCAGTTCCTTACCATTTATAGGGGCCTGTGAGGGACGAGGTTACACAATGCAGTACCGCCCTCTCTCAGGTGATAGGTGAGAGTCACAGGTGGGCAGGAGGGAACACCTAGGTGGAGGGGGAGTGAATTCCAAGCTGGTGACCCTGAACTAACTGCCTACCTCACCACAGTACATTTTATCCTTCAGAGGAGTCCCATGTGTCCCAAAGCAGGCAGCATTAGAAGCTGCCAAAATGATGACTATGAGTTTGTTCCTCTTCTATACAAATAACATGCTAAATTAAATCCACAGCTCTGAAATAGTGGTAGACAAAATGTCTCTACTAGTTAGGTGCTCATTTTTTAAAGATTTATTTTATTTTATTGAAAGGCAGATACACAGAAAGGAGAGAGAGAGGAAGATCTTTCATCCAATGATTCACTCCCCAAGCCGCCGCAACGGCTGGTGCTTTGCCGATCCGATCCCGGGGCTTTAAAGGCGAGGACTTTAGCCGCTAGGCCATCGCACCGCCAGACACCAGAGTGGCATTTTCTATGTAGGTATAGCTTGATGATACTACATCATATTTGGCTACACTCCTAGGTGTTTCTCTTCTATTGGAGAGTATTTGAATCTTTTGTGCCAAATGGGATTCCTCAGGCAAAGAAATCTCTTGGGCCCAGAAAATGACTTCCAGGAGAATGAAGGATTTCCATTTTGGCCTCCAGGCTTTGACCTTGCCGAGTCTTACTAAGATGGCCAGGCTCCAGGACCCCGGGCCGCCCGGCTCGCCCATTGCCGGTGTGGTCGGCTCCGGGAACGCGCCCGGCGGGAACGCGCCCGGCGGGAACGCGCCCGGCGGGAACGCGCCCGGCGGGAACGCGCCCGGCGGGAACGCGCCCGGCGGGAACGCGCCCGGCGGGAACGCGCCCGGCGGGAACGCGCCCGGCGGGAACGCGAACGCGCGCTGTGACTGGCCCGGCTGCAGGCCGCCCGGCGCACGCGCAGGCAGCCCATCCGGCGCGGCGGGAGGCTGTTCGGCCGCGCCGCTCCCGCACACCATGCTGCTCTGGGCCGTGCGCTCCCCGGCGGCAGCCGCTGCGCTGCGCCTGGGCGTCAAGAGGTCGGCTCCGTGGACGGCCGCCGCGCTCCGGGGCCTCGAGGCGGCCTCCATCAGCCGGCGCTGGGGGAGCGTGGCGCTGAGGGGCTTCGCGTGGCGAGCGCAGGTCGGCCGTCCCGGGGTCAGGGCTGCGGGGCACTGGGAGTGCGTGGTGCGTGGCCGTCCTTGGCGAGGGTTGCAGAAGCAGCAGGTGGAGGCCTCAGGGGACGGCGGGTGGTTAGGTGACCCAGGGCCCGCCAGGTTGGCAACATCTGCCGTGGGCGTGTGTTCAGCACTTGGCGGGTTGTGTGACTTGGTTTTCTTCCTTTTCTACCCCTGGTAGACACTCGGATGGGTTAATTTGGCAAGAAAGCCAGTCCCGTAGTTGAATATAGGACGCGGAGGATAGCTTGTCCTGCAGTTAGATCCACGTTTTATTATGTGGCTCTGTTTGTTGGCATGCCTTTGGGCCCTAGGAAAAGGAACCCTGTGGACGTTAATCCTTTCATGTTGTTCTAAACAAATTATCTCCCAATTTTGTCTTCTAAAATGCCAGAATTGGCACACCGGGTGGAAGGGATGCTTAAAGTAGAAATTGGAATCTAATTACATACCCCCGTAAGAACTAGCATGTCTTTAAACATTCGCAAGTGCTGGTGCTGTAGAATTCATTTTCAGATATTTTAATTTTCAAGGAACTTGTTTCTCAAAAATCGGTGTAGATTTCAGTTAAAAATGTTTTTCTTTGGAGGATGGGCGGGGGTAGGGTGGGAAGGGGAGGTGAGGTATTTACAAGGAAGGCCTTTGAGCAAAATGTTGCTTTCTTATTTTTAAATAGCAGCTTCATTACATGTGTTTGAAAACTGCTAATTTATTTGAAAGGTGGAGAAAGAGAGCTTCTCCCATTCTCTCCCTAGTGCAGTCCGAGTTTCCCCCCTTGTGGGGCAGGGAACCAAGCACTTGAACCATCACTCCCCGGGTGTGCAGTGGCATGAAATTAGGATAGAAGCAGAAGCAGAAGCAGGACTCCAACTCGGACACTTAAGTGTTTTATTTTGCAGAGTTAATGCATTTAAGTAACAAGTGACATGGAACAAACTCCCACTAAACTATTTTGCTTTGCTCAAAGTCACGCCAGATCTAAAAACCAGAGTTGGGTTGCAAACCTGGCAAGCTCTAAAACGACTCTCCATTTGTGACTGGAATTAATAAAAGCCATTCTGATGGCCAGTTTGATATCTGTGACTCTGTGACTTCACAGAATTCCTCATCTGACAATCTCCAACATATTAATTTTTTTCTAAGTTGGTCTAAAAATGCCTAGGTACTAATTTGACATTGGTCTGTGTTTCAGCAGATACCTGTTTGTTGGGAAGGATGTGTTCGATGCCTACATACACAGATTAGCAAGTCTGAAGATGGAAGACTGATTTATACTGGGAATCTGGCCCGGGCCGTATTTGGTGGGTAATTGAAAGTGAGGGTAGTGCTTTGTTTTGCTCTTCATTGTGGAAAAGAGTCTTAGCATATGTTACCTGTTGCCTTAGCATCCTTTCATTGCAAGACATAAAGTAACATTATGTAAGCGCATGTTTTATTGAGCTTTGTTGATGAGATACAGAGATTGAGACCTTTACATTTTTTAAAAAGATTTATTTATTTTTATTGGAAAGGCTGATGTACAGAGAGGAAAAGAGACAGACAGCAAGAGCTTCCATCTACTGATTCACTTCAAAAGCAGCCACAACAGCTGGAGCTGAGCCAATCTGAAGCCAGGAGCCTCTTCTGGGTTTCCCATGGGGGTGCAGGGTTCCAAGGCTTTGGGCTGTGCTCAACTGCTTTCCCAGGGCACAGGCAGGGAGCTGGATTTGAAGCAGGGCCACCAGGATTAGAACCGATGCTCATATGGGCTCCCCTCACGTTCAAGGCGAGGAGTTGAACCGATACGCTATCATGCTGGGCCTCTGAGACCTTTACATTTTTAAGAGATTGAAGCTTGCATAATAATTTTGTGATCTTGTTGCTGAACATTCAAGATTCTGTCCTTTGGGCATCTATCTTGGGATATTTAACAACAAAATACAAACAGAAAAGGGTATTTGTACAGAGGAAAGAATACAGACTAGTATCTCATAAGAATGGTTGTCTTTAGAGTGGGACAGGGAATGTGTTCTGTTTTTCTGTAACATATTCACAAGGAGCGGTTTAGAAGGAAATAGCTTTGCTTTGGTGTGCACTTTGCATCGTTACATCCAGGAGTGGGTGGCCCTGCAGACAGCTGCAGGTGTTGGGTGAGGCTGCAAGATGATGGCGGGACGAACACATGGCAAATGAAGAAGCACAGAGAGGCACAGGAGGCATGCTGGGCTTATGGACCCAAGAGAACTTCCTAGGACAAGCCCCTGTGACTTGAAGACCACTCATCAAGGCTGCCTGTAAGATGTCATAATCAGATCAGACTTCCAACCTTGGCCCATCAGCTGTTAACTCAAGACTGTGATATATTTTATTTTTATTTGAAAGGCAAACTTACAGACAGAAGGAGAGAAAGAGATCTTCCAGCTGCTGATTCACTCCCCAAATGGCCACAATGACCAGAACTTGGCCATTCTGAAGCCAGGAGCCAGGAGCTTCTTGTGGGTCCCCATGCGGGTGCAGTGTCCCAAGGCTTTGGGCTGTCCTGTGCTGCTTTCCCAGGCCACAAGCAGGGAGCTGGATGGGAGGTGGAGCAGCCAGGACATGAACTGGTGCCCGTATGGAATAGTGGCCATACAGGGAGAGTTAGCCTATTATACCACTTCACCAACCTCTTGCTTCAGGTATTTCTAAATATGTTAGTTAAAATGAATGCAGGATGCTTCTTTTATAGTTATAAAATATGTAATTTATACATTTGCTTCTATCATCTTACCATTTGCAGTTAATATTTATTTTTGTGCCTTCTCCAGGTGATAGAATTATCAAGAAAAGACAGTGTATTAAATATCTCTTGGGTCCTGGCTTTGACTGGCTCAACGCTGGTCATTGTAGCTGTTCGGGGAGTGACCCAGAGGATGAAAGACTTTATCTCTGTGTCATTCTGCCTTTCAAATAAATTAAAAATACATGTTCTTTAAAAAGTATAATTTTTACTATTTAAAACTTTTTGGGAATAAAGACATTATAATCCCATTGGCGTTCTGAAAAGACTGGAGAAGCCAATTTTAGAAGTTTAGGGAATTCTTTGGAGTCATTTTGTGACTCCGTTATCAAGCCTTTGTGTCTGATGTCCTGTCTCAGGGCGGCATTCCTGGATTAATGTTCCCGACATGCGCTTTTGTGTTATCTCCGTGGATGGCTACAGATGCCATTTTTTTTTTTTTTTAATAAAATGGAGGTTTATCGGCTTACACACTGCTCGTTGTGAACTTCTGGTACCCAACTGTCTCCTTTTTGGAGAGTGAGAATTCGGGCTAATCTTGGCATGGGTAGGGTTGAGGCATGTGACAGAGGATACCTGTCTATGGTATTCTAAGTTGTAGAGTTGTCATTACAAAGTCAGACATACAGAGAGGAGGAGAGACAGAGAGGAAGATCTTCCATCTGATGATCAACTCCCCAAGCGACCGCAACGACCGACCAGGCTGAGCTGATCTGAAGCTGGGAACCAGGAACCTCTTCCAGGTCTCCCTCCTCGGTACAGGGTCCCAAAGTCCCCGGGCCGTCCTCGACTGCTTTCCCAGGCCACGAGCAGGGAGCTGGATGGGAAGTGGGGCTGCTGGGATCAGAACCGGCGCCCATATGGGATCCCAGCGTGTTCAAGGGGAGAACTTTAGCCACCAGGCCATGCCGCCGGGCTCCATATTATGATTAATTTAAAAATCACTCTGGGGGCCCAGCGGTGTTGTGGGCTAAGGAGTTGGTTAGCACTCAGTTAGCTGAGCACTACAGGCAGTGGGCCTGGGGCTGAAAGCACCTGGTCTAATGGAACTCAGTTGTATCCAATATTCTGCTAATGAGAGTGTGGGCTAAAGTGTAAACAAGAACTAGGTGAAAAGTCAAGAGTGGAGGCAATAAAAGCAGGCCTCGAGAGAGACCGGGGAGAGACATTTCCACCATTCTCTGGTCTCCATGTGTGTCGGTGCTTGACCCTCGGACATTCACCGTGCCCATGATACCGGCTCTGCAGGCCACAACAAATGGCACCCAACGTGGGGCACAGCACGAAGGACATCTGAGGGACCCCTGGACCTACAAAAGCAAGGTTAGAATTTAGGAATTTTGCAGGGGCATAATTGATTTCATCCCCAGACCCTCTCCCTGTGCTAGGGCACGAGGGACAATCTGAGGGACCCCTGGAACTCTTGGAGGTGCATAATTAATTTCATCCCCAGACCTCCCCGTTCTGGGGCACGAGAGACAATCTGAGGGACCCCGGAAATCCAGAGGCAGGTTTAACTCTAGAGGGGCATAATTAATTCCATCCCCAGACCTTCTCTCTGTTCTGGGGCACGAGGGACAATCTGAGGGACCCCGGTAATCTGGAGGCAAGTTTAGAATTTAAAAACTCTGGAGGGGCATAATTAATTCCATCCCCAGACCTTCTCCCTGTTCTGGGGCACGAGGGACAATCTGAGGGACCCAGGAAATCTAGAGGCAGGTTTAGAAATTTATACAGGGGCATAAGTAAAACTTATCATGGGGCAAGAACTTGCTAAAGTGCAGGTGATTAAAGGAATCAGAGATCTGCTGCAGTCACAAGGCACCGACACTAAGCTTAAGGCCTCGCAGAGTTTTTTTGAAACTGCGATGTATTCCCGTGGTTGGCTCTCATTGTAGTCACCTTCCTTCTCTGGCGCTTGGCAAAAAGTGCTTTGCCATCCCCTCAAGCAGTGAGGCATCCCCGCTGTAAAAAATGGTCCATTAGAAGGAGGAGAAAGCTGCAAACCAGGGTAAAAAAGAAGGAACCCCAAACCAGACAAAGTCGGGAGAAAGTGTGCAAAGAAGATTCGCAGTCCTCTTCTGAGGAGGATGAAGAGGAAAAGGATGGAAAGGATGAAAATGGTCCCAGGTGGATTCCTGAGAGGCTTGTCCTGCAAGCTCCTGCTGCTGAGTCTTGTGAAAGCTCGGGTACTGGCCAAGATGATGGCATTTCAATCGGAAGATCGACGGGACAAGCAAAAAACGCCTCTGAAGTGAATGATACCGAGTTCCAGTGCACCCCGACAGCATGCTGGAATGGTAATTGCGATTCTGCTGTTATCCTGCAGCTGCCCTGAATCCCACCTGTGACTGTTGGGACTGACGGAGAGACCTTTGTTAGCCTGATAAAGAATAAAAGAGACTTTGGCATAACGGCGACCATCGTAGCCAGTACATCAGCAGCCGCCACCACCAGCTACCGTGGTGACAGTGAACAAGGTCGCGGAACAGACTGCCAGAGTTACGGACAACAGGACTTTACTGATGAACATGAGCAGGTGGACATGCTTGCATTGTAACTGCGGGTTGATTTGTTGTCAGAGGAACAGCAGATGCTGTGAGATTTGGCCTAGACCTCTTGTACCCCATTATAGGCCTTTTTGTGTGTATCACCTATGCAAGTACAAAATGTTTTCCCAAGTCCTGGTACTGCTGTCTGCTCGTTGCTACCGAGCTAAAGATACTCCTATGGTCAGGGCCTCTTGTTCCCCATCATATACTTTATGTATGTTTCACCTGTGTAGTGCTATGTTTCCCCAAGCCCAGGAACTGCTGTCTGCTCATTGCTACCGAGGTAAAGACACTACTAGCCATGGAACAGAGTTACCAGCCTCCCCAAGTATGGTTTGTGCATCTGTAGCAGGCAATGCATTGAATGGCAGCCAGTGATAGGTAAGATGGACCGGGCACTGACCAACCTAAGACAGGGTCTCTGTCAAGCTACGGAGATTCCCGATGACGGGTAAGGCTGATAACCTGCGAGTCCACAACCTAAGTCAGGCACATTCAAGTCTGCTTTAAAACAAAAACGGGGATCTGTTGTGGGCTAAGGAGTTGGTTAGCACTCAGTAAGCTGATACTTACCTGGCAGGGGAGATACCATGATCAAGCACTCAGTAAGCTGAGCACTACAGGCAGTGGGCTTGGGGCTGAAAGCACCTGGTCTAATGGAACTCAGTTGTATCCAATATTCTGCTAGTGAGAGTGTGGGCTAAAGTGTAAACAAGAACTAGGTGAAAGGTCAAGAGTGGAGGCAATAAAAGCAGGCCTCGAGAGAGACCGGGGAGAGACATTTCCACCATCTCTGGTCTCCGTGTGTCGTGTCGTGCCTCATCCCCAGATCCTTCTTCGTGCCACGTTACTGACCCAGCCTGCCGAAATACGGCGGCGTGGCTTAGCAGCTAAAGTCCTTGCCTTGAACGTGCCGGGATCCCATATGGGCGCCGGTTCTAATCCTGGCAGCTCCACTTCCCATCCAGCTCCCTGCTTGTGGCCTGGGAAAGCAGGTGAGGACGGCCCAGAGCTTTGGGACCCTACACCCGCGTAGGAGACCTAGAAGAGGTTCCTGGTTCCCAGCTTTGGATCGGCGCAGCACGGTGAGCCATTGCGGCTCACTTGGGGAGTGAATCATCGGATGGAGGATCTTCCTCTCTGTCTCTCCTCCTCTCTGTATATCCAGCTTTCCAGTAGTAATAAATTAAAAAAAAATAATAAAAATCACTTTGCTTATTAGGAATTAGTAGTATTTTCAATGCGGAAACTGAGGGAATGAAATTAAGATAGAGATAACATTCTTGAAGATTCTCCTTATTAGTGAAGTCCAGGTCTACTGACACTCGAAGGGCTTTTGGTTGATGGTTACTATTACTTCGGCAATTCCTATCAGTGTTATCCTAAAACTCCTTCTACATGGTGTCAGGGATGTTAGTTAAAGGCAATATAAAGTCTTAACATATGATAGGAAAGAAAAGGTGAATGCCTAAAACAATCCTGGTAATTAGTTTTGATTTTAGAGAATAGGCTTGAGGAAAGCAGATGTGTCATTTTCAGATTGGAGAGGCAGAACAGAAACTGTCTCAACAGGGTGGCATCTCTGCAGGGCCTTTGAGGATGAGTGGAATTTGCACTTGAAGCCATGTAAAAGGAGGGCATCCCAGAGCTGGTAGTAGTTCGGCCAAAGGCGCTAAGAATAGAGAACCCTGGATAGCGTAAAAGGTTAACAGTTACTTCCTCTCAAAGTGGAGCCTTCGTGTATACTGATTTCCTTGGGCTTCTGTAATAAGTTGACTTAAAACAATGGGAGTTTACTTCCTGCCTTTCTGGAGGCTGGAAGTGTGACTTGAAGGTCACCAGGGCCAGGCTGTCCTGCAGGCTTGATGGAAGTGTTGTGCCACAGCTCCTCCAGCTCTGGCAGCTCCTGGCAGTTCCCAGCCTTCCCTGGTAATGGCTGTGGGACTCCTACTGTCTCCGTCTGCAGGTGGCCGCCTGTTTAGGATGATCCTTTCTGTCCTTATAAGGACACTCCCCTTGAATTTGGGACCCATACTAATCCTGTATGAGCTCGCTATTTAATTTAAACTGTAAAGACCCTGTTTCCAAACAAGGTCACATTCTGATGTTGTGACTGGATGTGAACTGGCAGGGAACACAGTGTGACAGAGTGAAAGCAAATAAAGAAGTATTTATTTTAGAAGGTCTGAGGAGACTTTTCTCTATGATGCAGTTTGGTTGTCTTGATACTCCTGAGTGCCAGTGTCATAACAGCTTAATGTAGGAAGAGAGAAGGAGGAAATATTTTAACATTACCAAGAGAACAGAATTAAACCTTCAGCCGGCAGCAGTGTGTTAGAGCTCTTTGTTGTTTTTTTTTTCTTTTAATATATTTTTATTTTGAATTTTTGAATTATGTGGTACAATTTTGTGTATTAGAGCTCTTTGTTACATACTTACTAACTATGCCTTCAGACTTGATTTTCTTAGTTTGGAGAAAATAACAGTCTATATGCTTCTTATGAGTGAAGCCAAATTTTATCTGTTTAAAGACTGTATGCTAAAATGCCCTTAAATTTGTTGATTTTCTTATTCTAATACTTTAGATATTGAAAATATTAACCTTTTGATATAGGTTGAATATATTGAATATATTGTTCCAGCTTCTCGTTTATCTCTCTACTTTGTTTATGCTGTTTATGTACATTTTAAAAAACATACCCCCATTTCAGTTTCTTCCTAGTTGCTTCCTAGTTGTATTTTGAGTTCTGAAGGTTTTGTTATCCCAGATGATAAAAGGATCCATAGGTATTTTCTGTATTTATAGTTTTTATATTTGTTTAATTTTTAAATGAACTTCTTTATTTATTGGCCAGTCAGAGGGAAGCAGGCAGTAGACATGTACACAGAGATGTACAATTAGACGGTAGAGAGTTCCCTGAGGATGGCAGGGCACCAGGCTCTCGGGGCCGGCAGGCAGGCAGGTGGAGCTAGAGCCCAGAGCCAGGAGTTAAGCACTGGCACTCAGTGTGGGAGGAAGATGTCCGAGCTGTGAAGCCAAAGGCCTGCTCGTAATTTTTATACCTAAACCTTGGGACTGTTTAGAATTCTTTTGGTGTATGCTATGAGGAGTAAATTGTTTATCTGCTTCTGTTTGGCTAGCCAGTTGTCCAACAACACTTATTTTAAAAATTCATGTTTTTATCCAATGCTGTTAGGTTATATATTGGTCCTATACTAAATGTCCATGTGTAATTATGTTTGTTTCTATGTTTTTCATTTTGTTCCATTGATTATTTTTCCCCTGAAATCGATTTATTTGAAAGGGAGAATCACAGAGAAAGAGGGAGAAACATAGAGATCTTCTGTCTGCTGGTTCACTCCCCATAGGCTGCAATGGGCAGAGCTGGGCTGCTTCAAAATTGGGAGCCAGGAGCTAGGCTGAACTGGAGTACGGCAGCTGAGACGTGAACTGGCACCCATATGCGATGCTAATGCCACAGGGTGGAGGATTAGCTTGCTGTGCCACAGTGCCTAAAATTTTTATTGTGATGATATATCCATGACTAATATTTACCATTTTAGGTATTTTTAAGTACATGGTTCAAAAATTATTTATTTTTATTTATTTGTGCAGCAGAGTTATGTATAGAGAAATAAGACAATCTATTTGCTGGTTCACTCCCTAAATGGCTGTAATGCTTCAGCAGTTGCAGCCACTTGAGGAGTGAACCAGCAGATGGAAGAGATTCCTCTCTCTCTTTTTTTCTGCAAATCTGCCTTTCCAGTTAAAAGTAAAATGTATCAGGCCCAGCATGGTGGCCTAGTGGCTAAAGTCCTCGCCTTGAATGCTCTGGGAACCCAAATGAGCGCCGGTTCTAATCCCAGCAGCTCCACTTCCCATCCAGTTCCCTGCTTGTGACCTGGGAAAGCAATCAAGGATGGCTAAAGCCTTGGAACCCTACACCCGTGTGGGAGAACTAGAAGAAACTCCAGGCTCTTGACTTTGGATTGGCGCAGCATCAGCCATTCTGGTCACTTGGGGAGTGTATCATCAGACGGAAGATCTTCCTCTCTGTCTCTCCTCCTCTCTGTCTCTCCTCCTCTCTGTATATCTGACTTTGCAATCAAAATAAATGAATCTTTTTAAAGAAATAAGATAAAATATATATAAAGAAAATTAAAGTTAAAAGGAAGAGACAGATCTTTGATCTGCTGGTTTACTTTTTTTTTAGGTCTTTTTTAAAAAAATATTTTTATTGGAAATTCAGATATACAGAGAGGAAGGTCTGCTGTCCACTGGTTCACTCCCCAAGTGTCCGCAATGGCCAGAGCTGAGCCAATCTGAAGCCAGGAGCCTCTTTCAGGTCTCTCACATGGGTGCAGGGTCCTGAGGCTTTGGGCTGTCCTTGACTGCATTCCCAGGCCACAAGCAGGGAGCTGGATGGGAAGCAGGGCTGCCGGGATTAGAACTGGTGTCCATATGGGATCTTGGCATGTACAAGGCAAGGACTTTAGCTACTAGGCTACTATACCAGGCCCTAGTTTACCTTTCAGATGGGCCAAACAGCGGGACTGGTCCAGGACAAAGCCAGGAGTGAGGAACTTCTTCCAAGTCTTCCTCGTGGGTGGTGTGGGTGGAAACAGTTGCTCTGTCTTCCTGCTGCTTTTTCCAGGTCATTAACGGAGAGCTGGATGGGACATGGAGTGTTTGGGACATAAAGCAGCACCCATATGAGAGGCTGGCTTTGCAGGTAGCATCTTTACCTGTCTGCCACAACTCTGGCCCCAGAATTGTAAATTTTAATCTTCCTAATGTGATAGGTAAAAGGAAAGTCTAGAGTTTTAACTTGAATTCCTTTCCTTGCTATAGCAGTTGAATACCTTCTCCAAATTTTGCTTAACTACTCATATTATTTCTTTGATAATTTGCTGCTACAATTCTGTTGTATCTAGACTGATAGAAATCTCTGTGTTTAAATATTGAGTTTTCAAGATATGAAAGTGATTGTATGGACAATCTTCTGTCTGAATTTTTCTTCTGTTGGAGATTTTAGGTAGAGACTATTCACTGCTAAAGCAGGTATCTTTGTAAATGTAAATTTCATCGTAAATGGTCAGCGGTATGGTCTAGTGTTGATTGGAGTTTGGTCGGTCGGGGATACTGCATAAGTGCCTCGTGTTTCTCATTTCAGTGAGCTTTAGCACAGTTTGTATCTCTGTTATACATATCATAGGGCTTCTCTGTAGATCCCATGAGTAAATTGTATAAAATGTTTAAAACAACCTGGCCTGTGATAAATGCTGTATTTGTTCTCTGATTTTATTGTTATTTATTTTTACTTAAATAAAAGTGGAAGCATTAGTAGGACAGATTAATTTTTTTTTGTAAAAATTGAAGGCAGTAATTCTTTCCCGTTTTCCCCTCATTTTAGGTGTTAAATGTTTCTCTTACTCTACAAGTGTGATCAGTCTTGCATTTCTGCCGTACATTTTTGCCCAAAGTAATTTATTTGGAAGCCTGCCTCTGCAAGTCTTATTTTATGGCGTCGTTGGCAGCTTCACTCTGATCACCCCAGCACTGCTTCACTTCGTGACGAAAGGCTACGTTGTCCGGTTGTACCATGAGGCCACGACGGACACTTATAGAGCCGTAACCTACAACGTTGTGCTTTCAGAAACCAGCACGGTGTTTCAGCAGAGCGACGTGGAGATTCCAAACAGCGCACACGTGTTCACCACCTTTTATGCTAAAGGAAAATCACTGTTAGTTAATCCAATGCTCTTTCCAAACCCTGAAGACTATAACCATCTAATGGGTTATGACAAACCATTCACTTTTGATGTGGAAGGTGACAGTGAAAAGAAACCGCTTAAGGATGAAAAATAGAGCTTGTCATTTTTGTTTGTACTTAAAAGTGATTTATGTTTCAATAAATTGATTTAATGTATAAATATTGCCTTTATTTGTATTGCTGGTGATTGTTTTTTTTTTTTTTTTTGAAGATTTATTCATTTTATTACAGTCAGAAATACACAGAGGAGGAGAGACAGAGAGGAAGATCTTCCATCCGATGATTCACTCCCCAAGTGAGCCGCAACGGGCCGGTGCGCGCCGATCCGAAGCCGGGAACCTGGAACCTCTTCCAGGTCTCCCACTTGGGTGCAGGGTCCCAAAGCCTTGGGCCGTCCTCAACTGCTTTCCCAGGCCACAAGCAGGGATCTGGATGGGAAGTGGAGCTGCCAGGATTAGAACCAGCACCCATATGGGATCCTGGGGCTTTCAAGGCGAGGACTTTAGCTGCTAGGCCTCGCCACCGGGCCCGCTGGTGATTGTTAAAAGTAGTTTATTGTTATCAATTTTGAATTTTCGGAGAATTACATTTTTATACTAAAATAAGCTAGATTTGAAAGACAAAGCATAGTTATGTACCATTTTTATTAAAGGAAAGTGTGAATGTCCTGTACAGGCTGGTATGTATGTGTGTAATTGAAGAACCGTATGATAAATGTGATCACTCCTACACCGTATAGCAGATGCCGAATGCAAATGGGAAATTTACTTTTTCCTTTTTGTTAAAAACATGTTAAAAATTTGAAGATTATGTGAATTAGTGTTTATACTCCTTTAACGGCCTGAGTTTTTGTGTCTCCTCTGGTGTGTTTCCTTAAGAATTGCCATAGTTAGCTATAAAGGATGTATCTTCAGTGGTCCCGTTTGTCCTTCTAAGTGCACTCCGTGTACACTGTCAGAGTGGGGCAGTCATTGACGTTGAACCAACAGACGGCACCTTCTCTGAAACAGTGGCCTCCATGTTAGTCATTGTTGAGAATCAGCATCTTACGGTTTTCTTATCTGATTGTTAAAGGAGAGCCAATTCTTGTGAAAGATTTCCAACCATAATGAAGAGGCCTCAAACCATGCTGTTTAGGGGATCATCATTATGGTAGAGGTAAGTCTGTGATGCTGGCATCCCATATGGGCCCTAGATCATGTCTTAGTGGCTTCGCTTCTGGTTCAGCTCCCTGCTAATGGCCTGGAAAAAGCAACAGAAAATGGCCGGAGCACTTGGGCCCCTGCTGCTCACACGGGAGATACACATAGTAAACTCCTGGCTCCTGGTTTTAACCATGGCCAGTACTGGTTGTTGTGGCCATGTAAGGAGTGAACCAACAAATGGAAGGCTGCTCTGACTGTCAAAATCAATGTTCTTTAAAAATTCTGGCATTTAGATCTGTGGATGTTTATTCAGTGCCTCAAGTGTGACCCAGAATCACAGGAGAAAACCCTTTTTGGAGCTCGCCAGCAGAGTGACTGTAGCCACAAGAGTAAATTGAATTCAGCCTGTGGCTGGCATTTGTGTGGGAGTTAGGAATGCATTAGGAGCATCAGTAGTTTGTATAGAAAGGTCATCCAAGTCTGAGGCAAAAGTCAGCCTGACCTAGATCAGCCAACAATTGACTGAGAACTTGGCAGCGTGCTTTCAGGTTGGCCCGTGTCTGCCTGCTTTCTGTCCTTTGTTGCTGGATATGGATTATCCTGATCCTGGCAGTGAGAGAGGAAGTTTTAATATTTAACTTATTTTTAATATTTATGTAGTTTAGAGGGATGCATGCCCATGTGGCCTATGACTGGGGGGGGGAGGGCGGAGATCAGGTATGGAGGTAGGTGGGTAGGATGCATATTTCAGTATTTTTAAAAAAAGATTTCTTTATTTTTATTGGAAAATCAGATACAAGAGAGGAAGATCTTCTGTTCGATGATTTGCTCCCCAAATGAGCGCAACGGCTGGTGCTGTGCCGATCCGAAGCCGGGAACCAGGAACCTCTTCCGGGTCTCCCACACAGGTGCCGGGTCCCAAGGCTTTAGCCGTCCTCCACTGCTTTCCCAGGCCACAAGCAGGAAGCTGGATGGGAAGCGGGGCCACGAAGATTAGAACTAGCGACCATTTGGAATCTCGGTGCGTTCAAGGTGAGGACTTTAACCACTATGCTATCCTGATGGGCCCTGCATTTTTTTTTTTTAAGATTTATTTTATTTTGATTGCAAAGTGAGATACAGAGAGGAGAGACAGAGGAAGATCTTCTGTCCGATGATTCAGTCCCCAAGTGACAACTACAGCCAATAGTGTGCCGATCTGAAGCCAGGAACTTCTTCCAGGTCTTCCACGCAGGTGCAGGGTCCCAAAGTCTTGGGCTGTCCTCAACTGCTTTCCCAGGCCACAAGCAGGGAGCTGGATGGGAAGTGGAGCTGCCAGGATTAGAACCAGTGCCCATATGGGATCCTGGTGCGTTCAAAGGGAGGACTTTAGCCGCTAGGCCATGGCGCTGGGCCCTTCAGTATTTGTTTTTTTTTTCTCCTGTGTCTGCAAGGTAGGAAGAAGAAAAGACTGCTCTTTTTTGTCAAACTACATCAACACCTAGGAATAGGGAATGGTTCTCTGATGATGCCCTAGAGACTGTGACATGTTGAAGAATATTCTGAGGCTGTTACTTGAGTGGTTTAGTCCAGCTCACCCCCAGTCCCAGCTCTTGCTGGTGGGTGCAGCAACCTAGCCCAGCCCAGCCCTCATGTGAACTGGTGTATGTTATGGTCCAACCTGGCCTGCCTGCAACCTGTCCTGGCTGTCACTTGTGCCAGTGTGTGCTGTGTGCTGAACCTGTCCAGCCAGCCCCCAGACCCAGCTCACACATGTGTCAATAGGGGCTGCAACTCAGCATGATTTAGCCTGCTCCTAGCCCTGACTCTTGTGCTCACCAGTGGGAGCTGCGCCTAGCAGGGGCGTTCCCCAAGTTCCCTTACCAGGTTCATTCCCAGTAATGGATCTCGTATGTGCTGGCAAGTGCTACTGCTCAGACTGCCCCCAGTCCTGGAATTCATCAGTGGATATTGCAGCCTAGCCTGACTGGCCTGCTCTCATTCTGGCTCTTGTTGATGGGTGCCAAAGGCTGGCCAGCCTGACCCACCCATTGACCCAGCTCTTGTGAGACCCAGTGGGTGCTGTAGCCTAGCCTGGTCTGTCCCACACCCATCCTGGCTCCTGTGATTGCTGTGATTGTCAGTGGCTGCTGGAGTCTAGCCCAGTCTGACTTGCCCCCAGACCTAGCCCACATGCATGCTGCTGCCTTGCCCAGCCTGGTCCACCCATGGATTTGGCTCTTAAATTCACCAGTGGAATCTGCAGCCCAGAGGAGTCTATAGAATTCCCCACCAGGCCTGTTCTCAGCCTTATTGCCTGAGTGTGCTGATAGGTGCTTTGAACCAGCCTGGTCTGGCTCACCTGTAGTCTCAGCTCTTGCTGGCAAGTGTTGCAGCCTAGCCCAGCTGGGCACGACACACACACACACACACACACACACACACACACACACACACACACACACACACACACACACACACACACCCCATCCTACCTCTCTTGTGTGCCAGTGGGTGCTCAGACCTGGCCCAGACAAATGCTCATGAGTGCTCCAGCCTGGCCTGGCCAGGCCTGCCTCCAGTTCCAGTTGCTATGCTTCCCAGAGGGAGCTGCAGGCTAGTAATGGAGTTCCCCAAGTTCCTTTCCTAGGCCTTCTCCCAGCCCCAGATCTTATGCATGCAGTGGGGCAACAGCCCTGTCTGGCGTGACCTGCCCTCAGTCCTGCCCCTTGTATGTGATGATGGGTACTGCCGCCTGGACTCACCTGGCCTTCTCGCAGCTCCAGAGAGCATCAGGTGAGTTCCTGTCATGTGAGTTCTGTGGTCTAGCTTGGCATAGCCCATCACTGCCCCAACTCTGTGTAAACTGGAGGGTGTTGCAGTCCTACAGAGGTGAACCACAGTTCCCCTACAGAATCTGTCCCCAGATCCAGTTTTCACATGTTCTGGTGGGTGCTGCTGCCCAGCCTGACATGGCCCACCTCCTGCTCTGACATGGGTGGGTACTGCGGCCTAGCTCAGCCAGGCATGCCTCCCAGCTTGTGTTTTGTGAGCGCAAACTGGTGGCAGGTGATTGTCTTTAGCTCAGCCCAGGTTTCTCATGTGGGTGAGTGCCTTGGCTGTGGTTTCCCCTTTATAAAGCATCCTGTCTCAGCAACCTCACCTATCTGCGTGTATGATGACTTGGTTTGTGAAAGCCCCAGAAATATCATTCCTTCTCTCAAACATGCCTTCAGGTGCTCCTACTCCAATATGTCTCAGACCCCTTCTCCAGGCAATTTGCAGTCCCCCACCACACCAAGGGGCTAGGGTAGTGTGTCCTGATGCCGAGTTCCTTGCTCTCCCCACTTATCTTTAAAAAAAAAAAAAAAAAAAAGAGGGGCCCAGCGCGATAGCAGCGGTTAAAGTCCTTGCTTTGAACTCATTGGGATCCCATATGGGCACTGATTCTAATCCCGGCAGCTCCACTTCTCATCCAGCTCCCTGCTTGTGGCCTGGGAAAGCAGTCGAGGACGGCCCAAAGCCTTGGGACCCTGCACCCGTGTGGGAGACCTGGAGGAAGTTCCTGGCTCCTGGCTTTGGATCAGCAGCGCAGCACCAGCTGTTGCACTCACTTGGGGAGTGAATCATTGGATGGAAGATCTTCCTCTTTGTCTCTCCTCCTCTCTATATGTCTGACTTTGCAACAAAAATAAAGAATCTTTTTTTGTAGATAATTTAATAGTTTTTATTTTCTTAATTGTATTATAGTTTAACAATGTTAAATATTTTATTTTACACATTTATAATTTTCTCTTCTACAAAACAAACATTTAAATAGGTACTCTCCTAATGTACATAAGTCACATGGGTAATTCATATTTATTTGGCATGTAAAGATGAACAATCTTATATTAGCACAGTAAAAGTTATAGAATAAAGCCTTTTACAAATAGAATTTTTTTTTAAATAAATGAATCTTCTAAAAAAAATGTTACTGGGGCCTGGCACCGTGGCCTAACAGCTAAAGTCCTCGCCTTGAACGCGCCAGGATCCCATATGAGCACTGGTTCTAATCCCAGCAGCTCCACTTCTCATCCAGCTCCTTGCTTGTTCCCTGAGAAAGCAGTTGAAGATGGCCCAAAGCCTTGGGACCCGGCACCTGTGTGGGAGACCTGGAAGAGGTTCCTGGTTCCCGGCTTCGGATTGGCTCAGCTCCAGCTGTTGCGCTCACTTGGGGAGTGAATCATCTGATGGAAGATCTTCCTGTCTCTCTCTGTCTCTCCTCCTCTCTGTATATCTGACTTTGTAATAAAAATAAATAAATCTTTAAAAAAAAAAGTTACCGCTATGATCAAGTGATCTGTATGGATAGATTAGAAAGTGGAAGTAACGGAAAAAAGTCACTCCTAATTCCATGTAGGAAAAATAGCATTTTTGAATGTTTCTTTCAAAATCTCTTCTCTTCATAATTTGTTCTCAATGTGGGAAAAATTCCCAGTACTCAAGTACTCATTTTGTCACCTGTGTAGGGGGATGAAAGCCAATTTTTATTATCGGTATAAATAAAAGACCAGTTGGTTGTGGAGGGGGGAAAGCTTAGTCCGAGTTGGAAAGGTCTTCGGGCAGTGTGTGGAGAGCAGGATTGGCGTGTGCGGGAGGCGGTTCTTCAGCGAAATAACACCTGAGTAACAGCAGCTCCAGCTGAGCGAGCACAGTGAGTACCAACGGGCCTCCTCACTTCCCACATCCCAGTCGCCTCCTACTGGGAAGCTGCTGAGTTCCTCCTGGTCCGGAGAGGGAGCAGTGGGTCAGTGTTCCTGGAATCTGGAAAGGGACTGAGCCTCCCTGACATCTGGGCCATCCTCTACTGCTTTCCCAGGCACATAGCAAGGAGCTGGATGGGAAGTGGAGCAACTGGGACTCAAAGTGGAGCAGATACAGGATGCATGCCAGAGCTTCACCCACTGTGACACAGTGCCAGCCTCTCCCTCCCTTACTGTCCCTCCTCAGACTCACTTCCGATCCCCCACTTTTTGGCAGGTGCCTTAAGCAGTGGAGCTGTCGCCTTCTGGGATGCATTAACAGGAAGCTGGACTTGAAGGGGAGCTGCTGGGACTCAGGACTTGAGCCAGCCCTCTAGTATAGGATGTGGTTCTACCTGTTTGGAAAGAAAGTCTAAGGTGTAATATTTCTTTTCTAAATCTTTAATTCTGTAACTACAGGATAAGGGTATCGTAAATAAAACCGTAATACCATTATTATACCTACAAGACAAAAAGCCCACAGTCTTTAATGTTATGAGGTATCTAGTCTCTTTAAATTTGTTTGGATGGAGTCCACACAAGTAAGGTTCATCCCTTACACCAATTGGTGTAGCATCTACAGGACCCTTCATTTCTTTTACACCATGTTTCCCCTTGCAAAATTATATGCTGCAGAAATGAAATTATTTGTACTTTAGATTTGCTCTTGGTCCAGATTTCTGACTATATCCCTGAATTTTTTTTTAAAGATTTATTTATTTTATTACAGCCGGATATACAGAGAGGAGGAGAGAGAGGAAGATCCTCCCTCCGATGATTCACTCCCCAAGTGAGCCGCAACGGGCCGGTGCGCGTCAATCCGATGCCAGGAACCTGGAACCTCCTCCGGGTCTCCCACGCGGGTGCCGTGTCCCAATGCATTGGGCCGTCCTTGACTGCTTTCCCAGGCCACAAGCAGGGAGCCGGATGGGAAGTGGAGCTGCCGGGACTAGAACTGGCGCCCATATGGGATCCCGGGGCCCCCAAGGCGAGGACTTCAGCCGCTAGGCCACGCTGCCGGGCCCTGAATTTTTTTTTTTTTTAACATCTTTCTTTGGGCACGGCACGGTGGCCTAGCAGTCAAAGTCCTTGCCATGCACTGGCCGGGATCCCATATTGGTGCCAGGTCTAATCCTGGCTGTCCCACCTCCCATCCAGCTCCCTGCTTGAGGCCTGGGAAAGCAGTTGAGGACGGCCCAAAGCCTTGGGACTCTGCACCTGCGTGGGAGACCCAGAAGAAGCTCCAGGCTCCTGGCTTTGGATTGGTGCAGCTCCAACCATTGAGGTCACTTGGGAAGTGAATCAAAGGACAGAAGATCGTCCTCTCTGTCTCTCCTCCTCTCTGTATATCTGATTTTGCAATAAAAGTAAAAATAAATCTTAAAAACATTTAAATATTTTTCCTGTTTTCTGCTTTTCCCATCAATTGGTAGTTATATCTTGGAGCTTCATCAGAGAGAGATTTGACTATTTTAGGAAACTTCATAGATGACTTAATGAGCTATTTTCTTTCCCCCAGAACCATGACTCAAAACAACAGTATACATTATATTGCACAGTGCCTGGAGATCTAGAACTGGGAGTGTTTTGCTGAGTGTTGTAGCTTAGGTTCCGCATGAGGTGGCAATTAAGATGTCAGCTGGTGCTGCTGTTGTCTGAGGCTGGGCAGAGGCCTTAGCAGGCAGAGGAATTGCATTTTAGATGGGCCACACATGTAAATGGTACTGGCTTTTTTGGGCAGTTTGTCACCATATGAATTTTTCTTTAGGGCTTCTTGCTTCCTTCCAAGAGAATAAGGTGGAAGCTTGAATGTCTATGTGATCTATGTGGAAGTCATGTATACTGTCTTCCTTATTCATTCTTGGGGGGACTTCAGGAAGATACGTACACTAGGCAGGTAAGGCTTGAATGATGGTTACCACCATGTGTTTCCTTTGAGAGGTGCATAATGTCTTTCTACTGTTCTCTTTGTGATATTAGGAACCGTTGGTGTTCAGCAGCCAAATCCCAGCATTCAATAATGCCTCAAAATAATTACATTCTATTATCCCCTTTTTCATTTGTTGATTGAAATAAAACTAAAATCAGAGATAAGAATATTGTTGTCAAGGTATATTTAACAGTTTTATTGAGGGTGTACTTTTATTTGGGAGTAGAGATGCATACTGCAGTTTCTCTGTCTCTTTCATGGAGTCAGGGTTTTGGTATTGAAATAGTTTCAGTAACAGTCCGCTATGTAGGGATTGGTTTTTTTTTTCCTAAGGGAGTTATTTATTTATTTATTATTTATTTATTTTTTTTAAAGTCAGATATACAGAGAAGAGGAAAGACAGAGAGGAAGATCTTTTGTCCATTAATTCACTCCCCACGCGGCGGCAACGGCCGGTTATATGCCCGCTCCGAAGCCAGGAACCAGGAACTTCCTTCAGGTCTCCCACACAGGTGCAGGGTCCCAAAGTCCTGGGCCATCCTTGACTGCTTTCCCAGGCCAGAGGCAGAGAGCTGGACGGGAAGCAGGGCTGCCGGGATTAGAACCAGTGCCCGTATGAGAACTTGGTGCATTCAAGGCAAGGACTTAAGCCACTAGGCCTCCACACCGGGCCTGTAGGGATCTGTTCTAGCCCCAGCAGTCCCAAAACCGAACCTGATACTCAGTATAGCTTGCATGAAATCCTCCAGTTCAGATGTATAGCTGTGTGATCCATAAGACTCTTGTCTAAAGAACTTGTGTCAGGGAACAGCAATTTACATGGGAAAGAAATGTGTGTGCTGAAAGTTTAAGTGGACTCGTTTCTGTTGCTATTGACTGGGAAGTGTCTTGCTTTGTTTTCAAAGCTTGAATCACTCACCAAGATTTAGAGAAGAATACATTCTGAATCATTTCCCCTTTCTGCAGGAAGTGCTCAAATATTTTACACAGAGCCACACGTAAAAAAAAGGAAGCAGTTGGAAGGGCTCTCAGAAATCATGTGACAGATCTGATGACTCAGTTCCATCTTCTCTGTGTTCTTCAAGAGTCGGAAAACTAGTTAGCGACCCTCCGCGCATCTTGACAGTTTGGGAAGTAATGAACCATGTTCAGCTTCATGCTTTTTTCTACACTGTTCTCTCTTTCAGTTACTGAACCTGAGAACCACCACTGGTTCTGCAACACCTCTGATACAATTATGTACTACAGCTACTGTGGTAAGTAAAACAGCGACAAGAATTTATTGCAGCATCTGCTATGTTGAGGGTCAGTTCTGGAAGGAATTTCCCGCTGCTCTTGCTGGGTCCAGGAAATGCCGGTGTGTTTCAGCTGCTGCTAGCACTTCTCTTCTTTCACAGCCAGCTGCCTCAGCCCCGAGCCCAGCTTCCGGTTCTTTCCAGTTTCACTGCTTCTGAGCAGTGGCCTCAGCCCAAGCCTCCTTGGTTCTACATCCCAAGAGGACAGTGGAGGTCTGGCTGCCTCCTGGGTTTGAACTCTGCTCCCACTGGGCTGTGAGCACCAAAGGGACCATCTTCCTCACTTGGATGTAAGCTGGATTCTGTCTGTTTTGAGCTGTGAGATCTTGAACAAAATCCATAGGGTCTCTATTTCCCAACTTTTTCAGTTGTAAAGCGATGGCGACATTGGAGGCTGCGTTAGAAGGGTTGTTGTGAGGTTAAGTGTTTGGCAGCAGGTCACGCGGCAATTCTAGTGCAGACTGCTTTTAACTCCCTCAGCTTCTCATTAGCAAATGTGCAAGAGCTCTGGTTTGGTACTTTCCACTGTGTGTCTCAGCATGGGAGGGCTGCCCTTTTTACTCACAAGTAGTCTCAGGAAAGTTTTTAAAAAATCCCTTCCCAAAGCACAAGTCCTTTGAGATGCTTTTGAGGGGTGGGGAAAGAATCTCTAGCCTAATCATTTGGAGGGAATATGTAAGTATACTTGGAGTTTTTCAAGAAAGAAACCTACTTAATAATGACATTTTCCAGTTTATTCTATTACACTCTAGCAGATGCTACCATGAAGTTACACCTGGGAGAATAAGGTAATTGCCTGTTGAAAGACTGAGGTGTGTGGAAGGCAGACCTTCAGCAGAGCACTGGAGGAGCCGCCTGCGGCACCTATATCCTTAGCAGAGGTCCTGGTTCAAGTCCAAGTTTTGCTTGTGATTCTAGCTTCCTGCTTAGAGCACCTTGGGAAGCAGCAGACGATGGCTCATATAACAGGGACCCTGACACTCTTGTGGGAGACCTGGGTGGAACACCTGGCTCTGGGCTTCGGCCTGGCCTGGCCTGGGCTGTTGGGAGGAATTTTGGGAGGGAACCAGTAGAAGAGAGATCTCGGTCTCTGTCTTTTCTTATTCTCTGCTTTTTGCGTGCACTAACACACACAGACACACACACACACAAAAAACTAACAATAGGACAAAAATGGCTTGGCATGGTAGCCTAGTGGCTGAGGTCCTCACCTCAAATGTGCCAGGATCCCATATGAGCGCTGGTTCTAATCCTGGCAGCCCCACTTCCCATCTAGCTCCCTGCTTGTGGCCTGGGAAAGTAGTCGAGGACGGCCCAAAGCTTTGGGACCCTGCACTGCTGTGGGAGACGCGGAAGAGGCTCTGGACTCCTGGCTTTGGATTTGCTCAGCTCTGGCTGTTACGGTCACTTGGGGAGTGAATCATCAGATGGAGGATCTTCCTCTCTGTCTCTCCTCCTCTCTGTATATCTGCCTTTTCAATAAAAATAAATTAATCTTTTAAAAAAATGGGAAAAAAAGGAACAGGATTTTTCACCAGTCACGTATTTGTGGTCTTTGTCTCCTGTACATTACTCTGAATGCTATCTCTGCGTGTCTTCAAACTCTCTCCCTGCAGCAAGATCCCTGACAGCGCCCTCTGCCGGAAAAACTCCTCACTCCATGGAGCTTCCACTTTGCTCTCTTCCATCAGCTTTCTCTGTGCCACGTGGTGATTTGGGCTCTGTCACATGGCCTTTATTTCACATTATTTAGCTTTTAATGTTTTAGGAAAAATAACTTGGTTTTTAAAAATTTGACTTTTTATTTTTTTAAGATTTATTTATTTTTTATTACAAAATCAGATACAGAGAGAGGGGAGACAGAGAGAAAGATCTTCCATCCAACGATTGACTCCCCAAATGAGCGATACGGCCAATACTGCTCTGATCCGAAGCCAGGAACCAGGAGCTTCTCCCATGTCTCCCACACGGGTGCAGGGTCCCAAAGCTTTGGCCATCCTCGACTGCTTTCCCAGGCCACAAGCAGGGAGCTGGATGGGAAGTGGAGCTGCCGGGATTAGAACCGGCGCCCATATGGGATCCCGGCGCGTCCAAGGTGAGGACTTGAGCCGCTAGGCCATGGCACCGGACCCAAAATTTGACTTTTTATTATATTTATTTATTTATTTATTTATTTTTTAAGATTTATTTTTATTACAAAGTCAAATATACAGAGAGGAGAGACAGAGAGGAAGATCTTCCATCCGATGATTCACTCCCCAAGTGAGCCGCAACGGGCCGGTGCTATGCCAATCCGATGCCGGGAACCTGGAACCTCTTCCAGGTCTCCCACTCGGGTGCAGGGTCCCAAAGCATTGGGCCGTCCTCAACTGCTTTCCCAGGCCACAAGCAGAGAGCTGGATGGGAAGTGGAGCTGCCGGGATTAGAACCGGCACCCATATGGGATCCCGGCGCGTTCAAGGTGAGGACTTTAGCTGCTAGGCCACGCCGCCGGGCCCTATAGATTTTCTTTCTTTTTTTTTTTTAAAAAGATTTATTTATTTTTATTGGAAAGGCAGATATACAGAGAGGAGGAGAAACAGAGAGGAAGATCCTCCATCTGATGATTCACTCCCCAAGTGACCTCAATGGCTGGAGCAGAGCCAATCCAAAGCCAGGGACCAGGAACTTCTTCTGGGTCTCCCACGCGGGTGCAGGGTCCCAAGGCTTTGGGCTGTCCTCTACTGCTTTCCCAGGCCACAAGCAGGGAGCTGGATGGGAAGTGGGGCTGCCGGGACTGGAACCGGTGCCCATATGGGATCCCAGTGAGTTCTAGGCAAGGACTTTAACCACTATGCCATCACGCCGGGCCCGATTTGACTTTCTTAAAGGAAGATCATAATTCTTGCTCTCTAAAGCTTCAAAATCCTAGGATTCTCCCTGTCATCCCACTGACAAAGGGAGTGGTGGCTATCTGTGGACTACATGTGTAAACAAGATTCTGAGACTCCCGCCCCACAGCACTCCCTTTACCACCTGAAAAAGCCCTGTTTAGCCAAAAAATGAGTCCTCTGTGGAAAGCACTGATTCCTCTGGATAGTAATGTGAAGGTGTTGGTGACAGCCACAACCTGCTACAATCCCAGTAGCAAGGATGGTTTTCATGTGCCCACTGGTGCCCATGAGGACCAGGGTAGGTGTAGGATGGGCTAGGCTAGGTTTTTGTCTCTGCTGAACCAGATGTGAGCTGTGTGTGTGTGTGGACCAGGCTAGACTGGCTGTACCACCCAACAGTAATAACCAGAATGAGTTGAAAGCTAGTCAGGAAAGGCCTAACTAGGTCAGGAGGTGGACTGAGTAGGGCTGGCCCATGGATCCACCTGTGTGGGCGAGATCTGGCATTGGGAAAGGTTCTGATGGAGGAGCCTGGGAAACGCCTCTGTGACGAGACAGTCCCTGCAGGTGAGCACAAGAACCATGATAAGGAGCAGGCCAGACCAGACCAGGGAAAGGCACCCACCAGTATACATTGGACACAGATTGGGGGTGAACCAGGCAGGGCCGGCTCACAATACGCATTAGCGAATCTGAGCACCAGATGGAGTGTGGGTTGGGCCGGGTTCGGTCACTACACACACCAGTACACATGAGGGTTTGGATTGAGTACCATCCGGGATGGGCTAGGCTGTAGCCCCCACCAACCAGAGCTGGAATTGGGGGTGGACCGTGCTGGGCACCCACTGGCAAAAGCTGAGGTGAGGCAGACCATGCAAGACTGGGCCACAGCACCTAACCAGCACACACAAGACCTTGGGCGGGGGAGGGAGCAAAGCTAGTAGGAAGATGTGGAGGGCTCCACTGCTGGATCACCACTCCCACTGGAGAGCGTGAGTTGGGATGGGGGCAGACCAGACCGGACAGAGCTATAACACCTGTTGGCCTCATGTGAGCTGGACCAGGGAAAAGCCAGGCTGGGCTGACTGTTTCTACTAGTGCAAATATAAGCCAAAGTGGGTAGGGGTTGGTTGGACCTTGCTGCATCATCAGTTAGCAGATGCTGGCATGGGGGGCTAATTCTGCCAAGCCAAACTGCAGAACCGGCTGGAGAGTGCCTGATCTGGGAGTGAGAGTGGGCCCAGGAGGGAAACATTGGGCATCTCCCTCCTGCGTTGCCACTCCGTCTGGTGAGCATGAGAATCAGGATTGGGGCAGGCATGGCTAGACAGAGTGGCACCCGTCGGCAGGTATGTGGGCTGGATAGTGGGGCTTATTGGATTGAACTAGGCTTCAATGCCCATTGACATGTATGCGAGCTGAATGGGATTTGGGGCAGACTGGCCCAGTTTGCTGTACATACTGGCAAGCATAAGAGCTAGGGCAGAGGCGGGCTTAGTAAGGGTTATTGGGAGTCATCCCAACTAGGCTGTAGCTCTCACTGGTTTACATGGCCAAGTATGTGGTGGGCAGGATTGGGATGGGCTCCAACACCCATTGGTTTGTGTAGAAGATGGGGCTGGAGGCAGAATTGACCCCTAAATGACAACCACCAGCATATGCAAGGCTGTTAGGGGTGACAGACTGTACTGGTAAGTACACACAAGGATCAGATCTGGGATCACTTCGGACTAAGTTTCTTTGGGGATCTCCCCAACTGAACTGCCGGACTCAGAATCCCAACCATCAAGAGAAGTGCAGGTTCTGTGGTCTAACCATGGAGTTCTTATGTCAAAGCTGAGCCACCTCAGACGCTCAGATGGAGCAGTGGACAGCATATCCAGGTGCACAGGAAGACTATGGCAGTACTTTGGAGTCTGCAGAGGACCCATGGTGCCACAACAGAGGACAGAACAAATTGATCAACTACCCTAGCTATGTGTTGGTAGTGAAAATCTGGGCAAGCGGAAACACTAAGGTGGGCTGTGTCAACCAGTGGATTCTGGAGAGATTTCATCGTGCTTGGAATGGCGAGACTGGCAGCAGTTCAGAGCAGTAGAACTATGGAAAGCACTTGAGCAGTGCCGTTGGTGCATGCCCCACATCAGCGACCCTGGGATGGGTGGGAGGCTGGGTGTGGCTTCTTCCTTTGTTTCTCCTCTTCCAGACACAGAAAGGAAAAAAGAGAATGTGGAAACAGCTGTCTTACTCACTTTCTTGTAGCCCTTGACCCTTTGAGCCATATTAACCATGTAAAGATCATCAAAATAGTAAAATAGTAAAATAATAATAAAGAGTCTCTGGAGGAGCTCGCACAATAGCTCAACAAGCTAAGACTTCACCTCCAAGTGTGGCATCCCATATGTTTTCCAGTTTGTGTCCCAGCTGCTCCACTTCCCATCCAGCTCCTGCTTATGGCCTGGGAAAACAGCAGAGGATGACCCAAAGCCTCAGGAGCCTGCTCCCGCGGGGAAACCCGGATGAAGCTCCTGACTCCTGGCTTTGGATAGGCTCAGCTTCAGCCATTGCGGTCACTTGGGGAGTGAACCGGTGGATGAAGATTTTTCTCTCTCTCTGTCTCTCCTTCTTTCTGTAAATCTGCCTTTCCAATGAAAATAAATAAATTCTTTTTTTAAAAAAAAGGAATTTCTGGAGAAAGGTATCCCAAACTTCTCTGCCTACTTTGAGTAGTACAATTCAGTGTTTTAGAGCCTTTTAATTCATTTCTAATTTTTCACAAAGGGAATTTGTCTGCACATTTTCTGTGTGGGTACCAGGAGAATCCAGGGTTATCCACTATTTTCTGTTACTGATGACATTCTTTTGGGGAAATACTTTTAAACATCCTCAATTTTCCTTATTAATTAATTTTAGTACAAAAGGTATCTTTTGGGAACTGGTATTCAAAATACTGTAGTAATTGGAAATGATGTATACTAATTTATTGACATTATCTTTTTTCCATTTAGATAACATGAAAGTCCCTATTTCAATGACTGTGAAGCCCTGTATAACGTTGAAGGGAACCAAAGGATTAGTATATGTTTATTACATTCCAAGTAAGTCCACATTTTTGTTTGTAGATGAATTAAAGGCTCAAATTAATGGTGAATAATTATTTCCAGATGTAATTGTGTTAGTCACCTATTGCCACATAAAAATCATTATAATCTTAGTGGCTTCACATATCACACATTTGTTGTCTTAGAATCTCCGTGGATCGGTATGCTGGGTCTGGCTTATCTTGTCAGCTTTAGGACCTCCCATAAGGCTATAATCAAGGTGTTGGCCAGGATTGGCATCCCTTCTGAAAGTTAAACAGGAAAAGATCTAAGTTCATATAGTTGTTGGAAATGTTTAGTGTCTGAATCCTGGCTAATGGCCATCCTTCAGTTCTTGTGTGTGGGCCTTTTCAGCAAAGATCTTGCTTCATCAAGGCCAACAAGGGAACTAGTGAGATAATAATATGAAGGTTGTGATCTTAAATAACCTAATTATGAAAGAGATACTCTATCACCTTTCTTGTATATTCTGTTGATTAGAAGCAAGTCACTAGGCCAACCCATGTTCATGGCAAAAGGACAACACAAACACGTGGGGTAGATGTAGATACAACTTGAGATTGCTAACAATTTCAAAGGTATATATTTTCTAGAGAAAAATATGATGGTAGGATGAGAGGGGATAATGTGTTTTATTTTGTGTTTTTTTCTATGACTGTTTACTTATTACTAGTTTAATAAAAAACTAACAGGGGTTGCAACTAAGTGTCTGTGTGAATCGAGTTTACATTTTCCCATATGAGTTAGCCAGCATCGCTTGTTGAGTCTAAGTCATGGCATCTCAGGAAAATCCCAGTTCTAATCACTATCCCCATCATCTACATCCTAGCGTAGATCTGGAGCTTGCTTTCTTTATAAAATGCTTTCATACTAATCCGCTGAAAGAAGCATTTCCCCTGGATTTGAGTCCCCAGATTACAATAAAAATGGTAGCTGAGAACTCAGGAAATATAGGCAATGAATAACGTTTTAATTTTCCTGAGTCTAATTATTTAACTTGTCTTTTGATGTTTTGTCTGTGCATTCATTCATTCACTTAAAAAAATACTGAGTAGATAGGGCCCGGAATGGTGACCTTGCACCCACGTGGGAGACTCAGAAGAACCTCCTGGCTTCTGGCTTTGGATCAGCTCAGCTCTGGCCATTGCAGCCATTTGGGGAGTGAATCAATAGAGAGAAGATCTTTGTCTCTGCTTCTCTCTGTAGATCTATTTTTCCAAAAAACCAAACCAAACCAAACAAAAACAAACAAAAACAAAACAAACAGAAAAACAGTGTGCATTTAAAAAAAAATGATGCAAAATTGGGGCCCCTATGCAGTAGCCTAGTGGCTAAAATCCTTGCCTTGAACACGCCAGGATTCCATATGGGCGCCAGTTCTAATTCTGGCAGCCCTGCTTCCCATCCAGCTCCCTGCTTGTGGCCTGGGGAAGCAGTTGAGGACAGCCCAAAGCCTTGGGACCCTGCACCCACGTGGGAGACCTGGAGGAGGCTCCAGGCTCCTGGCTTCAGATTGGTGCAGTTCCAGCCATTGTAGTCACTTGGGGAGTGAATCAATGGATGGAAGATCTTCCTCTCTGTCTCTCCTCCTCTCTGTATAGCTAACTTTGCAATAAAAATTAACAAATCTTTTTAAAAAAGTGCTTAGTAAATACATAGTATGTTTCTTTTTAAAAGATATTTATTTATTATTTTTATTTCTAAGTCAGATTTTACAGAGGAGAGACAAAATGAGCTTCCATCTGCTCGTTCACTCCCCAAGTGTCTGTAATGGCAGGCGTCCACCTGCAATGCAAGGTGAGAACTTCAGCCACTAGGCTACTGTACCTGGCTCATATATATATATAGTATGCTTCAACTGTTGTGCTAGGTGCTGTGAATTCATTGATGAAATATTCCCTTGGGCCCGGCGCGATAGCGTAATGGTTAAGGTCCTCGCCTGGAACGCATTGGGATCCCATATGAGCAGCATATGAACCGGCAGCTTCACTTCCCATCCAGCTCCCTGCTTGTGGCTTGGGAAAGCAGTTGAGGATAGACCAAAGCCTCAGGCCCCTGCACTCCTGTGGGAGACCGGGAAAAAGTTCCTGGCTCCTGGCTTCGGATTGGCGCAGCACCGGTCATCGTGGCCACTTGGGGAGTGAATCATCGGACGGATGTTCCTCTCTGTCTTTCCTCCTCTCTGTACATCTGCCTTTCCAATACAAATAAATAAACATTAAAAAAAAATACTCCCTTGATCTTTAAGAATCCATCAGTATAAAAGGAGACAAATGTGGAGATAATACAATACAACGAGTGAAATGATAGCAATAAGGCTTAGTGGTAACAGAGCAAAGAATGGTTAACGCTGTTACATCTTCTTCGCCAATGGTAAATGAAATAACCTAAATTTTGCCTAAGACTTGACAATTTCTATTTCCCTAAGATTTTTTTTTTCTAGTCCTTACATGCTTTGCCTTGGATGTTTGATATAAGAAAGATTTGCATAAAAATCTCATTTTCAAGTGCCTCCTTTTTTTTTTTTTGCAGTATTATAACTACATTGACTTAGTTTTCATCCACCTTGACTGTAGATTTTTGAAAGTGGTGACAGGTACTAAAATATAGAGCTCGTCTAGTGAATCTTCATCCTTATTGCGTCTTTCCAGGTCCAATAACAACACAACATTCATCACCTAGGAGTCTCTGAAGAGTAAACAGCAGGAAGGAATTATGTGGGTTAGCTTTCCTGGGGAAGATGAACGGTACAGGAGAGGGAGCCAGAGAAGCCATGGAAGGGTTCAGATCGGAATGCAGATGTGATATATTTGAAAAATGAGAGGGAAGGAAGGAGAATCAGGCAGGAAGCTCATCAGACCAAAACGCGTGCCCGAGACGCCTGCAGCCGGGTAAATGGGAAGCCCCGAAGATCACCTCACAGCAGAGCCCTAAGATAGCCAGAGACAGCTCATTCCAGCTCATTCCAGACAGGTCTGCAGTGTAGCAGCTGCTGGCTGCCTGCTAATCACCTGCCTTCCAGCAGTTTTCTCTTCCTCGTCCTTCTTTTAAATTGTTTTGTTTTTAAAAGATGATTGGGGAAGCAGATCTCCAGAAAGAAGGAGAGACGTCTCATCCACTGGTTCATTCCCCAAATGACTGCAACAGCTGGAGCTGAGCCAATCCAAAGCCTGAAGCATCTTCCAGGTCTCCCATGTGGGTGCAGAATGTCAAGGCTTTGGGCCATCCTCGACTGCTTTCCCAGGCCACAAGCAGGGAGCTGGATGGGAGCTGGTGTAAGGAGAGGATTTAGCCACTGAGCCATAGTGTGAGGCCCTCAAGCTTTTTTTTTTTTTTTTTTTGGTTGCATTTGTACTGGATTGCAGCAAAATCTGTAAATGTCACTCTTAACTTAAAATAGGTTAGGAACGGAAATTGTGTATTTTAAGATTTCATATTCTTTTTTTAAAAAGATTTATTTATTTTTATTACAAAGTCAGATATACAGAGAGGAGGAGAGACAGAGAGGAAGATCTTCCATCTGATGAGTCACTCCCCAAGTGAGCGCAATGGCCGGTGCTGCGCCGATCCGAAGCTTGGAACCAGGAACCTCTTCCAGGTCTCCCACGCGGGTGCAGGGTCCCAAAGCTGGGCCATCCTCGACTGCTTTCCCAGGCCACAAGCAGGGAGCTGGATGGGAAGTGGAGCTGCCGGGATTAGAACCGGTGCCCATATGGGATCCCGGGTTGTGTTCAAGGCGAGGACTTTAGCTGCTAGGCCACGCCGCCTGGCCCAAGATCTCGTATTCTTGTTAGTGAATTATTTGTGTGCTATTAACTAATTGCCATAAATAAACAAACAAACAAACAAACAAATCAAACAAGCAAGCAAGAAAGCAAGCCAGATCAGAGGAATTTTCTGTCAAAGTTATATCACAAAGTTCCTAGAATTGCTTTGATGGACTCAAAAACAGTTCTCTTTGTTGCCCTGTGGCTCATTTCTCATCTCTTTTATTCTTACACATATCACATTAATATTCCCCGATTGATGCCCGGCAGAAGTACTACCTCAGTATTACCTGTGCCCATCAGTCTAAAATGATCACAGTTATTCCCAAGGCCAAGGAGCTTCTCAAGATATGAATCATCGAGATATCAGTGCAAGACTTCCTTTCATGGAGTAATTGAAGACTGCAACCTTGCTGTGTTCTTGTGGAAATGGAAGAGATTCTTTGTCTTGCATTATTGCCAGACTCCACAATGTCTGGTACAGTCTTGTGTGCCCCTGTCTCCACGAATTCTGTGTGAAAACAGCTTTTCAATTTTTATGCACAGCTCTGGTTTTGGAGAAAGTCTGGCTTAAGTCCATATTGTAGGCCATGAAACCACTATTTGAAACAGACCTCATGGTGATCTGCTTTCCCACACATTAGCCTGAAAATACAGATGGAGGAGCAAATTAGGAAATTTGATGGTACTTCAGGTCCAGAGTAATAAAGGAGGAGGCTGGTATGATGCAGTGTACTGGAAATTCTAGTGCTCATTTGGTAATGAAGATGAGGAAATCACTTTTGGGTCTGTTGGGAAGGAAACCGAGCAGTATTTGAGTAGAGATGGTGTTGTGCCGGATTTTAAGATCCCCAGAAAATGATCGAATCTGAAGTTGGTGCTAACGCTTAAAGGGCAGTTTATTCAGGTTAACCTAGGTCTCCCAGCCACCCCCTCCCACCCCAAGCCCGGGGGCGGGGGTGGGGTGGGGCAGCTGCAGCCGAGGCTGTGGCAGGAACAGTAAGGCAGAAAAAGAGAGCGAGGTTCAACAGCACAGGGTTCTATTGGTGGGTTTGAAGCAAGCAACTTCCAAAAGATACAAACTGATGAGCTATAGGGCAGTGGGTCTTATCTAACACCAGGACCTCCTTCCTGAGGAGTGGTCTGCCTTACGTGACCTGCCAGGTGTCCTGCTGGGTGTCACGTAGACTGTCAGGCCTGGAGTTCACACAGCCTCCAGCCAAGCCATTAAGGCAGAAATCACAAAAGCAGAAAACATCTAGGTTGTTCAATGGTATTTGAGTATTTGGGACAGGTGTTGAGGACAAAGATGAAATGTAAAGGTTATGCTTTGGGATTTATCACCTTATGTGGTACTTAAAACCAGGGAAGATGTTTAAGAGCCAAAGTTGAGGAGAATGGAGGATTGAACCCAAAGAGACACCAATGAAACGATCGAAATGGAGTCAGAGAGGAAGGAGGAAAACCGGAAGGGTGATGGCTTGAATTCTAAAGAGGGTTCTGAGCTCGAGTTGGCTGACCTGTCAAACACAGCCAAGTTCAATTTAAAAATGGCCAAGTTGGGGTGAGCATTTGGTGACGCAGTTAAGATGTCACATGAGGCACGTCCTGGTTCAGGCACAGCTCTGGTAGTGGTCTCGGCTTCCTGCCAGTGCATATCCTCAGAGTCAGATGATGGCTCAAGTACTGTGTCCCTGTTACTTCATGGATGGGGGATCCGGATGTCCCTGTTACTTACGTGGATGGGAGATCCGGATTGAGTTCTGGGCTCCTGACTTTGGCCTGATCTAGCCCTGGTGTTGTAAGTCTTTTAGGGAGAGAATCATTGAAAGGGAAGATTTCTCTCTGTTTCCATCTCTCTGCTTTTCAAATAAGCAAAAACAATTTAATGATCTATTTATTCGATTGAGAGGCAGGGAGCTGGTTCAGAAGCAGAGATGCCAGGATTGAAACCATTGATCTGATAGTGAATGCTGGCCTTGCAGATGGAAGCTTAACTCACTGGACAAAAATGTCCAGTCCTGCAAATTAAAAAATATTTTTGAAAGTCACGATTAGCCTGTTAGAGAAATCTTCTGAATGAGGTAGTGGTTATTTTCATCACATCAAATTTCTTTCATTATAAAAATAATTAGCCAACTAAATAACTTGGAAGAGTTCAGCGAAATGCAATGTTATTTTTGGAAGTTTCCCTGTTAACTGGTAATAGAGATGATGAGGAAAAAAAAAGCCATACATTTTGTTTCTCATCAAAGGTTAGTTTTATTCTCCAGGAAATCTTTAATCAATACCAAACGTGTTGACATGGGTTCATTATCCTTACACCCTTTCTTTTCCTTTAAATTTTCTAGCAGAACTGTTACTATAGTTGGAAAGTTTATGTCTTTGTTGATCATATTCTCAATCAAGTTACACATTTTCCTGTGTTTTATTCGTAACATGTATTTCTTACTGTGGAACATTCTCTTTGATTACAATCCACTAGAGTAGAAATTCTTCGATTATAATCTACTAAACTGGAAATTCCTTGGAATTTAAGTTTTCTCATCTATAGAGCCAAATTAGTAATATCTGCCTTATGGGTAGTTGTGATGATGAAATAATTCAAGAAAAGCACAGTGCACATTTTTAGTTTATAATGATTTTTTCTATAAAAAAGAGTCTCTTATTGGTCAATTAAATTCTTTTCTGTTTAAGGGCAAGACTTGAGCAAATTGTATTTAAATCTCTACGTCACTGTCAACTCCGTGGATCTGCCCATGCGTAAACAAGTGCTATGCCAAGGATCTAGTGATGTGTATTCTTTATGCAGAGCTATGAAGGGAGGTAAGCAGTTATTTCATACTAATATTAGAATAGAAACAAATTCTTTGTAAGAAAACTATGCAAATTGAATGTAGTAAATGCGAAGAGCATTTTCTAACAGCAGTTTTTTTCCTTTCTACTCAAAGCATTGCTTTTAACATTTTTAAAAAAGATTTGTCTTTGATGGAAAGTCAGCGAAAAAGGGAGAAAGAGACAGAGAGGAAAATCTTCTGTTTGCTGACTGACTCCCCACATGGCTGCAATGGCCCATGCTGAGCCAATCCGAAGCCAATCCGAAGCCAGGAAACAGGAGCCTCCTCCAGGTCTCCCACGTGGGTGCAGGGTCCAAAGGTTTTGTGCTGTCATAAACTGCTTTCCCAGGCTACAAGCAGGGAGCTGGATGGGAAGCAGGGATGCCTGGATTACAGCCAGCGCCCATATGGGATCTTGGTGTGTTCAAGGCGAGATCTTTGGCTGTTAGGCCACCGTGCCAGACCCCCAGCCATAATTTTTTTTGAAAATTTCTTTATTTTTGACAATCTTTACATGATTAATTAGGGCACAAAGATTCAAGGGCTACAGGAAAGTGGGTAAGACTATTATTTCCACATTCTCTTTTTTTTCTGTATCTGGAGTAAAGGTGGAGATAAAGGGAGACGACCCACCTAGTCTCCCACCCATCCCAGGTTCCCAATGTGGGGCATGCTCCGAGGGTCCTGCTCAAGTGGCTTTGATAGTTCAATAGTTCTGAATGGTTGCCGGTCTCTCCACTCCAAGCACGATGAAATCTCTCCAGAATCTACTGGTTGACACATCCCACCTTAGAGTCTCTGCCCAGATTTTCACTGCCAACACATGGCTAGGGTAGTTGATTGATTTGTTATGTCCTCTGTTGTGGTACCAGATATCCTCTGCCGGCTCCAGTGTACTGCCAAATCCTCCATTTGCATCTGGATATGCTGTCCACTGCTCCATCTGAGCCTCTGAGGAGGCTCGGCTTTAACCTAAGAACTCCATGGTTAGACCATGGAACCTGCACTTCTCTTGATGGTTGGGATTCTGAGTCCAGCAATTCGACTGGGGATATCCCCAAAGAAACTTTATCTGAGGTGATCCCAGACCAGATTCTTGTGTGTACTTGCTAGTAGAGGGCACAGTCCTTTGCCCCCAGTCAGCTGATGGTTGCAATTGCTGGGTCAGTTCTGTTTCCAGCCCTGTCGTCCACACCAATGGGTGTTGCAGTCCAGTCTGTTTCTGCTCAGCTCACACTTGGCCCTCACAAAAACCAGTGGGACCTGCAGCCTAGTTGGTGCAACCTGCAATAACCCCCACCATAGGAACCCCCTGCCCTGGCTCCTATGCTTGCTAGTATGTACCACAGTCTTGTCTGGTCTGTCCCACATTCCATTCAGCTCTTCTACATGTCAAAGGGCATTGAAGCCTGGTTCAACCCAACCAGCCCGACTATCCAGCCCACGCACATGCTGGTGGGTACCATTCTGTCCAGCCAGGTTTGCTCCTGTCCTGGTTTTCATGCTCTCCAGTGGGAGTGGTATCCCAAGAGGGAGGTGCTTACTGTTTCCCTCCTGGGCCCACTCCCAGATCAGGCACTCTCCAGGTGGTTCTGTAGTTTGGCTTGGCAGAATTAGCCCCCCGTGCCAGTATCTGCCGTCTGAAGCAGTGGCAAAGTCCAACCAAGCCTCACCCACTCTGATTTATGCTTGTACCAGTAGGGACAGTCAACCAAGCCTGGCTCTTTGCTGATCTGGCTCACATGAGGCCCACAGGTGTTGTAGCCCTGCCTGGTCTGGTTTGCCCCCATCCTGACTCACGCTATCCAGTGGACGACGTGTTCCAGCAGGGGGGACCTCTACATTCCCACTGCCAGCTTTACCCCCTCCATCCCTGGTTCCTATGTGTGTTGGTTGGGCACTGCAGCCCAGTCTGGCATGGCCCGTCTCGCCTCGGCATTTGCCAGGGGGTGCTGTAGCCTGTCCCAGCCTAGTGCACCCCCAATTCCAGCTGGTGAGGGTTACAGTCTAGCCCGGCCCAGCATGCACCCAGTCCCAGCTGCAATGTGTACTGGTGTGTGTTGCCACCACTCCTGGCTTGACCATCACTGTTCTGGTGCTCGGATTCACCAGTGGGTGATGTGAACTTGTTCAGCCTGGTCTGCCCCCAACCTGTGCCAGATGTATGCCAGTGGGTACCTTTCCTTGGACTGGTCTGGGCTGCTCCTTATCGTGTTCCTTGCTCTCACCTGCAGGGACTGTGTCCCGCCAGAGGAGTGAGCAACAGAAACTTAACAGAGGAGTATCCTCACAGCCTTAGAGAAGAGAAATGGAAATCAGGGTGTAGCAGGGCCATTCCCCTTCTGAAGACACTGAAGAATAGTCTGTTGCATGTCTTTCTCACCTCCTGGTGGCCCCAGATGTTTCTGGCATTGTAGATGTCCCTCTAACATCTCTTCACATTGTCTTCCTTCTGTTGTGTGTGTCTCAAAGTTCCAAATTTCTCCTTTTTGCAAAGACATCATTGTATCAGACTAGGACTGCTGTAATATCTTCTTTTAAAAGATTTTTAAAAAATTTTTGTGAAGGGTAGAGTTGAGAGAGAGAGAGAGAGAGAGTGAGTGAGTTACTCCCCAGCTGGCCACAATGGCCAGGGCTAACATCTGTGTGTGTAAATAGTGGCTAAACACTTAGGCTTCTTAGGGTGATTGGAAGGACATTCAATATGTTGGTTGCCCCTGATGTATCTCTTCTACTTAAAATTTTTGTTCTCTATTAAACCAGTGAAATGTGTAGTATTATCTCTGAATGTTTTAGTTTGAAATGCACACATCCTTGTTTAACTTGGGATGAGGCATATTTTTGTTTGCTATTGAGAGCAGTGGGTTTTAAAATTTTAGCGTTTTTTGGGGATGAGATTTAGACAGGTATGGAAGGCTTTGGGATATGGAAAAAGAAGAATAGTATCCAGGGGATATAATTCATCATTTCTCTGTAATTTTACTTGATAATACCTCTTATGATACTATGTGTCCTCTCTAAAGTTACTTTAAAAATCACTTAATGATGACCAGTGACATTTTGTATTGTGTTTGCAGAGACTTTGAATATAACAGTACCATTTTCCTTCAAAGGAATACGATTTCCTAAGGTATTGTTCAACACTTATTTTATATTCTCCTAACCTTTCACAGTAACAGATGTGTTATGAATGTGAAAAAAAAACACCGCTTCACAACTTTTAAAATAGTATTTCAAGATCAAGATGTTTTGGGATTTTTTCACTTTTACTGGTATTGGGTATTTTGGTATTTATTCTTTGTATAGAATATGGAAAAATTACACAAAATAGCTCTTTTTCATCTTTTTTATCTTTTAACATACTTAGCCAAATTCAATACAAGTGTGGATTAATCATTCTGTTGAATGGTCTCCCCATGAAAGACCAGGCAACCAGTGTCTGTAAGTCAGTAACCCTATGTAGTTGCTACATATTGGATATATACAATGCTATAAAATTTCTTAGAACAAAAATCACATAAATTATAGACTTATTTTTATTAAGTATTTTTCTTGGGAATTTAAGCTGGACATTTTCATCTTTGTAAAATAAATATTGCCTCACTAAATAGTATTGCTGTAATTCTATGTATTTGTGTTATGTACCTTGCAATGAAAATTTACACATGTCATTTTTGGTAGCTGTTTCAAAATAAATTTTAGTTGCACATACTACTTTGTTAAGTTGTTACAAATGATATCTAATATTTGACCACCTCATAAGCTAATTTTTTCAAGAAAAGATGTACTTATTTTTATTGGAAAGGCAGATCTATAGAGAGAAGGAGAGACAGAAAAAATTTCTGTCTGCTAGTTTACTCCCCAAGTGGCCACAGTGGCTGCAGCTGAGGCAATTCAAGCCAGGAGCCAGGAGCCAGAGCCAGGAGCCAGGAGCCAGGAGCTTCTTCTGGGTCTCCCACATGGGTGCAGGGTCTCAATGCTTTGGACTCTTCTTGACTGCTTTACCAGGCCACAAGCAGGGGGTTGGATGGGAAATGAAGCAGCTGGGATTAGAACTGGTGCCCATATGGGATCCTGGCACATGCAAGACAAGGATTTAGCCACGGAGCACTGAGCCATTGCTCTGGGCCCATAAACTAAGTTTTGAAAGGATTTATTTTATTTGAAAGGCAGAGTCAAAAAGAGAGAGAAAGAGAGATGTTTCATCCACTGCTTCACTCCTGAAATGGACACAGTTATCTGGCCTGGGCTGGCTGGGCCAAAACCAGAAACTAGGAGCTTCACCTAGGTTTTGCCTTTGTGTGCAGGGCCCCAAGTACTGAGTCCATCTTCTGCTACTTTCCCAGGCACATTAGCTAGCCAGAAGCATTAGATCAGAAGTGGAGCATCTGAGAGTTGAATTGTTGTCTATATGGGATACCCATACTGCAGGCAGCAGTCTAACCCATTATGCCACGATGCTGGCCCCACAAGCTGAGTTTAAAATATATATATATAAATCATTATCTTATAATCAGAAAATAAATGTCTCTAGGCTTACTGAGTTTAAAGGCATGCACAGTTTTGTCTTATTAAGAAATTGATGCTCATTTTAAATGAATTTCTGATAGTATTATAATTTCTTACAGAGGTTAAAATATTACTATCTAATATTTTGCATTGCTTTGATTTCTTTTTCCTTGTTTCAGGGACATTACAGATGTGTTGTAGAAGGCATAGCTGGGAGTGCTGAAGAAATGATCTTTTGTTTGAATTTTACCATCATATACCATCCACATATCAACTAGAATAAATGGGTCATACTTTTGTTTTTCAAAGGTGGCAATGTCGTAAAGGTTCCAGCGATTCACTTTTTTCAGGTGAGGTTGGATATGAAGGCATAGGAAGGACTGCATGAAGGAAGTTTAGTGGTGCGTCCCACGACCCACTCCGGGAAGTACCATGGTCAGGTGATAGAAGGAGAGGGTGGAGATAGATATGGGTCAGGCCCTCTACTTTGTTTTCCATGGGAATAAACAGGCAAGGCAGGGACAGCACCTGGGGTGGAGGAACTGTCCCTTAGATGGAGAGTGGCTCAGCATGTGGAAGCCCCAGAGAGGACGTGGCAGGGGATTTGGGCTCTGTGTTGGTAGGTCTGACTGTAAAGGGTTGTTCCCTTTACAGTCAACCAACACTGGTAGGGACAGTCCCTTCAGGGTCAGCTGGAATCTGCATGTTAGAGCATCAGAATACAAAAAAGAAAAATTGTGGCTAACACCGTTCTTCACTTGGTGATTTTCTTTGCAGAAGTAGCTGTATTAGACCATTTTTCACTGATATATGTAAGAAGATGACTTGAGGCTGGGTATGTGATAAGAAGTTTATTTAGCTTACAGCTTTGGAGGCTGAGTCCAAGTTCAGACAGCCCTATCAACAGGGCCTCTGGAAGGGACTCCTCCCTCTGGCTGTGACAATGTTGTCCTGGGGACAAGGAGAGATAATATGGCAGGACAGGGAGCCAGAAGAAGGGACAGAGCCTGACTTACTCTTTTGTAACAACCCACTGCTCCTAGGAACTAATTGGGATTCCAAGAAAACTCTACTACACCATCCAAGGAAGGTTCCCTTTTAGGAACCTAATCATCTTGCAGGCTGTCTCCTCTCTTAAAGGCTACACCGCCTCCTAACATCAGCACCCTGAGGCCCAAGCTCCTAGCATGTGAACCTGTAGGAGATGTACTGTGACCATGGCTGAGCCATAACTGCAGTGCAGTCTCTGAGCCCCTCGGGCCTCTGTGTTGTGGTCAGCTTCCCTGGGCTGTTCTGCCATTTTCTAACCTGTCTTCCTGTACCTGTTGGAATGCCCCTTCCCAAAGGCAGTCTCAGTAATAAAGCATTTTCAAAATACTGGTCTGGTCATGTCACGGTGACACAAATGAAACAGAACAAAATAAAGAAAAAAAGAAACAAAGAAACCCTTCTAGTAGCTTCCAAGTCTTCCTGTGATAAGTTGGAATCTTCAGAAGTGCTGGCTAACATGCCCTTTCCCTTCACTTGTTCTCCAGATTCTAGAACATGCAATCCCACTCTCACTGCAGATCTACTGCCTGTGGTCCCCTTTGCCTCCGCTACACTCCTCTGTCCTCCCTCACCTTCTACCTCCGTACTAGGTTTTGATATAGCAATTTTTAAAAATTAGATTTTATGTTACTATTCATGCATTTTGTACAATATTTACCTGTTTAAAAGATGGGGGAAAGAGAGAGAGAGAGAGATCTTCCATTTGCTGGCTCACTACCCAACTGCCCAGCAGGACTTGAAGTTGTACTCCAATATAGAATGCCAGCATTGTGAGTGGTGGCTTATGGTGTGTGTCAGGCTGGGCTGGGCTGGGCTGGGCTGCAGCACATGAGGTTTGCATACAGTGTGGAGTCAGACACAGAACTGACCAGGCAGCTACAATCACCAGTGTGAGTAGTCTTATGCAGATGACAGACTGAACCACACCCTGTACTGGCTGGCACATGCAAGAATCAGGTCTGGGAGTATCCCAGGTGGAGTTTCTTAGGGGACTCCCAAACTAGACCACTGAACAAAACTCTGGCCAGAGGGAGGGTCATAGGATTTGTGGTCTGACCTTGGAATGTTTGTGTTGGGACTAGGCTTCCTAAGTTGTTGATGATACCTGCCTAGGTGCCTATGGGGGACAAGAAGGCCATCTCATTTGGGCCTGCAAAGGGCAGTGAGTGCCATGTCAGAAGATGTTTGGAATGTAAATTTGTTGAATGAATCAATGAACATTTTTCTTCTTGTAAAGGAGCCAAACAATATATAACCATGGAGAGCAGAAATATGTGTGCCATCTTTTGATGAATATTGACTGGCATTCCGCTATACGTCAAACCCCTGTTCTAGATACCAAGACACAGGATTTAACGACCCAGACCCCAAACCCAAAATGACACCTTGTCAGTATGCAGCTTATATATAAACTAAATAAGTAAATGACAGAGAACTTGAAAAGCAAACATACTGTGTAAGTGAGGAGTGGATCTAGTAGGGAAGGGAGATGGTTGCAGTTTTAAAGCCTCACTGTGACATTTGAAAGGGTTGAGGGAGCAAACTGTGTGGCTCTTTGGAGGTGAAGTCGTGGCTGGCTTGTGCCGTTGCCAAGGCCCTGGGGTAGGACTGTGCCCAGTGCATCTGGGGAAGAACTGCTCAAGTGAAGTGAGGCTGGAGATGGTGAGAGATGAGTGTGTAGGGTGGTAGGAGGGGAGGCTTCTCCTGTAACATTCTACAGGGTGCTGTTAGGACTTTGACTGTTGTTCTGGATGGAATGGACCACCACTGGAGGTATGAGTGAAAGAACACCTCAGTTTATCTTTTCAGTAAACTTGTTCTGGCAGCTCTCATGCTGGGGGACAGAAACAGAATGCCTTTTGGTAGACATCCAGATGAGGAAGGAAGGAGGAAGCTGGAAAATGTGAACTAATCCAGGTAAAAAGTGAAAGAGATGGTGAGAAGTGATCTGTCCCAGCTGGAATCCATCCTTTGCAGATGGATTGGGTGTGAGACATGCTAAAAACATGGTTTACATATTGGCTTTGTAGTCCTTCCCCTGATGTCATCATAAGGTTTTCGGCACAATCACAATTTTAATTTTTCCTTGTATTTTATTTTTATTTGAAAGGTAGATTTTTCAGAGAGAGAGAGACAGAGAGAGTGGTTCCCCCATCCACTGGTACACTCTCCAAATGACTACAATGGGCTAAGCCAGGAGCCAGGAGCTTCCTCTGAGTCTCTCATGTGGGTGCAAGGGCCCAAGTCCGTGGATTGTCTTTTGCTGTTTTCCCCAGCCATATGCAGAAAGTTGGATTGGAAGTGGGCTAGCCAGGATGCAGAATTGGTAGGATGCTGGCTCCGTGGGCACTGTCCCTATTTTTACAGTGTTAGAACTGGCTTAGTTGATTTCAGATTTGGGTTCATACTGTGTATTCCTCTATCTTAAAAAAAAAAAGTCACAAAAAATTCCAAACACAAAGAGAAGGATAGGCACAGAGATTGAGAGAAACGTCTTTCATCTCCCCAGATACTTATAACAACCAGTGCTGTGCTGGGTCAGGCCAGGACCAGGGGCCAGGAACTCTATCCAGAGCTCCCCCATGGTTGGCGGGATCCAAGCACTTGGGCCATCTTCTGCTGTTTTCCCAAGCACTAATCAGGGAGCTGAATGGAAAGTAGAGCAGTACGGTCTCAAATTCAGTCTCTGATATTAGGAGGCCAGGATTCTAAGCTGCGACTAACATTGGCCTCTACATCTCACTATTAAGAAAAGAAAAAGAGCCCAACGCGATAACCTAGTGGCTAAAGTCCTCGCCTCGAATGTGCTGGGATCCCATATGGGTGCTGGTTCTAATACTGGCAGCTCTGCTTCCCCTCCAGCTCCCTGCTTGTGGCCTGGGAAAGCAGTCGAGGACGGCCCAAAGCTTTGGGACCCTGCACCTACATGGGAGACCTGGAGGAAGTTCCTGGCTCCTGGCTTTGGAGCCAGCGCAGCAATGGCTGTTGCAGTCACTTGGGGAGTAGACGGAAGATCTTCCTCTCTGTCTCTCCTCCTCTCTGTATGTCTGACTTTGAAATAAAACTAAATAAATCTTAAGAAAAAAAGAAAAGAAAAGGAATTTGGGGGCTAAGGTTTTCCTGGTATTGCAACTATTTTATGATCTTATATTTCTCCCACCAAGACTGCTTCCCTTACTTCTTCAAATAATTGGTTTCACTTTCAGTGAAATTCTTCATTGAACTTAGTAGAAATTCCTGGGGACTCCCATGTTGCCCACGGGGAGTAAATTTCCTTTGTGTAGTTTTAGAGCAATTAGTGGTCATTATGTTGTACAAGTTTTCCAAGCCACTTTAAAATTACACCCTTGTTGGGCCCGGCGGCGTGGTCTAGCGGCTAAAGTCCTCGCCTTGAAAGCCCCGGGATCCCATATGGGCGCCGGTTCTAATCCCGGCAAGCTCCACTTCCCATCCAGCTCCCTGCTTGTGGCCTGGGAAAGCAGCTGAGGACAGCCCAATGCTTTGGGACACTGCACCCGCGTGGGAGACCTGGAAGAGGTTCCAGGTTCCCGGCATCGGATCGGCGCGCACCGGCCCGTTGCGGCTCACTTGGGGAGTGAATCATCAGACGGAAGATCTTCCTCTCTGTCTCTCCTCCTCTGTGTATATATGGCTGTAATAAAATGAATAAATCTTTAAAAAAAAAAAATTACACCCTTGTTTTTCTCATTTTTTCGGTCTTCTCTGGTGAAAGTGTAGAATTGCTTTTAGAAACTCCCCGTTGAGCTACAAACATAATTAAACCAAATCCTGAAAATAGCAGCTGTTTCATTTTTATTAGCTTATGGTACACAAATATCTTATAGAAAAATCTATGGTTTGTGAAAATTGCCTTGTCCCTCACTGCTGTTTTTTTTTTTTTAAGATTTATTCTGTTTTTATTACAAAGTCAGATATACAGAGAGGAGAGACAGAGAGGAAGATCTTCTACCCGATGATTCACTCCTCAAGTGAGCCAAAACAGCCGGTGCTGCACCGATCCAAAGCCAGGAACCAGGAACCCCCTCGGGGTCTCCCACGCAGGTGCAGGGTCTCACAGCTTTGGGCCGTCCTCGACTGCTTTCCCAGGCCACAAGCAGGGAGCTGGATGGGAAGTGGAGCTGCCGGGATTAGAACCGGCGCCCATATGGGATCCTGGTGCGTTCAAGGCGAGGACTTTAGCTGCTAGGCCACACCACCGGGCCCCTCACTGTTGGTTTTTTAGGAGTGAAGAAAAAAACCACACTCCTAAAGGCTTGTTTGAGAGCTCCTCTAGCTGTGGAAGCTGGGTGGCCCGTTTTCCAATGAAACACAGGTCCAAGGTAACAAAAACCAGGATGCTAGAAACAGTGAAAAAGTGGAATTAAAAGATTAAAACAATCTGCGTAAACTTCATTTCTCAATATAAATTTCATGAAGACACTTACATAAGTGAAGATACAAGTTATTTGGGCTATCCTAAAGAATATGTGGGGCTCTGGGAATTTAACCAAGTGAATAAAGTCCTCTTTCTTCTTTTTACATTATTATAACTCAAAAATTTCTTCTAGTATTAGGAAGCAAAAAGTGTCAGAAATCACCAAATCAGGTGGATACCTAATGATTCATCATTGAAACTTATAAAATTTCCCTTGTTTGAGGAGTGAAAGGAACAGAAGAATTGTCTGGTTGAGAAGGGCTCTATGGTGTAGGTTTCTTGGGCATTTTTGTGCTAAAGTTTCACCTAATTTTACCAAAGCATTCTGATAAGCAGATGTCAATGTTCTAAAAAAAAAAAAATGCCTTGAGCTTCCAAAAAATTGCTCTGATGACCTTGTGTTTAGTCTGCGATGTATCTTCGCATCTGAATATGATAGCCTCTGTTACACAGTTATTATACATCCCCTTAAATGAAAAGCCATAAAACAAAACCGACAACAGGAAGAAAAATAGAAAATTTACAATAGCATAAAGTTAAATAACATGCTACTGAATGACTAATGTGTTGCTGAAGAAATGAAAACCAAAAGCCTTCCTGAAGAAAATGATGCTTCTATATGACCTATGTGTCATTGAAGAAATGAATAAGGAAAAAACCCTTTTTTTAAAGAAATGAAAATAAAAGCAAAAATATTGAAACCCATGATATGTAGCAAAAATAGTAATGAAAGGGACTTTTACAACATCAAGTACTTACAAAAAATCAAAGTATTTCAAATAAATGATCTAATAATGCATCTCAAGGACTTATTAAAAAATGAATAGGCCGTTGAACTTGACTAGACAATAAGATGCTGGACTCTATGTTTGGTATATGCTTGCAATGGGGGAATCTCAACTGAACTTGAACTGTGGTTATGCAACAAGGTGGAGGAATCCACCATGGTGGGAGGGTTTGGGGAGGGGTGGGGAGAATCCCAGTACCTATGAAACTGTGTCACATAATACAATGTAATTAATGAATTTAAAATAAAATTAAAAAAAAAAATGAATAGGAATTAAGAAATGCTAAAAATCACAGCAAGAATAAATGGAACTGAAACTAATAAAGAAGAAAGAAGAAAGAGTCATTTTTTAAAGAAGATAAGCCAAACAAATTTTAACCAGACTGATGAAGAAAAGCAAGAGAAAAACCATGTATGTAAATGGTTACGCTCATCAATCCAGCATCATAGTAGAATGGATCACAAAACAAAACCCATCGATCTGTTACCTACTGGAGACACATCTCACTGACAAAGATACTTGGATACTGAAGGTGAAAGGATGGAAAAGAATATTCCAGGCTAACAGAAAAAACGAGTTGGTATAGCCATTCTTATATCAGATAAAATAGATTTTGATGTGAAAAATATTAAAAGAGATGAATAAGGATACCACATAATGATCAAAGAAAATATTCAGCAAGAAGAGATCATCTTACTAGTTTGTTAGGATGCTTTGTTTTTTATCCATACGTTTTAAAACTTGAATCTGAAAAATGTCTGTATGTACATATAAAGCTATTTCATTTTTGAAAATGGATAAAAAAATTCTGCTATTTGGAAATAGCATAATTATACCCACTCCTTAGAAATTGTACTCCTTAGGCAGTCGATAGTATAGAATACTATAGTGTACTAGAGTATAGTATGCAGAATACAGTGCTAAATATGCCCTAAGTATCACCTGATTTGATATTTTTTAAAGATTTGTTTATTTTTATTGCAAAGTCAGATATACAGAAAGGAGGAGAGACAGAGAGGAAGAGCTTTCATCCGATGATTCACTCCCCAAGTGAGCTGCAACGGGCCGATGCGCGCCGATCCAAAGCCAGGAGCCAGGAACTTCTAGGTCTCCCACACAGGTGTAGGGTCCCAAGGCTTTGGGCCGTCCTCAACTGCTTTCCCAGGCCACAAGCAGGGAGCTGAATGGGAAGTGGAGCTTGCCGGGATTAGCACCAGCGCCCATATGAGATCCTGGCGTGTTCAAGACAAGGACTTTAGCTGCTAAGCCAGGCCCCACCTGATTTAACATTGAGTCAGCTTCCAAGTGGCTGATATTGCATTCATTTTAAGATGATAAAACCAATGCTAAAAAAGTCAGTAAGAGGAAAATCTAGGATTTAATCTGTGTATCTTCAAAACAGTATCATATTGTCTATAGGTTTTTTTTTTCAAAAGATTTATTTATTTTTATTTCAAAGTCAGATAACAGAGAGGAGGAGAGAGGAAGATCTTCCATCCGATGATTCACTCCCCAAGTGAGTGCAATGGCCGATGCTTTGCCAATCCGAAACCAGGAGCCAGGAACTTCTTCCAGGTCTCCCACACGGGTGCAGAATCCCAACGCTTTGGGCCGTCCTCAACTGCTTTCCCAGGCCACAAGCAGGGAGCTGGATGGGAAGTGGAGCTGCCGGGATTAGCACCAGCGCCCATATGGGATCCCGGCGTGTTCAAGGCAAAGAATTTTAGCCGCTGGGCCCAATATTGTCTATAGTTTTGGTGGATAATATGTATTTTAGATTTTTGCTTTTATGTTTTCTTCCCCAACTTTGCATAATAAACCCACATTTTTATTTTTACATAAAATAAGTTTAAAATGATAATTCCTCGGGCCTGGTGCGATAGCATAGTGGTTAAAATTCTCACCTTGCACGCGTTGGGATCCCATATGGTTGCCGGTTCTAATCCTGGCGTCCCTGCTTCCCATGCAGCTCCCTGCTCGTGGCCTGGGAAAGCAGACGAGGACGGCCCAAAGCTTTGGCACCCTGAACCCCCATCGGAGACCCGGAAGAGCTCCTTTCTCCTGGCTTCGGACCGGTGCAGCACCAGCTGCTGTCACTTGGGGAGTAATTCATCGGACCGAAGATATTTCTCTTTGTCTCTGCTCCTCTTTCTATATATATCTGACTTTGCAAAAAAAAATAAATAAATCTTACAAAAAAGCATTGTGAATAAGTTAGGTGTGATGGCTCAATTGGTGAATCCTCCACCTGCAAGTGCTGTGATCCCAAATAGGCACTGGTTCATGTCCTGGCTGCTCTACTTTCCAGCCAGCTCCCTGCTTGTGGCCTGGGAAAGCAGTGGAGTATGGCCTCAGATTTTAGGGATCCCGCATTCAAGTGGGAGTCCTGGAGGAATCTCCCGGTTCCTGGCTTTGGTTGGTTTTGTTCTGGTGTGGCCATTTGGGGAGTGAACCAGAAGATAGAAGATCTTTGTCTCTTCTTATCTGTAAATTCATCTTTCCAATAAAAATTAATAAATCTTTGAAAAAAATGATTATGTAAAAGCTTTCTCAAAAAATGTAGTAGATACAGTAACATGGATAAATCTCTAAGAAATATTGTTGAGCCAAAAAACTCAAGCTGCAAAGTGCATCCTACAGTTTTTGTGGCAGCTCAAAGAACCTTATAAGCAAAACAATTTTGAAAAAGAACAAAGTTGAAAGACTCACATTTTCTATTTTAACAAATGTCACAGAGTGAAAATGATAAAACCAGTGTAATTCTGTTATATAAAGATAATGACACAGAACGTCCAGAAATAAACCCTTACACATAGGGTCAAGTGAACTGTCATGTAGTGTGTCTTTGATAAGGATGACAAGAACACCATGGGAAATGGGCAGTCCTTTTCAACAAATGCTGTTGGGAGAATTGAACATAAATATGTAAAAGAAGACAGACCCTTGCTTTATACCATAATAACAAAAAGCACTTTCTTCTTTTAAAAAATATTTGGGCCCGGTGGCGTGGCCTAGCGGCTAAAGTCCTCGCCTTGAAAGCCCCGGGATCCCATATGGGCGCCGGTTCTAATCCCGGCAGCTCCACTTCCCATCCAGCTCCCTGCTTGTGGCCTGGGAAGCTGTCGAGGACGGCCCAAAGCTTTGGGACCCTGCACCCGCGTGGGAGACCTGGAAGAGGTTCCTGGTTCCCGGCATCGGATTGGCGTGTACCGGCCCGTTGCGGCTCACTTGGGGAGTGAAACATCGGACGGAAGATCTTGCTCTCTGTCTCTCCTCCTCTCTGTATATCCGGCTTTCCAATAATAATAAAATCTTTTAAAAAAATAAATAAAAAATAAAAAATATTTATTTGAACGGCAGAGTTAGAGAGAGACAGAGGGAGAGAGGGAGAGATGAGATGAGGAAGAGGGAGAAAGAGAAGTCTTCCATCCTCTCCAAATGGGCGCAATAGCTAGAGGAGCCGATCCAAAGCCAGGAGCAGGAGCTTCTTCCACGTGTCCCACATGGGTGCAGGGGCCAAAGCAATTTGTCCATCTTTTACTGCTTTTGTAGGCACCATAGCGAGAACCAGCTACTGCAAAAACAGCTTGGACTCAAACACTGCTATGGGATGCAGGCACTTGCTGCTATCAGATGGCTGCCTTTGAGAAATATTTTCAAATTGTATTTCTGATAAGGGGCTAATGTCCTGAATATGGAAAAGATTCTTCCAGAGGAAAAATTTAAACAATCTCATTTATAGATGAGCAAAAAATGTGAATAGACATTGTCAAAAATGGTACACACATGGTTGGGAACCTAAGTAAGGAAGTTCAGTATCAATACTAATCAGAGAAATTCAAAGAAAAATCATAATAAAAGATGACCACACAATTATTAGGATAGGTAGTATCAAAGTAACTGAGTGTAATAAGTGTTAGCAATGATGTGGACAAGTTAGAGCCCTTGGAACTGTTAGTGGGATTGTGAAAGGATATAAACACCATGGAAAACAGTATGATACTCTCTCATGTAAAAACAGAAACCATAAATAATGCATGAATCCTACTTCCCACTATATATATATATATATAGATTAAAATAAAAATCTCCAAGAGATGTTTGTACATCCATGTTCATATTTCAGAATGTTCATTATTCACAGTAGTCAATAAGTGGGAATAATTCGGTGTCCATTAATGGATGCATGGTGGTGTGGACATGATTGGTGAAAATGGCCACTTCAAATGCCTGTATCTCTTAAGGTTTGAGTTTTACGTCTGATTCCAGCTTGCTGTTAATGTGCACCCTGGAGGAGGCAGCAGGTAGTGCGTAAAGTGTCTGGATATCTGCCGCTCACATGGGAAATCCAAGTTAAGTTCTGGGATCCCAACTTCAGCCTGCTATAGTTCTGGCTGTTGTAGGTATTTGGAGAGTGAGCTAACAGATGAGCGATCTATTTTTCTGCCTTTCAGATAAAAATGAGAGTAAAGATTAAACAACTGAAAATGCAGTATGTTAAGTACAATGGGATATTATTCAGCTTCAAGAGGGAACAAAAGGAAAGCCTGTCATATGGTACACCATGAATGAAACTTGAGGACATTTTGCTACATGAAATGAGCCATTCACAAGAAGACAAATACTGATTGCTTCCTGAAAATATGAGGTCATTTATATGGCTTCCTGTGATGCATAAATGTATCAGCTTCCTTGCAGGTGCTTTTCATATTCCACATCCTAAACCATCTCCAGTTAAAGTGCGTTGAGATGACAGAAACAGATTCAGTCCCAATTACAGGATATTTTAGGCATATACAATTAAAAGCTAAACTGTTTGCCTTCCAAAGTTTGGAACAAGGACCAAGTGTCAGAGCAGACAGGAGAGCAGTAAACAATGCTTAGTTCACAGGAGGGAAGTACCAGTTTGGGGAGAAGCCAAAACAAACACAGAGCTGCTTTGGGGACAATGAGAAGCTGTGGCAGTTCTGAGAAATACATTGTCTTATCATTTTCTTCTTTAAAAATTCATGATGAACTAATTATTTTTCACTGGGAAAATGATCCCACTTGAACATTCTTGAATTAACCACGTTAACTCCCTTTCCATGCAAAGAAGAAAAATAGTTTCTGTCTTATGCTTGCGCTGCCTTGTCGGTGAGTTATCAAGTTGAAGGACTTCTTTCACCTTCTACTAGCTCCTATGCTGTAGGTAAAAAAAATTTGCTTCAAAATTCAAAGTGAAGGTTTAAACTCATTTCTCATTTTTGACTTGCACCATGCAATCTCTCTAAGCTGTAGCAGCATCTGATAGTTTTGCAAGTCATTGCTTGGGCTTCTGAACCTAGTCAGAGATCAGGCAATCAGGAGGAATATTGTAGTTAGCTAGGGTTAGTAGTTGTGGGGCCCCATTTTTGCTTTGGGCTTGAAAGGATGAGAATAGGGGGCAGTACAACAACTCAACTGACTAATCATCTGCCTGCAAGCACCAGCATCCCATATGAGTGTTTGTGTCTCAACTACTCCACTTCCCTGATTACAGCCTAGGAAAGCAGTTGAGGACAGCCCAAAGCCTTGGGATCCTGTGTCTGCATTGGGGACCTGGAAGAAGCTCCTGGATCCTGGCTTCTGATTGGCTCAGTTCTGGCCATTGCAGCCACTTAGAGAGTGAACTAGCAGACAGAAAATCTTTCTCTCTGTGTCTCTTCTCTTTGTAAAGTATACCTTTCCAATAAAAATAAATAAATCTTCAAAGGAAAGAAAAGAAAGGACAAGGATAGTGAGCTATGTGTAGGAACCAGGAGACAGAGAGATCTGCTGTTCTGAAATGTGTGCTGCCTATAGCCTTTGCAACCAGACCTGCAGGAGGCACCCTCAGATGCATTGCCATCCTCTCTGTTGGATGAACCCAGTTGTTCTGGTCTGTTTCTGCTGCTATAACAGAACACTAACAAATGACTACTTTGTACAAACAGTAACCTTATTTCTTACTGTTCTGGAGGTGAAGAAATCCAATTTGAAGATGTAGGGACCTTGGAGGGCATTCCTGTTGTATCATATCTTGGGGGAAGGCAAGAGGCTGAGATCAAGAAAAAGAAAGGATTGAACTTTTATAATGACTTCATTCTTAAAACAATGACATTAATCCATCAATGGGCACAGAGACTGATTTTTGTTCCATTTGAAATGCCAAGCAGCAGCTCTTTCATCCATTCGTTCACTTCGTATATACCCACAACAGCCAGAACAAGGTCAGGTGGAAGCTAGGAGCCCAGAACCCAGTCCTGGTCTCCTATGTGTGGTATAGGGACCAGGTACTTGAACACTTCCAGAGTGCACAACAAAAGTGGAGTAGCTGAGACTAGGCTCCCTGTCCCAAGGAGCAATGCAGCTGTTGATCCACATGCCTGACCCTCTAATCACCTCTTGAAGATTCCACCTCTGAATGCTATTGCATTTGGGATTAAATATCCAACATATGGACTTTGGGGGGTGGACATTAAAACCATAGCACCAATGGAACCGGAATCCAAAGGAACAAACTGACTTGCTTCATGCAGGTCAACACTGCAGAGCACAGAGCAAGTTGAAGGAAGGGAAAGTGAGTCTGAGGGTTAGTGGATGATGTCCAGAACAACTGGGTGGCCAAAAAACCTGCAAGTGAGTATTCATCAGGACATTGGTAGCGCGTTCCTAACGAATGTTTGACAAACTCCTAGCACTATGCTGGAGGTACAGATGGTTGCTGAATATGTACAACACCTTGACAGTTCTTCTATACACAATCTCCAGCAACTTATTAGGGACAACTTTTCCAAGTTAGCAAAGCAGTGTGATTTAAAGAGTAACTTTTTCTATCTAACAATAAGAAGTAATCCATCCTGAAATTTGTCTTTTTTGGGGGATAGTATATGATAGCATTTGATAACAAACACTGAGAAAGCTCTAAGAAAATCAGAGTATTCTTATAATAAAGGAGACTCTGATAAAGATGAACACGTGCCCCAGGAACATATACAGAACCCGCACACAGAGTTTAAGGAATAACAAGAAACAACTGTTTAGGTCAAGAAATGAACGGCACTTCTTCTATCCTACGTGCCCTTCTTGGTAACAAAGCCAGTTCTCTTTCCGCAAGTTAACCACCATTCTGGTTTCTCTGGTTGTGCTTTTACTTTCCCACCTGCTCCCACCTATGTATGAGTCTCTAAGCAATTTGCCTCTATTTTTTTTAAAAAGTTTTATTTTATTTTTATTGGAAAGTCAGATATGCAGAGAGGAGGGACAGAGAGGAAGATCTTCCGTCCAATGATTCACTCTCCAAGGTACCACAACAGCCAGAGCTGATTGATCTGAAGCCAGGAGTTTGGAGCTTCTTCTGGGTCTGCCACACGGATGCAGGGTCCCAAAGCTTTTGGGCCATCCTTGACTGCCTTCCCAGGCCACAAGCAAGAAGCTGGATCGGAAGCAGGACCGCCGGGACACGAACTGGCGCCCATATGGAATCCTGGTGCATGCAAGGTGAAGACTTTAGCGGCTAGGCTACTGCACCTGGCCTGCAATTTGCCTCTTGTGCACAAACTCAAGATGTTCTCCTTTATCTATTTTCACATACCTGAATTGGGCTGTGTTTATAACAAAGGGCCTGTCACAATTTAGTTAACTACGAATCTTCTTTCTTAGAAGAACAAAAAATAATTGTGTTGGACAACCAGTGGCTCTTTGGGTTGAAGTGTCACCCTTTTTCCTGTTTTTTTTTTTGGACTGCTTGGTGGGGGAGAGGGGGAGTTATACCTGTGCATTCTTCTACCTCTGTTTTCTTTGTGAGGCCACCCACTGCATTGTCACGGACCCATGCAGCTTGTCCACACTGTCCACTACCAACAGCGCTGCAGGGAGCAGCTTTCTGTACGTATCCTGGTGCTGACGAGCACTGCAACACTAGACAAAGGCCACATTTCCCTTCAGACTATTGAAGTATTATCCAAGCACTAACCCTAACTCTATTCTCAACCAGAGATGAATGTAATCATCTTATTGTCATGCTTTAAATATCTTAATAGAGAGCTGCTGGGGCCAGCATTGTGGTGCAGTGGGTAAAGCAGCTGCTTGTGATGCTGGCATCCTATACTGGGGGGCTGAATTGAGTCCCAGCTACTTTGCTCTAGCTCCAGCTACCTGCTAACATAACTGGGATTGGGGGGCACAGCAGATGATGTTCCAAGTATGTGGGCCCCTGCCAAGCATGTAGGAGACCCAGATGGAGTTCCAGGTTCCTGGCTCCAACCTAACCTGGCACTGTTCGTTGCGGTCCTTGGGGAGTGACCCACCAGACACAAGATCTTTTTCTGCTTTTTCCTCTCTCTTTGTTACTCTGCCTTCCAAATAAATAGATCTTAAAGAGCAACATTTCTGATATGCTCTGAAGGCTTTGAAACCCAGTAAAGTTCCCACTGTTATTCTCACACATTCTTATTCTAGGCTTTCTAGCCTCCATGGTCTTCTTTCATTTAATTAAGAAAGCACCTAACCCACTCACCTCACTCCAACCTTGAGCCGTGTTCAATCTGCCTATTCATCAATGTGACACTAGTCTCAGGTCCACAGTGAGCTTTCCTCTCCCACCGCAGTCATACTCCTTTCCTGGGCCTTCTCATGATTCTCTTCTTTTCAGGATGTTGGCTAATTTGAGGGGCATGGTTCTGCTGTTGAAACTCAGCACCCCATGAGCTTAATAAGATGGAAGTGTACTTCTCACTTAGAATACACTGGAGTGCCGGAGACCAGCTCCAGCTGAGTTCAGAACTCGCGAAGGGTGCGTGGATGAGGCGCAGAAAGAAAGAAAGAGACGGACCACTAGGATTCCTTGATCATAATGGACAATGCGGGAAAGCTGTCTGCTTTATTTATACAGAAACAGTCAAACTCTGGCTCAGACTTTTTACATCATGGTCAAGTGGGTGTTTCTAAGGATAATTCTGCCATTTGCTTTACCTAAAAACAATAGAAGTTCCTACTACAATTCTTATTCTACAACTTAATCTTGTATCACAAAGAAAAGGAGAACCTAAAGATCAAGGAAAGAATGAAACCCTAAATATAGGTCCCTTGATTAGCATAAGGTCAATGGGGACAGCCAAGACAGTAGGAATAATAGAAGGCCTTTTGTAAGACATTATTGTTGACATTAACCTCCAAGCTCACATTAAGTAAAATTTTGGCCAACTCCACAGTAGCAAACAATGCCTGGATGGATTAGAATTCTTCCGCAGGGTGGTCCGGTATCCATGCAAAGGAAGGTGGAGCTGCATTCAGGTGGTTGTAGAGACATCTGCCCAGGCCCTGCCTTACAGCGGGAAGTTCCTTGTGGCCCTGCCTACAATGGAACAATACTCTTCACACCCTCGTGTCCCGCACATCCACTGCACGGACCCCAACATTGGAGCCTGTGTGGCCCACATCTTGTCTGGAGGATCCAGTGTTGGCCAGGATCCCCAGGTCACTAGCTCATGGGCAGATGACTGGGAGGACTCACAGCTGCATTCACATTCCAGCCAGGACAAGGGAGGCAGAAGAAAGGGAATTCACACCACTCCTCAAAGAGCTGGACCCAGCATTGTACTCATTACTTTCACTAATTTCTTACTAGATTCAAATTTGGTCCTATGGCTGTACTTAGGACAGTGGAAACTAGGTAAAGTAGCTTTAAGTTCGTCTACCATGTGCCCAGCGATGAAACAGAAAGTCCATTCTTGTAGATGAAGGGAGTGGATATGGGGACACCTAGTGGTCTCTGGCAGAAGGCCCAATCCAAGTTAATGTGATCATTCAATTAGTTTCTGTTCCACTGGACTCTAATTCTGTTCTCTGGTTCTGCTCACTATCGTGTCCCCCCATCTACCCCAGTGCCTGGTACACAGTAGGACCTCAACAGATACTGACCACATAAGTGAATGGAGCAGGTGTCTACTTTCTTTTGCGATTCCAGGTCTCATACTTGACACTCCAGCTGAAACAAATCATTTGTGGTGGTTTCATAATATATTCATGATCAATTTAGAAAAAAAAGTTGGCTAATATGATTCATCCTCACTATTCCTTAAACTTCTTTGGTAGTGACTTCAGGTTATACACATTTTTATGTCTCTCCATTGGTACTTCTTGTTTGGGATTGTAAGGCCCCCCAACAGGGAAAAACCTTACCAATTGTCTCGAGAGAGTGAGTTTCCCCAATGACCACCGAAGACGAGGCTTGATGCAAAAGCAATAGGCTTTATTCAATTACCAGCGCGCTGGGGCCGGAGCCAGTTCCTCACACAGGAGGCTAGGCATCGACCCCGAATCATTATACAAAAATTCTTTTAAAGGCTAAACTAAGGCTAAAATCATAAAACCATAACCATGAACAGGGAGGGGGAACCCTAAATATAAACAGGGAGGGGGCCATGCAATTAGGGGCGGGGGCTAGTTGCAGGTGCCCCTTATCTCTCAGGCTTAATCATGAAACTTAATCATGAAACTTAATCATGAAATATTCCTTCAGCTATTCCATGTTTTCTACTTTAAGCGAAATACAGAAAGCAAAGAAAAAGCAAATTAAATCCTTCTGTCCTTCCAATCCCAAATGTTCCCCTTCAGGATTTGATAGGATCAATTTTAACAGCATCACTTCTGGTTCAAGGAGGATGTAACACTGTAGATTTCAGCTAAGGTAGCACTCTGAGGGGTTTGCTTGTTGGGGAGTAGAATGCTAAGCAATGCTTGAGTTAGTATATTCACATACCTGTCTATGGAGTGCTATTTCTTTCTTTTTTTTTTTCCTTTTTTTTTTTTTAATTTATTTTATTTTTATTACAAAGTCAGATATACTGAGAGGAGGAGAGACAGAGAGGAAGTGGAGCTGCTGGGATTAGAACCAGCGGCCATATGGGTTCAAGGCGAGGACCTTAGCCACTAGGTCACGCTGCCGAGCCCGGAATGCTATTTCTTAAAGCTGAGCATTCCATGAGAGTGGGGAAGTGAAGAGTTAAAGGTGATATTTAAAAACAAAAAAACAAAAAAACAAAAAAAACCATTTATTTGAAAAGAAGAGACAAGAGACACAGAGAGAGGGAGATAGAAAGAGATACAGTGTTTCTGTTTCACTACCAAATGTCTGCATGGCCAGGGCTGGACCAGCATGGAGCCAGAGGCAAGGAATAGGAATTCAATCCTGGCTTCCCACACAGGTGGCATGGACCCAATTACTTGAGCTGACACCTGCTGCCTTCGGGGTGTATTAGCAGGAAGTTGGAATTGAAGGTAGGTCAGGACTCAAACTCAGGCATTTGCACAAGAGATGTGAGCATCTTAGCTAGCATCTTATCCAAGAGGCCAACTGTTCCCCCCAAAGTTATATTCTTTGTTCAGAATCTGGACAGATAGTAATTTAAGTGATTAATTAAGGGACTATCCAAGAATTGTAATAGTCTGTATAGATTAACATTGTACTAGCAAATGAAGAAATCTAATTAAGGCTTGGTATGAATGACTATCACTCAACCTATAACCAGCAAACCATGTAGCACACCATATACCACCAGATAACAAGTGTTTTGCTTGTCATAGCATATGGTGGTATTAAGAATACCAATAATACAAAATAATACATTTACTATGGAAACTCAGTGAAGTTAAATGAGAAAATGGAAATAATGTGAGAATGATGGAATTTCAATTTTATTACTAACATTACTCTTTAATGTTATAGTCATATTATAATAAACTACAGCACTATAATGACCCCTGATACATAATCACCACCAATCTCATAGCAGTTTCTTTTAAAAATTCCTATCACTCAGACACTGTTGGTAATAAAAAAAGAAAAGGAAGCTGTTCTAAATATAGGTGAAAAATGTGGCCAGTGTGCGGAAGACATCTTTTCCTGTATGGGATTCAATTATAATTCTGAAAGCTGGGAGAGGAAGCAATAATTCAAGGCAGGGGAAATGAAGAGCTTCTGTTTTATTAGTGTGCATGAGCAGGGCTGGTTTAAACATGACTACTAATACAAACAATGTGTTTTCAGACTAAAAGTATATGCGTGGTTTTGGTGTTCACGTAACTGAAGATCAACAAGTGGGAACTCATGACTTTGCCCTCAGTAAAACTTAGACATGAGAGACAAGACTGAGAGTAACCTCCTAATAAACTCTGCAGTGACATGGGTCTCTGCTACCTACGGGGGAGAACTGGACTGAGTTCCTGTTCCCTATCTTCAGCCTGGATCACCTCACAGATGTTGTGAGCAGTAGTGAGTGAATCAGTGGATGGAAACCTCCCTCTGGCTCTCTTACTTTAAAACAAAATGAATGGCCCAGTGCAATAGGCTAGTGGCTAAATCCTTGCCTTGCATGCACCAGCATCCTATATAAGTGCTGGTTCATGCCCTGGCTGCTCCACTTCCCATCCAGCTCCCTGCTTGTAGACTGGGAAAGCAGTAGAGGATGGCCCAAAGCCTTGGAACCCTGCACACCCATGTGGGAGATCTGGAAGAGGTTCTTAGCTTCTGGCTTCGGATCAGATCGGCTCAGCTCCAGCTATTGTGGCCACTTGGGGAGTGAACCAGCAGATGGAAGATCTTTTCTGCGTCTCTCCTTTTCTCTGTAATCTGCCTTTCCGATAAAAATAAATAAATACTTAAAAATAAGAATAAAAATAAAGAACTGCTAAGTTTTAAAAGAAGGAAATGCATTTGATGATAGTTCCTCTAACATACACATGCTTCATATTAATTATTTAGATCAGCAACCTTTTTTATCATAAGGCCAAATCCTCAGCAGTGCCCACTGACAGACGTATCATAAAATCCAAACGATGAAACCCTAGCTCCAGTATGACGGTATTTGGAGGTAGGAAAATTTGCAGATAATCAGATCGTGAGATTACAGTCTTCATAAATGGCGTTAGCGCTTACAAAAGACACTCTAGAAGCTTCATCTCATTCTGTAATGTGGGGTGACAGCAGGGAGATGGCTGTGTTTGAACTAGCTGGAGGGCCCTCACCTGACACAGGACCTGCTGGCACCTGGTCTTGGACTCCCTAGTTCAGAACATTGAGAAAGACATGCTGGTGGTTTCAGACACCAGCTTTGTGAAATTGTGTTACAGGATTCCAAACAGGCTAAGATGGCAGGGCTCAATTTTACTTGCATTTCAGTTCACACGGCTGAACCGGCAAGTTCAACTCCTGTATGAGAGGTTTATTTCTATAGAAGTAGAGTAGTACTGAGGGTGCAAAATGGAAAGAGACTTGACAACATGAAAGGGGAAAGAAGAGTTTACTTTGGAGAGAGGCAGGATGTTTTTTGTGGATGGGTGAGTTTGGCAAATAGGATACCAGCTTGTGCCCCAAGTGTGGGAGTGTGCGTGTGTAGGCCATGGGGTGGGCAGGGACAGAAGCTAACAGAAACTGAAAAGCAAGTGGAGTGTGATGAACTGGCTCCATTGCAGTTTCTTTCTTTCTTTCTTTCTTTCTTTCTTTCTTTCTTTCTTTCTTTCTTTCTTTCTTTCTTTCTTTCTTTCTTTCTTTCTTTCTTTCTTTCTTTCTCTCTCTCTCTCTCTCTCTCTCTCTCTCTCTTGCTTCCTTTCTCCCTCCCTCCCTCACTCCCTCTCTCCCGCCTTCCTCCCTTCCTTCCTTCCTTCCTTTCTTTCCTTTTTTCTGAGCTTCCCCTTTTATTTCATTTCACTTTTTTATAATCTTACATAGTTGATTAGGGTACAAAGGGTCAAGAGCTACAGGAAACTGGGTAAGACCATTGTTTCCACACTAATATCTTCATTTACCCCTCCCCTGTATCTGGGGTAAGGGGAGAAACAAAGGGAGAAGCCCCACCCAGCCTCCCACCCATCCCAGATCCCCAATGTGGGGCATGCTCCAAGGGTCCTGCTCAAGCAGTTTTGATAGTTCAACAGTTCTGAATTACTGCCAGTCTCACCGTTTCAAACACGATGAAATCTATTTAGAATCCACTGGGCTGACATAGTCTCTTCATGGTTGGGGTTCTGAGATCAGCAGTTCAGTTGGAGGGATCTCAAAAGACGCTTGATATCTATTACTTCATTTATGTATATCAAGCACCGCAGTAAAACAAAAACCGTGTATTTAATTTTTTAACTTTATGTTTTTTTTTGGTTTTTTTTTTTGATACCTGCCTAACATGCATGTGCTGTAAAAAAAAATAGTTAACAGGGAAATGACTTGAGATGCTGTTTAATGCCTTATAAAATTTTCATGAACAATCCAAGCATAATTGTTAAGAACATGTGTATTAAGTTCATGTAAATGGAATTAAAGGTTTATCCATGGACTTTTCAACTACAAAAAAAAAAAAAAAAAAAAAAGAAACTTTGTCTGAGGTGATCCTAGACCTAATTTTAATGTGTGCTTGCCAGTATGGGGTCCAGCACCATCTGTTGCCCCAATCAGCTTATGCACATGCTGGTCATTGCAACTGCTGAGTCAGTTCTGTTTCCAGCCTTGTCTTCCACATGAACCAATGGGTGTTGCAGTCCAGCCCGATCCTGCCCACTTCATACTCGGCTCTCACGCAAACCAGTGGGAGCTGCAGCCTAGTAGGGGCTACTCTCCATAACCCCTCCAGGCCTTCCCCCTGTCCTGGTTCCCATGCATGCCAGTATGTATCGCAGATATGTTCAGTCTGTCCCACATCCCATTTAGCTCTCGTATATGTCAATAGGCATTGAAGCCTAGGTCAACCCAACCTGCCCTATTATCCAGTCCACATGCATACTGGTGGGTGCCTTTCTGTCTAGCCACCCCTGCCCCTGTCCTGGTTTTCATGCTCTCCAGTGGGGGTGGCAACGCAGGAGGGAATTGTGCACTGTTTCCCTACTAGGCCATGGCCACTCCCGGATTATGCACTCTCCAGGCGGTTCTGGAGTTTAACTTGACAGAATTAGCCCCCAGTGCCAGCTTCTGCCAGGTGATGCTGCAGCAAAGCCCAACCAATCCTCACCCACTCGAATTTTTGCTTGCACTAGTCGGAACCATCAGCCCAACATGACCTTTCCCTGTTCTAGCTCACATGAGGCCCACAGATGTTGTAGCCCTGCCTGGTCTGGTCTGCTCCCATCCCAACTCATGCACTCCAGTGGGAGTGGTTGCCCAGCAGGGGAGCCCTCCACATTCACCCTACCAGCTTTGCTCCCTCCCTCCCTGGTTCTCATGTGTGCTGTTTGGGCGCTGCGGCCACATCTGGTACAGCTTACCTTACCTTGGCATTCTGTAATGTGTACTGTTTTTTGTTGCAACCAAACCTGGCCCGACGCACAATCTGTTCTGGTGCTCAGATTCACCAGTGGGTGATGTGAACTGGTTCAACCTGGTCTGCCCCCGACCTGTGCCAAATATATGCTTCTGGGTATTTTTCTCTGGCCTGGTCTGGGTTGCTCCCTACTGTGGTTCTTGCAGGGACTGTGTCTCGACAGAGGAGTTTCCCAACCTCCTCCATCAGAACCTCTCCCAGTGCCAGATTTTGCGCATACAGGTGGATCCATGGGCCAGCCCTCCCTGCCAGAATTCAATCCATTCTGGTTCTTACTGTTGGATGTTTCAGCCCAGCCAAGGCTTGCCAGTGGTTGCTCTGACCCAGTTGGTCACCTGTCTCAGCCTTTGCCTTTGATGCTATGGCCTAGTATCCCTGGCTCATGAAGACCAGTAGGTGTAAGAGCCTAGCGTGGCATGACCTGTGCTCCATCCTGAATTCTGTTCTTCCTTGTGAGTTGAGGTTTGCTCGGCCCTGCCCGGTCCACCCGCTTCCAGTTGCAGCTTGGCCTACCCCACATCCTATTTTAGGATGCACTTTCAAGTGCTGCTGCCTTGACCTGCCCAGACTGCTGTTGGTTCCTTTACCTGTAAGTGATGGCAGGTGCCATGGTCACACCTAGCTCAGCCCATCACCACCCTAGCTTGCAAGCTAACCAGCGGGACTTGTATTTCCGCAGAGTTGGGCCCACACTTCCCCCCATAGAATCTATCCCTGGATCTGGTTCTCTTGCGTGCTGGTTAGTGTCTTGACCCTGCCAAGTGTGACCCGTCCCCTGTTCCACTGATACCTAGTCCTGCCAGACAGGCTCCCAGCCATAGCTTTTGTGTGTGGCAGTCAGTGATGCTCTATGCTAACAGCCCATCTCGGGGTTCTCATGTGGGCTGGTGAATCAGTCTGGCCCAAATAAATCTTATGGACTCTCCCCTCCAAACCACCAGGTCTCAGTCCCCATGCTTACCAGCAAGTCCCATGCATGACCCAGTTGCTGGGAATCACCCAGAATTAATCCCTCACCTACACTCACCCTGGCCTTATCCACAGGTGTCCCTAGGCAGCAATTACATACCCTAAAAACCCCAGAGCTCACAACTAGGTGGCCAGCAGACAGAGCCTGGCATCAAATAGGTGCACTGGCCACCCAAAGCCTAGGACTTGGTCATTGCCTTTCGGCAGTTTCTTTGGCCTGAGTCCCCAGCATTGGGTTTGGCCTGGCTAGGACACCCCCAACAGCCGCCACACTGCAGGGAGCTGCTTTTACCCCAAGCCCATGGCCTAACCCCACCCAAACTCTTCCATTGCAGTTTCTGTTAAAGTGCTGGGGGTAGCCCTTTGTGAGCAGGTGTGCCTGGAAGATTGGAAAGCTTAGTTTTTCCCAGCAAGGCCTGTTTGCCTTGTAGGGTTAATCTGTTTCTAACCATCTTTCCCCTGATCTGAGCTAGGCCTACTCTTATCGTAATGGAAGAAATAAGAGAGAAAGGCAAAGGAAGCAAATTCTGAAATGGGAGCTGAGAGGTTGTGGCAGCTACACTTACAGACTCGGTGCCCCTTTGTGAGAGAGCAGTAATAAAGAGGAAGCTTAACTACGGAAAGGAATTGTGGTCAGCTGGTGGAACAGGGCCAGAGTATCTGGGATTTGGCAGGCAGATGGCAGGGCTCCAAATGCTACCAGAAGTGCATCTGGAAACAAAGGTAGATGGGAATGCTAGGGACTTGATTCAGGCTTGATACTGCCCGGACATCAACTGAATAAACAAGAATGGTTGCAAAATGGACCAGAAATTCTTATCCATGAAGGTCAACTGTGGCAAAGAACCTGGTTATTTGGTGTCTGTGGATACTTTGCAGAAAGCTGGACAGTGGACTGGTTTGTCTGGCAGAGATTTCAAGTTAGTGAAGTCTCTAGGCTGCAGCATGGATAAACTGGCTGATGGGTGTTTTACAGTGAAAAACAGGAAGAAAATGGAACAGAGAGGAAAGATTTGGAAAATTCAGCTTGACCAGAGAAGGAAGAAGAAAAAAAATGTTGAGTGGAGGGGGATAGGGCATGTTGTGGTGTTGTTGCATCTGTGCCTGGGATTGAGTCCTGCCTCTGAATCAGACCCAGTGTCCTGCTGAAGCACACTCTGGGAAGAAGTAGGTGACAGCTCAAGTGCTTGGGTCCCTGCCACCCACACTGAAGCCCGGAGGGAGCTCCAGGTTCTTGGCTTTAGCCTTGCCCAGTTCAGCTGTTACAGATATTTGGAGATAGAACCAGCAGTTGGAAGCTTCCCCTCTCTTTATTTCCTTCTGTCACTTTGATTGAAAATAAGTAAAGATAAATACATTAAACAAATGTGAGGACAGAAAGCGATGAATGCATGCAGGTAAAAGGAAGCCATGTGCTAATAGTTCAAATCCTAGAGGCACCTTAGAGATATTTGAAGCTGTGGTTTGCATCACAGGCCCCCTGCAAGCCCAGGACACGTTGAACAAGCCTGCTCAGGTGGCTTGTGATTCACCTCCCTTAGGTTAGCCAGCAAAACATTCAGGGGCTGCAGCTGTGGTTCAAGTGAGAATAGGTGTGGTTTATGGCAGTTTCAGAGCCTGGCCCTGCCCAATTGCTGGTTTCTCAGGTGTGCAGGATGTAAGCATTATTGGATTCTGGTGGATTCCGCTGAGATTTTCAAGAAAAGCCTGGGAGGCCAGGCAGAGCTGTATTTCAAGATGGAGGCCCCTGCATGGAGCTCTTGCCAGCGTGCTGTCTGGTGAAGCTGCCAGAAAGGTGGAGGTACCAGCAAAGTGAGGCAGCTGCCATGTAAAGTTGCAGCCCACGTGCCAGGCAGCCTTTGGACAACTGCTGACATCATGGAGTCCGAGAGAAGCCTTGTGGGCAGAGACCAGCAGGGTCGCTGAGGTAAGAAGGCCTGTCTGGCCTAGATTTCACAGGATGTTTCAGGAAACGGGGGGTCAAAGAGAGACCTGCCATAGGGGCAGGACTACTGCAGAGAACACCGTGTAGGCCAGTGCCGAGGGTACCTGTGCTACAGGGACAGTGCATGGCGGAGCTATGTGGATGGAACCCCAGCCTGTGAGAGCTGAAGCAGGGGCTGTGACCAGCTAAGCCTTAGCAGCAAGGCTGCCCAAACCGCTGGGAACTTGGCCCCTGCCCCAGAACTCTCAGAGCTGTAGGACTTAACATGGACTCTGAAGTGTTGTGGTCTTGTTTTGGTCCCTGATTTCTCCTTTCTATTTCCCTTTCTCTGCGGAAGTGTATTTACCCTGTGCCTGTCCCACCATTTTACCTCAGGAGTGTGCAACTTAGATTTTTCTAGGCTCTCAGCTAGAGGAGTTCGCACGCCTCTCGGGTGAGAATTTGGACTTCGGCTTTTGAGCAACGCTGGCACATCAAGAGTTTGGGACTTTGAGGGTTGGGAATGAGCACATTTCATCCCCTGGGAGTAAGGGGTGAAATGGTGCGAGTTGAGTATTAGTTTGGGCATCCCCCAAAGGCCCATATGTGTTAAATGGCCCATGTGTCAAAGTGTTAGTCGCTGAAGTTTCTTGTTAACGGTGAGCGGTTAATGGATCAGTGTCAGTAGCTAATATTCAGCATGGGAACTTATTCTAATTTTGGCATCTATGTCTTCAGCCACATTCCATGCACTGCTTTCCTGTGGGTCTGTGTTGAGATGCTGATGTTTCTCCAGTTTTTCCCAGGAGCATGCTGGCTCGTTCCTTTCCACCTTCATCCTCACTATTCCTGTTTCCTGGAGTGAGAGTTGCTTCATGTTTGTATTGGTGTAAGTGCTACATGCCCCAATGACAACAAAAAGCTTCAGTAAAAGAGGCAAGTGATGCAAATAATAAGGCTTGCATCTGCCTTATTATATTGGTTTGCATCTGCAAGTTTTTCAGTCTAATAGCTTATTCCTTTACCTTATGTTTCATTCTTTGTTAAAATCATCCCTGGGATGAACTGTTCTGTGTAAGTTAGACCTTGGCAGAAGTACACGAGACAGAAGGAATGGGAAAGAGATTCGAGGACAGTGGATGTCTGAGGAGCTCCACATGGAGAAAAGAGCAGGTGTTCATTTTCCTGGGGTCCAAGTCCCTGTATTCACCTTCTAGGTAGTCAGTCGGTACTTAAACCAAGTGTGAGCTCAACCAGTGGTCTTCTTTGAAGGTGCTTTGCAAGTCTGTGGCTGAACAATCGAGGGGTTGACCAGACATGCGTGGCCGGACCCTATGACTAACACAACCGCAGGGAGCAGTAGGGAAGTCTTCTTTTTGACACATTGTAAGAGTGCAAAGCAATACAAAGTAGTACAACACACATTATGCTGCATACATTTCTAGTGATGTTGAAATGAGTTTCCGCTTATGCAATGAAGTACAAAGAGGCATTTACCGTACTTAAGATTTTATATTAATCCTACTGATGAACTTTTACATCAGTTTCAGAAATATTAAGCCATTTACCTAGCAAAGTTAATACAGAAAATGTCCTCAAGTTACATTATTATCAGGTTTAAAACTTGCGTCTGGATCCTTTTACTTTTTCAAAAATTTGAAAATTTTACTTGAAAGGCATGGTTACAGAGAAACGGAGAGCTTTCATCCACTGGGATCACTCTCCAAATGGTTACAATGGCCAGAGTTGGTCTGGTTTGAAGTTGGGAGCCAGGAGGTTCTTCCAGGTTTCCCATGGGGGTGCAGGGTCCCAAGGACTTGAGCCATCTCCTACTGCCTCCCCATACCATAAGCAGGGAGCAGGATTAGAAGTAAAGCTGTTGGGATACAAACCGGAGCCCATATGGAATGTGGCACTGCGGGTGGAAAATTAGGCTGATGAACCACTGAGCTGGTCCTATGTCTGGGTCTCGATTTCAGCTTCCTGCTACTGCAGCTCCTGGGAGGCAATGGTGATGGCCCATGAGGTTGGGTTCTTTCTACTCACAGATCTGGTCCAGTTCCAGATATTGTGGGCTTTTGGGAAGTGTGCTAGTAGATGGGAGTGTGTGCTCTCTTGATATCTCCTAAAAGATGTGATAAATGTTTAATATCCAGAATGTATTAAAAACTCCTATAGTACAACAACAAAGGCAACCCAAGCAATAAATGAACAAACAACTTGTAGATACTTCTCTAAAAGTAGGTAAACCAAGTGCCAATAAGCAAATGAAAGCATGCTTAGCATTAGTAATTATTGTGTAAATACAAACCAAACCCACATAAGAAATGAACTGACACCCATTGGTATGATTATAACTTTGATTTTCTTTTCTTTTTTTTTTTTTTTTTTTTTTTAAAGATTTTATTATTGGAAAGCCAGATATACAAAGAGGAGGAGAGACAGAGAGGAGGATCTTCCATCCGATGTTTCACTCCCCAAGTGAGCCGCAACGGGCCGATGTGCGCCGATCCGAAGCCGGGAACCAGGAACCTCTTCCAGGTCTCCCATGCGGGTGCAGTGTCCCAATGCATTGGGCCGTCCTCAACTGCTTTCCCAGGCCACAAGCAGGGAGCTGGATGGGAAGTGGAGCTGCCGGGATTAGAACCGGCGCCCATATGGGATCCCGGGGCGTTCAAGGCGAGGAGGACTTTAGCCGCTAGGCCACGGCGCCGGGCCCAACTTTGATTTTCTTTTAAAAACTTTAAAACTATTTGAAAGGCAGTTATAGAGACAGATGAGGCATATTGCATCCATTAGTTCACTCCCCAAATGGCCACAATGACTGGAACAGGTATGGTCTGAACCTAGGAGCTAGGATCTTCCTTTTGGTCTCCCACATGGGTGCAGGAAAGGCTTGGACCCTCCTCTGCTGCAACCCCAGACTATCAGCAAGAGCTGGATCAAAAGTAGATTAGCTGGGACACGAACCAGTGTTGATGTGGGATCCTGGAACCACAGGCAGAGGCTTGGCCTAGAAAGCCGTGGTGTTGGCTACTTTTAAAATAACTTTAAAATTTTTTTCAGAGACAGAAAGCCTCCATCAGCCGTTTCACTTTACCAGATCTGAATCTGCATCCTCTGGGTTGGTGGTGTGTGCACAGGCAGGAAGCTGGAGTTAGACGTGGCACTGGGTCTTGGAACATTTTAAGAGATGTGTCACAAGCAGTAGTTTAACTATGGTGCCAAGTGCCTGCCCTAACAATTTTAAAGTGCTGGTGAGGATGTGGTCACATTGGAACTCTTATTATTGGTGGGATTATAAAAATGGTATGTTATCTGTGAAAGTTCGCCCTTCCACACAAAACCAAAGTAACAATATTACCTGGCAGTTTTAACTGCTGCACTCATACTGAAGAGAACTAGAGAAGCAATGCAAATACTGCAGTGTTTATTGTGGCATTACTCTAACCGGAAGGTAGAAATAATCCAAGTGCTCATCAGCAGATGAATGGATAGACATACACACTGGGAAATGGTTTAACCGTGAAGTTCTGCCGCATACTAAAACAGGGAAGAACTTTGAAAATATTTGCTGTATTTCAGCCATTGTGGCCGCTTGGGGAATGGGTCAACGAATGGAGGATTTTTCTCTTCTCTCTGTGGGTCTGACTTTTTAATGGAAAAATAAAATCTTAAAATGTACAGAGTGAAATATAAACCATCTTACCTCACCATGACGAATGAAAACTCTAGAACATCCTAATTATCATCTAGTCACACCTATGATTCCTGTTAATGCATTAGATATTGTTTACTTGTTAATTACATATTGCTTTGCATTTAAATTGAGTATGCTTAAGTCTCATTTCAGATTAAATGTCTCTTCAATGATACAGTGCTCCCTAATGAGAGTCTCAGTGTCGCTGAGGTCGGGATCTGTAGCTGACTTCTTTCTGCAGCCCGGATGTAGCGTTTCATGGTTCAACAAATTCTTCTTACCCTGCAGATAGTCATCCTAGCCATAAAATGAAACAGCTTCGTTTTTTTTTTTTTCTGTTTTACTGGTTTATTCACTGCTCATTAGCTGTTTTTGTTGCATTAGGATGTACAGTTTACCTTTTTAAAATCAGTCTACTTTCTGTTGACACTGTAAGTACTTCAGTCAGTAGAAGAACTTCAGTGCAGGACAATTTCATTCTAATCCTGATCTTGTCATATATTTAATCTTATCACAGTACCTTATTCTTTGCCTTAATAACATAATCTACCACTTTTTTTTATTTTGCATTATGTGACAGTTTCATTGGCTCTGGGAATCCTCCCACCCCTCCCCACGCCCCTCCCCCCTGGTGAATTCCTCCACCTTGATGCAGCATTACAGTTCAAATTCAATCAAGATTCTTTCCTTGCAAACGTATACCAAGCATAGAGTCCAGCTACTTATTGTCCAGATGGGTTGAACAGTTTCTTGGGGAGACCATCTCTGGTCCGAAGTTAGAGCTGGTAGAGTATCATCCCAGTCAATTAAGAGTCCCAATATAACATCAACAGCAATTTGCAACATTATGGAATTGACATGGTTTTGAGTAACCAGTATGTTAAAAAAAAAAAAAAAGCAAGTTCTTAACCACAACCTCTGATTAGCTCATTGACATTTCAATTTTAGTTTATATACAGGACCGGCTGCTATATACCTTAAAATGGCTATAAGGTACCATTCAGCTGTCTCGTGTCTATTTCATTTTAGTATTTAGCCATTTGTTGTGTTGAAGTATAATTTTGCTGATCTTGGCAGATTTTAGGATAATCTAGACTGGCTTGTAACTCTAACAAGACATTTGTCGACAATTAAGGTGCAGAACATTTTTTTTGGGGGGCGGTGGTGTGCAGGAAAATCCTCAACACCATGGTGAGGAGTGACTAATCTTTATGTCCCACCCAGCGAGGCATGAGCCAATCCACGCCAGCTCTTTCCTGTCAGATTCCAAGCTCTACTCTTTGTTGTTTGTCTATTTATTTTAGTTTTTTTTTAGTTTGTATGATTGTTTGCTGTGAGGGGTTTTCGGAGCGATCCCGATGGTCATTGCGAGGGAGGGTGAGGGTCCAGAGGTGGAGCCAGGCTCGGACCAGAGAAAGCTCTCCTCCCTGGTCCCGAAGGACATTTATTGTTCTTCTGTTTGCGCGGACTGCTCAGGGCTTCTGGTTGTCTTTCCAATGATGTTGGTTTCTGCACGGTAGTGTTTGGACTTCTTCCATCCCCTGAGGAAGCTCCAGTTGGGGGTGGGTGACCACTTTTTAAAACAAGAAAATGTCCTACACATTTGCTCATGTATTAGCCACTTGCAGTGTTTTTCAATATTTTGTGTAGTTGTAGATTTCAATCCGGCATCATTTTCTTCTGGCTAAAAGCAGGTACTCCCTAACATTTCTTGCTGTGAGCATTGTGATGAACACTTTGACTCTTTCTGGGTGAGAAAGATTCTGTTTCATCATCGTTTTTAAATATTTTGCTGAGAAAAAAGCTCCTAAACTGAGTTTTTCTTCCAAATACTTTGAACATGTTGCTGCGCTATCTGCCACTTTTATCTTTGTTCTGGCTTGTTTTCCAACTGCTTTTAGGAAGTTTCCCTTGTTGCTGGTTTTCAGGAACTTGCTCATGATGTGCCATGGTGCAGTTTCCTTCCTCTTGTGGGTTTGGGTTTACAGAGTTTCTTGAATCTTGTTAGGAAACTTGGTCTTGCGTTGTATAATGTGTAACGTCTGATTGCCGGCTCATTTGTTTTAACTGGGATGGGAGGACAATTTCTATTTCGTTTTTGTCACAAAACTTCAACTTCTATGTTAGTTTTATTTTTGAACTTAATCAGCTTTTGAAACTTTTTAAAGATTGATTTATTTTTTTTGCAAAAGTCAGACATACAGAGGAGGTGAGACAGGAAGATCTTCATCCACTGATTCACTCCTCAAATGACTGCAGTGGTCGGAGCTGAGCTGATCCAGAGCCAGGTACCAGGAGCTTCTTCTGGTTCTGCCACATGGGTGTGGGGTCCTAAGGCTTTGGGCCGTCCTCGACTGCTTTCCCAGGCCACAAGCAGGGAACTGGATGGGAAGTGGGGCTGCTAGGGCATGAACCGGCGCCCATATGGGATCCCGGTGCCTTCAAGGTGAGGACTTAGGCACTAAGCTACTGCGCCAGGAGATGCTTTTGAATCTTATGATAAACTGTGTTACTAACTTGCTTTAATGCACAGTTATAGACCTTGTGTGATGGCTCAATTGGTTAATCCTTCTCTTGGAAGCACTGAGATTCTGTATGGGTGTCAGTTTGTGTCCTGGCTGCTCTGCTTCCCATCCTACTCTCTGCTTGTGGCCTAGGAAAGTGGTAGAGGATGGCCCAAAACCTTGGGACCCTGCACCTGCATTGGAGACCTGGAAGACGCTCCTAACTCTTAGTTTTGGATGGGTCAGCTCTGGCCATTGCGGCTGTTTGGGAAATAAACTTGCGGATAAGAAATTTTTCTGTCTCATTTTCTCTGTAAATCTACCTTTCCAATAAAAATCTTTCAATATACTTGTATATTTAGACTAGACAGTAAGACTATTTTGCCAAAACTATTTCTTACATTAAAAATTGGACAAAATCTCTCCTTTTCCTAATAAGAAAGTCAATAGGATCTTCATTTTATGAAAGTCTTGGTTATACACTAAGTGCTCTTGTTCTGAAGACAAAAAATTGCAAGAAATTAGGTAGTGATTTTTGTTTTCTAAAGTTTTGTTTCTGTATTTATCTTGGGCTGGCAAGACGGTGCAGTAGGCAAAGCTGCTGCCTGTGACACAGACATCCCATGTTGGTGCTGGTTTGAGTCCTGGCTGCTTTACTTCGGATCCCGTTCCCTGAGACTGTGCCTGGGAAAACAGCAGAAAGTGGGCTTAGTGCTTGGGCCCCTAGACCCGTGTAGGAGACCTAGAAGTTCTAGGCTCCTGGCTTCAGTCTGGCCCAACCTTGGCCATCGTGGCTGTTTGGGGGGAGTGAACCAGCCGACGGAGGCACTCTGTCTTGCTAATTCCATCTTTAAATTTTGTAAATGTCCATTTTGGGAATGGGTGTTAAAATAAAGGATTCAGTTATTTGAAAGAGTGACAGAAAGGGACAGGCAGATCTTCATTCTTTGGTTTTCTCTCCAAATGGCTGCAAGAGTTAGGACTGGCTCCAACCCATGTCCCATGTGGGTACAGGGCCAAGCTTAGGCCCTAGGAAATCTTACTTTCCTAGGCACGATAGAGAGCTGGGTCCAGCAGAATAGCTGGGACTGAGGCTGGCGTTATAGGCAGTAGCTTAGTGCGCTATGCCACAACCCCAATCCCTGTAGTTTTTTTGTTTTTGCTTTTTTGGTGGGGGTAACGTATCCTTTCTCAGAATAGGGATGTTCTTTTAGTCCTAGATTGCTAATTGGAAAAACAAAACCTGTGAATAGGTACTGAATTCTATCAAATGAACTCTCTAAAGTTTGTGTTTACATATATAAACATATGCTTGTTTATAAAAGTTGGTTGAAATTTTGTTTCCTTTTGGATGAGTTTTTTCCTTCAGTGCTGATTCAGTGTGCTTTTGAAGAATTTTAAAGATTTGCTTTTAAAATCTGGATTGGATAGGCAGATACAGAGAGTAGGAGAGTCTGAGATCTGTCTGCTGGTTGACTCCCAAAGTGGCCGCAGTGACCAGAGCTGAGTTGATGATCCTAAGCCAGGAGCCAGGAGCTTCTTCCAGGTCTCCCACATGAGTGCAGGGTCCCAAGGTTTTGGGCCGTCCTCAACTGCTTTCCCAGGCCACAAGCAGGGAGCTGGAAGGGAAGTGGAATTGCCTGGATACAAACTGGTGCCCACATGGGATCCTGGCCCTGCAGACGTAAGGCAAGGAGTTAGCCACTAGGATATGGCGGTGGGCCCCCTTTTTATTTTTAAAGGTTTATTTAGGTTGGAAAGAGATATACAGGGAAGAGACAGATGCTTTTGCTTTTGTAATTTTTATAAACAAACTTGATGAATAATTCACAAGAGAAAATGGTACCCATTTCAATTATAGAGCTTAAGCAGTTTTGACAAATACATACATATTTGTAACCGATACCACCCCGAAGGTAAAAATTTCAATGCCCCCCACATCTTATTTCCTCCCTCTCTAGATTTGGGGACACAGTGGCCCAGTTTTTCTTACTATTCATGAAATTTTCGTTTGCTACTTTTGTTACAAGTGGGATCACAAAAAATGTATCAGAAGTTCTTTGTTGTTCCATCTGTTTACAAACGTATCTATTCAGTTAACCTTTTGACGTACATTTAGGTTGTGTTGGGTTTTAGCTATTATGGATAAAACTTCTTTGGATGTTAATGTACGTGTCTTTGTGCTAACAAATAATTTCTACTGGGAAAATACCTAGGAGTGAAGTTCCTGGTTTGAATGGTTAGTACTTGTATATGTTGGGCTTTTTGATAATCTGCATGGTGTCTTCCAAATGAGTTTCATTGTGAGTTACCATTATTCCACAACCTCGGCCAATATGTGACACTGTTAGTATTTAGTTTTTGCCATTAGTGGATATGCAGTGGTACCTCATTGTGTTTGTAATTTGCAATGATGAAATGTTTGTATTTTTACTGGTAATTCATGCAGCTTTTAAAGTCAGTTTGGATCTTTTGCTAACTAGCGTTGTTATAAGGCGTTTTTAGATATTTTGTATACAAGTTCTTTGTCTAGTTTTGAGAATACTTAATTTTTTTAAAAATAATATCCTCTGTGATTGGCTTTGTGGCAAAGTGGATAAATCTGCCTCCTGTGATACTAACGTTTCCCAAGTGTGCTGGCTTGTGTTGGAGCTGCTCCATTTCTGATCCAGCCCCTGATAATGGCAGGCTGATTATTTAGGTCTCTGCCACCTGCGTGGGAGACTCTGATAAAACTCTTGGCTTCTGAATTTGGCTTGGCCCCACTTCGGCCATTGCAGCCATTTGAGGAGTAAACCAACAGATGGAAGATCTCTCCCTCTGGTGCCTTTTTCAAATAAGTGTTAAAAAAAATAATGCCCACTGAATTAAACAGGTTTGAAGTTTTCATGTGTTTTTTTTTTATAATAAAAGATTGATTTTTATTGCAAAAAGAGAGAGGAAGATCTTCTGTTAACTAATTCACTCCCCACGTGACCGCAACAGACAGAGCTGAGCCTATCTGAAACCAGGAGCGTCTTCCTGATATCCAAAGCAGATGCAGAGTCCCAAGGCTTTGAGCCATCCTCTTCTGCTTTCCCAGGCCACAAGCAGGGAGCTGGGACCACCAGGATTAGAATCAGCACCCTTGGGATCCTGGTGCCTTCAAGGTGAACTTTAGCCTCTAGATTACTGCATTGGGCCCATTTCTTTAAAATAATTAGTGCCTTTTATTTTCTCCAATGTCATGGAAATGTTCTCCAGTATTTTCTTCCAGAAGTTTTATACCCTTTTACGCTTGGGTTTAGAGTTTACATTGAGCTAAAGGTGTGAATATTTTTTTAAGATTTATTCATTTTATTACAGCCAGATATACACAGGGGAGGAGAGACAGAGAGGAAGATCTTCTGTGCGGTGATTCACTCCCCAAGTGAGCCGCAACGGCCGTTGCTATGCCGATCTGAAGCCGGGTACCTGGAACCTCTTCCGGGTCTCCCACATGGGTGCAGTGTCCCAATGCATTGGGCCGTCCTCCACTGCTTTCCCAGGCCACAAGCAGGGAGCTGGATGGGAAGTGGAGTTTCTGGGATTAGAACCGGCGCTCATGTGGGATCCCGGGGCTTTCAAGGCGAGGACTTTAGCCGCTAGGCCACGCCACCGGGCCCAAAGGTGTGAATATTTTGTGGTCAGCATATGTGAACGGTGTTGTTGGCGCCCTTCCTATACATACTAATAGGAGACACAGAGGGATGGCAACTTCGGCTCTGGACAGTGATATTTGTTGCTTATGACCTGAGGAGTCTATGGTATTCAGCACTACTGCTTAGTTTTAAAATGCTTATTTGAAATGGAGAGAGTAATGAATGAGAATGATACCTGATCAGTAGGTTCACTTCCCAAGTGTCTGTGGCAGCCTAGGCTAGCTAGGACATCCCAAATCCAGCAGCCAGGAACTCAGTCCAGGTGAAGGTCCCTGGCACTTGAGCCATCAGTGGCAGCTCCCCAGGATGCTCCTTAGCAGGCAGCTGGAGTCAGGGAAGGTCCTGGGAACTCACTGACTTGGGACGCAGGTGGTTTTCTTAAGCACTATGCCAACCGCTTGTTCCCTTCCCCCTGCCTTACACCATTTAAATGTCCAGTGTCCCACCCACCTAATGCTTTAATCTCATCAATGAACAGTTAGCCAATCCATTTGTCAATAAATGAATCATTACTTTTTTTTTATTATTTTGCATTATGTGACAGTTTTATAGGCTCTGGGGTTCCCCCCCCACCCCTCCTCATGCCCCTCCTCCACGGTGGACCCCCCCCCCCGCCGTTGCAGCATTACGGTTCAAATTCAATCAAGATTCTTCCCTTGCAAACAGATGCTAAGCACATAGTCCAGCTGTTCATTGTCTAGATGGAATGTACAGCTTCTTGGGGAGACTATTTAGCTGCGATCGACCCCAAGTGGTTTTAATATTTCTCTAGATATGAATCACTGCCAGTCTCGCCACTCCCATTTTGATGAGGTCGATGTAGAGTTCACTGGTTGACACTGTCCATCATAGTCTTCATTTGCCCGGTTTTCGCTGCCAACATATATCTGAGATGGTTGGTTGACCCGTTCTGTCCTCTGTCTTTTCTTGGCTAGGGTTCTGAGTCCAGCTGGTCATCGCCACAATCAGCTTGTAGGTGCAATTTCTGGGCTGGTTTGTTTTCGGACTGGAGTTGCTCTGGAACCAGTGGGTGCTGCAGACTAGGTTGGTTCTGCCCAGCACGTACTCGGCACTTGCGTCAGCCAGTGGGGGCTGCGGCCTAGTCGGGATGACCCACAGTAACCCCCACCAGGCCCGCCCCCTATCCTGGTCCGCCTGTGTGTATAGCGGACTAGTCCAGTCTGTCCCACATCCCATCTAGCTCTTGCACTTGTCCCTGGGTTTCAAAGCTTAGTTCTGACTAAGCAGCTTGGCCATCCAGCCCCCACAAGTAGGGGTTATATGATTATTTTCAAATTTATTATTCCTTTTACGCTTTGTAGCTGGTGTTTTCTTGTAAAGTAGGGCTAATTGACTATCCTAACATGTATTTCATTCTAGCAAGAAAAGATAAATGCTAATTCTTTCTGAACTTCACTAATTTTCAGAATAAGAATTTGGCTTAATAGCTGCTTTTAGATGGTGACAGCTGAGTAATTTGTTTCTGGTTTTATCCTTTTTTCCAGAATTACTTCTGGGTGTATATTCAATGAATATCATTAAGCTATAATCATCACACCTTTTGCCTTTTTTTCACAAAAAAATCAAATTTTATGCATCTTTACACGCATGATCTTGAATCAACACAAAATGACAAAGTGCGTGAAATGTGGCACATACCACACTGTAGCCTGCCTTGCTTCTGGCAGTCTCTAATCACACCGGCTCCTTTCAACGTAGTAAGTTTAGAGATACTTTATTCCTAACGCAAGTAACTTTATGTGACACCACAAATCAAAAGCAAGGTTTATTTTATTTTTACAGAATATCCTTTTTGATACTTTTGGGCTGGTAATATCCCCTTCAACTGAATTGTGGGACTATTACCAGCCCACTCACCTTTGAGAATTTGTTTTTTGAGCATTAAAAATGTCCCAGTTTCACCTTGCGTCTTCACTATTTTACCTCTAGAATCAGTTCTTAAGAGTTCTGGTTTCTTCACATTGGAAGTGGCAATAAATATCAAAACAAGGATAGACGTTCTTAAATTCTTGCCATTTTTCTGTACATAATTCTAAAAAATTTAAAAATATTCATGTAGCATGTTGATGGTTTTTGTTCCTAGTAGCAATGTTACCCTGGGTACCTAGTGCACTGTATTGCTAGCAATGAAAACTTTATTTTGATGATCTTTACATAGTTGATTAGTGCTCAAAGGGTCAAGGGCTACAGGAAAGTGGGTAAGACCACTGTTTCCACATTCTCCCCTTTCCTCCTGTATCTGGGGGAAGGTGAGAGACAAAGAGAGAAGCCACAGCCACCCTCCCAGGGTCCCAAATGTGCGGCATGCCAGAAGCCAGGAGCTTCATCCGGGTTTCCCCGCGGGAGCAGGCTCCTGAGGCTTTGGGTCATCCTCTGCTGTTTTCCCAGGCCATAAGCAGGAGCTGGATGGGAAGTGGAGCAGCTGGGACACAAACTGGAAAACATATGGGATGCCACACTTGGAGGTAAAGTCTTAGCTTGTTGAGCTATTGTGCGAGCTCCTCCAGAGACTCTTTATTATTATTTTACTATTTTACTATTTTGATGATCTTTACATGGTTAATATGGCTCAAAGGGTCAAGGGCTACAAGAAAGTGAGTAAGACCGCTGTTTCCACATTCTCTTTTTTCCTTTCTGTGTCTGGAAGAGGAGAAACAAAGGAAGAAGCCACACCCAGCCTCCCACCCATCCCAGGGTCGCTGATGTGGGGCATGCACCAACGGCACTGCTCAAGTGCTTTCCATAGTTCTACTGCTCTGAACTGCTGCCAGTCTCGCCATTCCAAGCACGATGAAATCTCTCCAGAATCCACTGGTTGACACAGCCCACCTTAGTGTTTCCGCTTGCCCAGATTTTCACTACCAACACATAGCTAGGGTAGTTGATCAATTTGTTCTGTCCTCTGTTGTGGCACCACGGGTCCTCTGCAGACTCCAAAGTACTGCCATAGTCTTCCTGTGCACCTGGATATGCTGTCCACTGCTCCATCTGAGCCAATGAAATGGCTGTTTTGACATGTGGACTCCATGGTCAGAATCTAGCAATGAAAACTTCGGCCTGAATAATCCAGTATCGAGTATTTTACACATGATTGAATGGTCTGTGAATGACAAGGGAAATGTGTTGGGACTCTTACTGTCATTTGCTTTATTTTAAAGATGACAGATGAGGCTGAGAATCACTTGCCCATGTCACACTGCTAGGTATTGGAGCCAAGTGGATGACCTCTGCGGCAGGTACTTCAAATCACATTCTGATGTGGCTCGGATCCTCAGCAGCTCTTACAGAGACCTGGCAGGAAGTAACTGACATGGCAGCAGTGGTCTTGTGAAGAGTGTTGAAGATGCAAGGCTTTTGAATCATGCAGACATGGGGTGAGAAGAAGCAATCAGGAAATGATCCCATGTTGTCTATCTTCAGCATTTTATGTTGTAGGTAGGGCCAGCCCTTTTGTATGACACTGCATCCAATGCTCCTCTGGTCACACTCAGAACTGAATGTGCCTGACTCCAGTATGGCTTTTGTAATAAGTGGATTGCTGTACATCAGTACCGCAGGGGACTGGATTCAGGAATCTTGTGGAAATACTAAACATTCTTCTAATTTATATGGATCCTCCTGAATTGCTTTACATCGTCTGTTACTAACATAGTACAATGTAAATATTACATAAATACTGCATTTAAAAAATTTGTGCTGCTTTCATTTACTTTTATTGGAAAGTCAGATATACAGAGAAGAGGAGAGAGACAGGAAGATCTTCCGTCTGCTGGTTCATTACCCAAGTAGCTGCAAAGGCTTAGCACTGAGGCGAATTGAAGCCATCAGCCAGGAACCTCTTTGGGGTCTCCCATGCGGGTGCAGGGTCCCACGGTTGGGCCTTCAACTGCCCTCCCTGTGGGCAGGGAGCTGGATGGGAAGCAGGGTCACCAGGACATGGAATGATGCCCATATGGGATTCCAGCGTGTGCAAGGTGAGGACTTCAGCCACTAGGCTGTTGCATTGGGCCCTTGGGCTCTTGAGCTACTTTGTATTCCATTTAAAATATTTTCTACCTGTAGTGGGTGGGTATGCAGGTTCAGAATTCAGAGGAATTACAGGCTGCATAGCAAGAATCACACCTTCTTTGTTTGAGCATAATCGTATAATGAATACCATGAACTCACTATTCAACCCAGTAGCTATAGTATTGTTAGAGTTTGTTTCTACCACATTCCTTTTTCCTACCATTTTGTGACTCTACCTAGAGGTTCATCATTTTGCTTTTAAGGAAAAATGCAGTTTTAGCTTTAGTGTATGCCTTAAGGTAAATTTTGTTGGGGTTGGTATGTTAGCTCAACTAGCTAATCCTACACCTCTTAAGTGCCAGTTCAGTCCCTTTTGGGTGCCAGTTCATGTCCTAGCTGCTCTTACTGCCATCTGATTCCCATAAGCAGGGGGCTTAATGGCCTTAGAAAGCAGTGGATGTTGGTCCACTGCCATCTCTGTAAATCTGCCTTAGAATAAAAACAATTTTTTAAAGATACATACATGTATCCATGTTTACCTTTTGAGAACTGCAAAACTAGATGGAGTCTTGTGTTGCCTTTTTCTCTTCAAATTGTGTTTCTAGAATATTCCTTGTGTGAGCAGTAGTTCATTTTTATTGTGGATAAGCCAGATTTACCTATTCTTGTTAGTCACCATTATTTGGGTTTCTTTTTTTCCTTTTTACATTTCAGACATTGCTAATGGCCATGTTTCTGACTCCTGTGCACGCATGCCAAGTACAAACCTTCTCCAGAATTTGTTAGGAATAAGACTAATAGCTGGAGAATATATGAATATTCAATTTGCAAATCAATGCCTAGTTTTTCCTAAAGTGGTAGTACCAGTTCATGTGCCACCAATTGTTGACTTGCTTCATCTCTAACAGATATTACTAAACGTATAAAATTTACCCAACAAAATTTCTATCTTGCAATCCTGCTTTGTGTTTATCTAAGTCCTAGTGAAGTTGGTCCATAAAACATTTTTTAAAGGCTATGTCTGTTTCCTCTTCTGTGAAAGGTTTGTTCCTTGCCATTCATTAGTTCCTCTCCCACTTTTAACTGGTGCCTAATAGCCAATCTGATGGTTAAAATATAATATAATCATTCCTCCATTGTTGGGCATTTAATTTTTCCCCTTCTATTTTATCTTTAATTTTATTAAAATTATTTTATTGTTTTGGTAGTCGTTACATAGTTAAAAAGATTGAAGGGCTATAGGAAAGTGGGTAAAATTTTCTACATTTTTGCCTTCGTGTATCTGGGGTAAAGGGGGATTTTAAGGGAGAAGCCCCACCCAGTCTCCCACCCACCCACCCCAAGTCCCTGATGTGGGGCATACTCCGAGGGTCTTGCTCGAGTGTTTTTGATAGTTAAACAGTCATGAATTTCTGCCAGTCTCACCACTACAAGCACGAAGAGGTTGTTGAAGAATCCACTGATCGACATAATCCATTTTAGAGTCTCCATTTGCCCAGTTTTTCACTGCCAACTTATAGCTGAGGTGGTTGATTGACTTGTTCTGTCTTCTGTCTCTTCTTGGTTAGGGTTCTGAGTCCAGCAGTTCGATTGGGGAGGCCCAAGGGAAACTTTGAAGTGCTCCCAGACCAGATTCTTGTATGTACTAGCAAGTACAGGGCCTGGCACATTCCACTGCCCTAATCAGCTGGTGGTTGCAATTGCTGGGTCGGCTATTTCCAGCCCTGTCTTTTATTGGAACCAATGGGTGTTGCAGTCCAGCCTGGTTCTACCCAGCACTCAGCCTTCGCATAAAGCAGTGGGAGCTGCAGCCTTGTTGGAGCGACCCACAATAACCCTTACTAGGCCCCCTCCCTACCCTGATTTGCCAGTATGTGCAGCAGACTACTCCAGTCTGTCCCACATCCTACTCAGCTCTCATACAAGTCAATGGGTATTAAAGCCTAGTTCCATCTAACCAGCTCCACTATGCAGCCCACACAGATGTTGTTGGGTGCCTTTCTGTCTAGCCACCCCAGCCCCTGTCCTGGTTTTGTGCCCTCCAGTGGGAGGAGTAACCCAAGAGGGAGGAGCCCACTATTTCCCCTCTAGGCCACTCCCACTTCCAGATTATGCACTCTCCAGGTGGTTCTGTGGTTTGACTCGACAGAATTAGCCCCCAGTGCCAGCTTCTGCCAGCTGATGCTGTGGCTAAGCCCAAACAACCCTCACCCACTCTAACTTGTAGTTTGCACCAGTGCGAACAATCAGCCCAGCCTGATTTTTCCCTGATCTCGTCCACATGAGGCCCACAGGTGTTGTAGCCCTGCTTAGTCTGGTCTGTCTGTCCCCATCCCAGCTCACGCTCTCCAGTGGCAGTAGCTGTCCAGCAAGGGAACTTCCCCCATATTTCCCCTGCCGGCTTTGCCCCCTCCCTTCCTGGTTCTCACATGTACTTGTTGGGCACTGCAGTCACATCTGGTACGGCTCACTTCACCTTAGCATTCTGTAATGTGCACTGTTTTTTTTGTCACAATCAAACCTGGCTTGACCCACACTCTGTTCTGGTGCTTGGATTTGCCAGAGGGTGATGTGAACTGGTTGAGCCTGGTCTGCCCCCAACCCATGCCAAATGTATGCCAGTGGGAAACTTTCCGTGACCTGTTCTGGGCTATTCCCTATCATGCTTCTTGTGCTCTCCTGCAGGGTCTGTGTCCTGCCAGAGGAGTTGCCCAGGCTCCTCCATCAGAACCCCTGCCAAAGCCAGATTTTGCACATACCAGGGAGTCCATGAGCGAGACCTACTCAGTTCACCACCTGTCCTAGCAGGAACAGTGGCTTTTCCTGACTGGCCTTCAACCCAATCTGATTGTTACTGTTGGATGTTTCAGCCCATCATGTCTCCTCCATACCCACATACAGCTCAGACCTGGCTCAGTAGAGGTTAAGACCTAGCCTAGTCCTTTCCACTTCTAACCTGGTCCTCCAGAACACCAGCCGGTGTGGAAGTCTGGCCCAGCTTGGTGCTTCCAGTCCCAGTCCACATTTGTGCCAACGGAGACTACAACCATATCCCAATCAAAATGCAGCCCCCATTCCTGCCCATGCACCCCTCGGTGGGAACCTCAACCCAGCTAGGGTGTACCTTAGCTCCCCAGCCAGGCCTGTTTCCAGCCATAGATCACGCGCATGCCAGTGGTTGCTCTGACTCAGCTTGGCACAGTCTCTAACCTGTCCCGACCCCTGTCTTAGACACTGTGGCTTAGCGTCCCTAACCCATGCAGACCAGTAGGTGCAAAAGCCTAGCTCGGCTTGATCCATGCTCCATTCTGGTTTCTGATTTTGCTTCTGGGCTAAGGAACTAAGCCTTTTCAAAAATGTGTGTGTGTGTGTGTGTTCACATAAGCAGGGAAAGAGGAGGAGCTGATCATTCCCTACATCCAGGCTATGGGTTGCAAGAATGAGAAGAAAGGAGAAGCACCAAGGCAGGTTTCCCTCAAGCTCACACCCAGCACCATTTGCTGTGTAACAGAGATGGAGGCACCAAGCCTGACCTGAGGGGAAGGCATACCTCTGTGCATGCCATTCAAGAACCCTCTGTGGGGAAACAGGACCCTTGGAAGGAAGCCAGGACTTGCTTAGTAACAGCGCCAACTGCAGGTGTGCCTGGAGCAGTGCGTAGGGCTTGGCTATAAACTGCTAGAATCTCTTCACAAATTTATCTCCATGTTTCTGATGGGCTTGTTTCTAAGGCCTTGGCGTTTCATTGAACAGCTCCTTTTGTTTTTTTTGAGCTGAGTTTTTTTTCCGCTATTTTTTTTTATTTTGCATTATGTGACAGTTTCATAGGCTCTGGGAATCCCCCCACCCCTCCCCACGCCCCTCCCCCCTGGTGAATTCCTCCACCTTGATGCAGCATTACAGTTCAAATTCAATCAAGATTCTTTCCTTGCAAACGTATACCAAGCATAGAGTCCAGCTACTTATTGTCCAGGTGGGTTGAACAGTTTCTTGGGGAGACCATCTCTGGTCTGAAGTTAGAGCTGGTAGAATATCATCCCAGTCAATTAAGAGTCCCAATATAACATCAACAGCAATTTGCAACATTATGGAATTGACATGGTTTTGAGTAACCAGTATGTTAAAAAAAGCAAGTTCTTAACCACAACCTCTGATTAGCTCATTGACATTTCAATTTTAGTTTATATACAGGACCGGCTGCTATATACCTTAAAATGGCTATAAGGTACCATTCAGCTGTCTCGTGTCTATTTCATTTTAGTATTTAGCCATTTGTTGTGTTGAAGTATACTTTTGCTGATCTTGGCAGATTTTAGGATAATCTAGACTGGCTTGTAACTCTAACAAGACATTTGTCGACAATTAAGGTGCAGAACATTTTTTTTGGGGGGCGGTGGTGTGCAGGAAAATCCTCAACACCATGGTGAGGAGTGACTAATCTTTGTGTCCCACCTAGCGAGGCATGAGCCAATCCACGCCAGCTCTTTTCTGTCAGATTCCAAGCTCTACTCTTTGTTGTTTGTCTATTTATTTTAGTTTTTTTTAGTTTGTATGATTGTTTGTTTGCTGTGAGGGGTTTTCGGAGCGATCCCGATGGTCATTGCGAGGGAGGGTGGGGGTCCAGAGGTGGAGCCAGGCTCGGACCAGAGAAAGCTCTCCTCCCTGGTCCCGAAGGACGTTTATTGTTCTTTTGTTGGTGCGGACCTCTCAGGGCTTCTGGTTGTCTTTCCGATGACGTTGGTTTCTGCATGGTAGTGTTTGGACTTCTTCCATCCCCTGAGGAAGCTCCAGTTGGGGGTGGGTGACCTCAGAGTACTCAGCCTCAGAGGGCATCCAATTCCCTGTGGCCTCCTTGGCAGTTGGGATATAGTCCTTTTGCTCGTATTAATAGTTTGTGGTGAAGGTCTGGGAGTCTTCATGGTTGGGATCCAAGCTTCCTCCTTACCACCTGCTCCACTCTGGAGTGCCCCCCTGCTCCACGCACATGACCTCCTGTTAAGAGGTTGTCAGGATCGCACCCGATTCCCCCCTCATGCATTGGTATAGTAGTTTTACTATTGTTTAGTGCCGCTTTGAGTCTGTCTATGAATTACCAGATTTGATCTTGATAGGCTATATTGTACTTTTTCCTCACTCTTTATGGTCCTGAAAGACTTCCCTGCACTCCCTCCCCCTTATGGATTAACATAGCGTATTGAGGGTATAGTAGGTTTTACAGTTTTTCGATGTAGATCTTAAGTATTCTGACATTAATTGTTGGTTTATAGATTATATCGCATTATCTTATTGCATTGGATACAGGTTGTTAGAGATTGCACTAATATTACAATATACAGGTACTATCTTCCAAGTTGTCATCTTTTCATCTCAGATTAAGGCAAACATGTGGTATTTAACCTTTTGGGATTGGTTCATTTCTCTTAGCATGATGGATTCCAGTCGGGCCCATTTGACCACAAAGAACTGCATTTCGTTTTTTTTAAATAGCTGAGTAGTATTCCATAGAGTAGATGAACCATAGCTTTCTTATCCAGTCTTCTATTGATGGGCATTTTGATTGCTTCCAGGTTTTTGCGATTGTAGATTGTGCTGCTATGAACATAGGCGTGCATGTTGGTTTCTTGTGTAGGAGATGTTTTGGATATATCCCTAGGAGTGCTATTGCTGGATCATGTGGTATGTTGATTTTCAGTTGTTTGAGTATTCGCCAAACTGATTCCCATAGAGGCTGTACAAGTCTGCAGTGCCACCAGCAGTGGAGAAGGGTTCCCTTTTCCCCACATCCTCGCCAGCAAGTGTTGGTGGTATTATGTGTGCCATCCTTACTGGAGTTAGGTGGTACCTCATTGTTGTCTTCATTTGGATTTTCCTTATTGCCAGGAACTTGAACATTTTTTCATATGCTTGTTTGCCATTTGGGTTTGTTCTTTTGTGAAATGTCTGCCCATTTCCTGTGCCCATTTCTTCAGCAGTTTGTTCTGGTGTTTTGGTTTCTCTGCAGATCTTTGTATATTCTGGAGATCAACCCTCTATCCTATGTAGTGTGCAAAGATCTTCTCCCATACTGTAGGTTGTTTTTTTACTTTGTTTTGTTTTTTTTTTAATTTTAAATTCATTAATTACATTGTATTATGTGACACAGTTTCATAGGTACTGGGATTCTCCCCACCCCTCCCCAAACCCTCCCACCATGGTGGATTCCTCCACCTTGTTGCATAACCACAGTTCAAGTTTAGTTGAGATTCCCCCATTGCAAGCATATACCAAACATAGAGTCCAGCATCTTATTGTCCAGTCAAGTTCAACGGCTTCTTAGGTATACACTCTCTGGTCTGAAGACAGAGCCAGCAGACTATCATCCCGATCAATTAACAGCTCCAACATACCATCAGCAAAAATTTACATCATTATGGAATTAATTGACATAGTAATGAGTAACCAATATGTTAAAAGTAAATGCGAGTTCCCAGCCACCTTCTGTGACCACCTCATTGACATTTCAATTTTAGTTTATACACAACCTATAACATTCAAAACATAACATGTTATACATAAGATCATATCATCTTAAATTAAGGCAAACATGTGGTATTTAACCTTTTGGGATTGACTCATTTCCCTTAGCATTATGGTTTCCAGTTTGGCCCATTTGGCCACAAAGAACTGCATTTTGTTTTTAATAGCTGAGTAGTATTCCATGGAGTAGATGAACCATAGCTTTCTTATCCAATCCTCTGTTGATGGGCATTTTGGCTGCTTCCATGTTTTTGCAATTACTGATTGTGCTGCTATGAACATAGGAGTGCATGTTGGTTTCTCATAAAACAAGTGTTCTGGATATATTCCTAGGAGTGCTATTGCCGGGTCATACGGTATGTTGCATTTGAGTTGTTTGAATGTTCTCCATACTGATTTCCACAGAGACTGTACCAGCCTGCAGCCCCACCAGCAGTGGAGTAGGGTTCCCTTTTCCCCGCAACCTCGCCACCAATGTTGTTGGTGCTTTTATTCATGTGGGCCAGTCTTACTGGCGTTAGGTGGTACCTCATTGATGTTTTAATTTGGATTTCCCTTATTGCCAGGGAACTTGAGCATTTTTTCATATGTTTATTTGCCATTTGGGTTTGTTCCTTTGTGAAGTGTTTGCCCATTTCCCGTGCCCATTTCTTGAGTGGCTTGTTTGTTTTGACATTTTGGTTGTTTTGTAGCTCTTTGTATATTCTGGAGATCAGCCCTCTATCACCTATGTCGTGTGCGAAGATCTTCTCCCATTCTGTGGGTTGCCTTTTTACTTTGTTGATTGTTTCTCTAGCTGTACAGAAGCTTCTTAGTTTGATGAGGTCCCAATTGTTTATTTTGGTCTCGATTTCTACTGCATTTGGAGTCTTTTTTAGGAAGTGAGGGCCTACCCCTAAGTGTTGCAGTGTGTTTCCAACATTTTCTTCCAAAAGTTTGAAGGTTTCTGGATGTAGGTTTAAGTCTTTTATTCGTTTAGATCTGATCTTAGTGTATGGTGAGAGATGTGGATCTATCTTTTTGTTTCTGCAGGCTATCAACCAGTTGTCCCAACAGCATTTATTGAACAGACCTTCCCATTTGCTTGGATTGTCTTTTTGTCAGATTAATTGACTGTATCTGTGTGGGTTTCCATCTGTTGTTTCTATTCTGTTCCACTGATCTTCCTCTCTATCTTTGTGCCAGTACCAGGCTGTTTTGATAACCACTGCCCTATAGTATGTCCAGAGATCCGGTACTATGATTCCCCCTGTTAAGTTCCTTGAACAGCTCCTTTTTGCAACTCATGACTGTGGTCGGAGAACACATGAAGGAACCCAGGGGAAGTTCTAGTGCCAGTAATAAACTGTTCAACTGTTTTCAGATTATGTGTCTACACATTTGAGTGTGGGTACACTTGGAGCTGTAACTATATGGCAAGCACATAAAGAGAATGCAAAATGCCAGGAGGCTTTGGGAGTGGTTTTGCTGAGTGCTGTTTCCAGGATGTGTGTTGGACAGGCTGACCACACTGCACACCCTGCCTTCTGGGCTTTCAGATTGTCACATCAGTGTTCATTCCTCTCGCATTGTTACTGCTTTTCTGCTTTGACTTTCCATCACAAAGCTTCTTACACTCTTTGCTTTTGTCTGAGGAAGGAGAAAATGATGCAAAAGGTGAAAGTTCCCAGCAAGCAGTGCAAGGGCCCTTCCTTGCTGAAGCTATTTCAGATTCTCACGGACTGTGGCTTCTTTGACCCCTGGGTTTGAAGGCTTGGGTCCTTCAGGGTCCTTTAGCTCTGTTTCACTTAGGGGTAGCCGCCTGGGGGTTGGAAGAAAAACTTAATCAGCTCAACGTCAAAACCATGCTCCCTGGCTGCTGCCTTGTGAGACGATTCAGGGGGTCCCTGTGCGACAGTCGGTGCGTTCACTGTTCCCTGGCAACTCTGGCCGGTTGGCTTCAGCTTCCTGCTCCGTGTTTCAGAGGTCAGAATCTCCCTTATAACTGCTTTTCCCATTCTTCCCTATTCAGTCATTGGTGATGCTGTGTGTGCCAGGCTGTGCTAGGACTTGAGAGTAGAGAGATGGGTGGAACCTGACTTCTTGTTCTTCAGCACCTTGCAGTGAAATGGAGGAGAAAGAAAAATACAAGGAACTCATTCATAGAGCCTGTCCGCCTGCCTGTCTCTCTCTTCTATCTCTCCATTTTCCCCTCCCAGTACAATTGCACCAGTGTTGTATTTGGGCATTTTCCTGGACCAGCTTCAGTCATATGGTATAGATCCTCAATAAACACTGGCCATCATTATTAGTGCTCTGATCATGGAAAAGGCTTGCAAATGCTTCCAACTCATTGAGCCCTGGTTTACAGTAAAATGCATGTAGGAAGCATAACCTTAAGGAAAATGATAAGGATGTTTCAAGTTAATTCTGATTTTTAGTTTTTATTATGGTGCTGTTAAAGCCAAAAGCACCAGCAGAGAAAGAATGATTTCATTTTCTGACTCATTCTGAATTCTAACAAGATAAAATCATATCAAATTATTTAACATAATACAATAGGTTTTATAAGTAAATGAATATTCAAAGAAACAGGGAGACATGCATTTCAGAATTTGAGTCAGGAGTTAAAGAATGGTCTTACCTGCTTGTCCAGGTCTTAGGGAGGGCACTGCTTTTATTTTGAGCTGGTTTGTATAACTGAAAACCTTTTGCTAGGTTCATATGTTGTGATTGGCTTAGGTATCTGTTAAATCAGTTCTTACTCTACAAATTTCCCTCATGCTGTCTTTTTGAAAATTGTAAATTTTAAAAAACTATTTGAAGATCTCTTCCTTCTGTTCATTCATTCTGAAACGCTTGAGTCAGGAGGCCAGAACTCAAGCTGGGTCTCCCAGTGGGAGGCAGGGACCTGAGTGCTTGAGCCATCTTCTGGCCTCCGAGAACATGCTTTAGCAGGAGGCTGGGATGAAAGGAGAGCAGCTGGAACTCAACTCAAACACTCTGATGCAGGATGTCGTGGTATATCAACCTGCTTCTTCGCTGCTGCATCAGAGGCCACCCCTCGCCTCTTGTTCTTTATTCTTTTGTATGGTTTATTTTTTGAAAAAATAAGTGGGTACTCTAGCAGAGTGTGCCACAGTCTGGATTTTGCTGAGTGCCTCCTTGTGGTGACCAACCTGTTTCTCTGTTCTCTCATGATTAGGTCTCGGGTTTCAGGCTTGTGTTTGTCAGGAAACACGCAGGTGCTGGAGCCATGAACTTGTTTCATGAGCCTCAGATGCTTGGTCCTCTTGTGATGTGAGCAGCCTGGAGAGATTCCCTGTATATTTTCCAGTAATAGATTAGAGAATGCCTTTTGGCGGGAAACAGCATTTATGTATGTTTATTAGATGCCAGCTACTGCGGTCCAAGATTTACCTGTTTTCTCATAGAAGGCCCAAATAATCCTGAGCAAGATGTATTGTATGCCTTCCATTTTACAGGTGTGGGAGCTGGGGCCCACGATGTTTCAGTAACTCACCCACTGAACTGTGATGGCGTAAGAGTGAAGCCTGGGGTTGTGTGACTTCTGTGCCAGACTGTGCGGGAATCATGTCCTGTTCTGCCTTCTGGAGAGAGTTTTAGGCATCCTGCACAAAGAAGGGAGAATTTGGTGATAGGACAGGTTCTCAAGTGGAAATCATTAAATGCAAAAGCCCGAGGTACACACCGTGACCGTGTGGTGGAGCTTCATGCTCGCCCATGATGCTGCCAGGGTTGCTGGAAGAGCACCTTCGCCCAGCTGGTTGCTGCTTGCTTTCCCAGATCCTCCTCTCTCTGCTTCCAGCCTCACTGGTCCCTTTTTTTTTTTTTAAAAGATTTATTCATTTTATTACAGCCAGATATACACAGAGGAGGAGAGACAGAGAGGAAGATCTTCCGTGCAGTGATGCACTGCCCAAGTGAGCCGCAACGGGCCGATGCTATGCCGATCCAAAGCCGGGAACCTGGAACCTCTTCCGGGTCTCCCACACGGGTGCAGGGTTCCAATGCATCGGGCCGTCCTCCACTGCTTTCCCAGGCCACAAGCAGGGAGCTGGATGGGAAGTGGAGTTTCTGGGATTAGAACCGGCGCTCATATGGGATCCCGGGGCTTTCAAGGCGAGGACTTTAGCCGCTAGGCCACGCTGCCGGACCCTTCACTGGTCCCTTTGCATTTTTTTTTATTGCTAATGTGACAGTGGGCTTGAGGAATTGCTTTTTTTAAAAAAAACTTATTTTTTTTTGACAATCTTGACATAATTAGGGTAAAAAGGTTCAAGCACTACAGGAAGATGGGCAAAATCCCTTTGCTCTTAGACATGGCAAACTCGTTTCCTTTTCAGGCATTTGTGTTTCCTATTCGTGTGGATTTTTTTTAAGTTTTTTTTTTGAGCTTCATTGGCAGATGAAATTGTGTAATTTAATATGTACAATATATGGCTGGTACCGTGGCATAGTAGGCTAAGCTGTCTATTGTGACATTGGCATACCTTATGGGTGCTGGTTTGTGTCCGGCTGTTCTACTTCTGATGTTGCTCCCTGCTTATGGCCAACAAAAAGAGGTAAATCTTTTTTTTTTTTAATATTTATTATTTAACTTCATTAATTACATTGTATTATGTGACACAGTTACATAGATACTTGGGTTCTCCCCACCCCTCCCCAAACCCTCCCACCATGGTGGATTCCTCCACCTTGTTGCATAACCACAGTTCAAGTTTAGTTGAGATTCCCCCATTGCAAGCGTATACCAAACATAGAGTCCAACATCTTATTGTCCCGTCAAGTTCAACGGCTTCTTAGGTATACCCTCTCTGGTCTGAAGACAGAGCCAGCAGAGTATCCTCCCAGTCAATTGAAAGCTCCAACATACCATCAGCAAAAATTTACATCATTATGGAATTAATTGACATAGTAATGAGTAACCAATATGTTAAAAGTAAATGCGAGTTCCCAGCCACCTTCTGTGACCACCTCACCTATACTTCAATTTTAGTTTATACACAACATATAACATTCAAAACATAACATGTTATACATAACATCATATCATCTTAAATTAAGGCAAACATGTGGTATTTAACCTTTTGGGATTGGCTCATTTCCCTTAGCATTATGGTTTCCAGTTTGGCCCATTTGGCCACAAAGAACTGCATTTTGTTTTTTTTAATAGCTGAGTAGTATTCCATGGAGTAGATGAACCATAGCTTTCTTATCCAATCCTCTGTTGATGGGCATTTTGGTTGCTTCCATGTTTTTGCAATTACTGATTGTGCTGCTATGAGCATAGGAGTGCATGTTGGTTTCTCATAAAACAATTGTTCTGGATATATTCCTAGGAGTGCTATTGCTGGATCATACGGTATGTTGAATTTGAGTTGTTTGAATATTCTCCGTACTGATTTCCATAGAGGCTGTACCAGCCTGCAGCCCCACCAGCAGTGGAGTAGGGATCCCTTTTCCCCGCAACCTCGCCAACAAGTGTTGTTGGTGCTTTTATTCATGTGGGCCAGTCTTACTGGCGTTAGGTGGTACCTCATTGATGTTTTAATTTGGATTTCCCTTATTGCCAGGGAACTTGAGCATTTTTTCATATGTTTATTTGCCATTTGGGTTTGTTCCTTTGTGAAGTGTGTGCCCATTTCCCGTGCCCATTTCTTGAGTGGCTTGTTTGTTTTGACATTTTGGTTGTTTTGTAGCTCTTTGTATATTCTGGAGATCAGCCCTCTATCACCTATGTCATGTGCGAAGATCTTCTCCCATTCTGTGGGTTGCCTTTTTACTTTGTTGATTGTTTCTCTAGCTGTACAGAAGCTTCTTAGTTTGAGGTCCCAATTGTTTATTTTGGTCTCAATTTCTACTGCATTTGGAGTCTTTTTTAGGAAGTGAGGGCCTACCCCTAAGTGTTGCAGTGTGTTTCCAACATTTTCTTCCAAAAGTTTGAAGGTTTCTGGATGTAGGTTTAGATCTGTTATACATTTAGATCTGATCTTAGTGTATGGTGAGAGATGTGGATCTAATTTTTTGTTTCTGCAGGCTATTAACCAGTTGTCCCAACAGCATTTATTGAACAGACCTTTCCATTTGCCTGGATTGTCGTTTGTCTTTTTGTCAAAGATTATTTGGCTGTATCTGTGTGGGTTTCCTTCTGGTGTTTCTAATCTGCTGCATTGATCTTCCTCTCTTTGTGCCAGTACCAGGCTGTTTTGATAACAACTGCCCTATAGTATGTCCAGAGGTCCGGAACTGTGATTCCCCCTGCTAACTTCCTGTTCTTCAGGATGGTTCTAGCTATCCGTGGTTTTTTGTGCTTCCAGATGAACCTTTGGATCATTGTTTCCAGTTCCATGAAGAATGTTTTGGGCAATTTGATTGGGATTGCGTTGAATGTATATATTGGTTTTGGCAGTATAGACATTTTAATGATATTGATTTTACCTATCCAGGAGCATGGGATGTTACTCCATCTTTTGAGGTCTTGTTCAATTTCTCTTTTAAGTAGTTTGTAGTTTTCTTCAAATAAGTCTCCTACATTTTTGGTTAGATTTATTCCCAGATATTTCATACTTTTCTCTGTTATTTTGAATGGTATCTTGCTGGTTAAGTCTTTTTCCATCTTGGGGCTGTTTGCATACACTATGGCTGTTGATTTTTGTTCATTAATTTTGTACCCTGCCACTCTACCAAACTCTCGTACAAGTTCTAGCAGTCTCTGTATTGAGACTCTTGGCTCTTCTACATAAAGAATCATATCATCTGCATATAGTGAGAGTTTGACTTCTTCATTTCCCATTTGGATTCCTCTGATTTCTTTTTCTTGTCTTATGGCCTCAGTGAGTACCTCTAGGACTATGTTGAATAGTAGTGGAGAAAGTGGACATCCCTGTCTTGTTCCAGAACTCAGTGGGAAGGGTTCCAGCTTTTCTCCATTCAGTGTGATGCTGGCATTGGGTTTTTCATATATGGCTTTAATTATGTTGTGGATTTTTCCATCTATGCCTACCTTGATTAGGGTTTTTAGTAGGAAGTGGTGTTGGATTTTGTCGAAAGCTTTTTCCGCATCTATTGATACTATCATGTGATTTTTGTTTTTCAGTTTTTGGATGTGGTGTATCACATTTATGGATTTTCGAATGTTGAACCATCCCTGCATTCCAGGGATGAATCCTACTTGATCTGGATGAATGATCTGTCTGATGTGTTTTTGAATTCTGTTGGCTAGGATTTTGTTGAGAATCTTAGCATCAATGTTCATCAAAGAGATAGGTCTGTAGTTTTCCTTCTCTGTTAGTTCTCTGTCTGGTTTTGGGATTAAGGTAATGTTGGCTTCATAGAATGAGTTTGGAAGGGTTGCCTCTTTTTCTATTGTTTTGAAGAGTTTGTAGAGGATTGGGGTCAGTTCTGTTCGGAATGTTTTGTAGAATTCTGTAGTGAAGCCGTCTGGGCCTGGGCTTTTCTTTGTTGGGAGGTCTTTAATCACTGATTCGATCTCTATTTCAGTTATGGGTTTGTTCAGGTCGTTTGTTGCCTCTGGGATAAGTTTTGGCAGGTGGTAGAAGTCTAAGAACTTTTCCATTTCTTGGTGATCTTCTGACTTGTTGGAGTACAGTGCTTTGTAGTAATTTCTAATTATGGCCTTGATGCGGTGTCTGTTATGTTGCCTTTTTCATCTTTGATGCTGTTAATTCTTGCCTTCTCTTGTTTTTTCTTTGACAGTCGGGCCAGTGGGGTGTCTATCTTGTTTATCTTCTCAAAAAACCAGCTTTTTGATCCATTGATTTTGTGTATGGTTTTTTTTTTATTTCTATCTGGTTGATTTCCTCCCTTGTTTTGATGATTTCTTGTTTCCTATTGTGTGTGGGGCACTTCTGCTGTTGTTTTTCCAATTCCTGGAGGTGTATGTTTAGTTCTTGTATTTGGCGCCTCTCTTGGGCCTTGACATGAGCTCCAATTGCGATGAGTTTACCCCGTAGCACTGCTTTGGCAGTGTCCCACAAATTTTGGAATGTTGTGTCAGAGTTTTGATTGGTTTCCATAAATTTTTTGATCTCATCTTTAATTTCTTCTCTGATCCATTGTTCGTTTAATAGCATATTGTTCAGCCTCCAAGAGTTTCTGTATTTCCTGGGGCATTTTGAATTGCTGATTTCCAGCTTCATTCCGTGGTGGTCTGAGAGGGTACATGGTATGATTCCTATCTTTTTGAAGTTATTTAGGTTTGCTTTGTGTCCTATCATGTGGTCGATCCTGGAGAAGGTGCCATGCACTGCTGAAAAAATATAGAATTTTTTACCCTAAGGCCACAGATTATACAAATGTCAACCAAGTCCAGTTGTTCTATTGTTTGTATGAGCTCTGTTGTTTGAGTTTTTGTTTTGTTGATCTGTTGTTAGTGGCGTGTTAAGATCACCCACTATTATTGTGTGCATATCTATGTCTCCCCTTAAGTCCGTGAGTAATTGCTTCACGTAGCTAGGTGCGTTTGAATTTGGTGCATATATGTTCACAATGGTAATTACTTCCTGATGGATCAGTCCCTTCACCAATATATAATGTCCTTCCCTGTCCTTTTTGATGTGTGTCAGATTGAAGTCCACATCATCTGAAATTAAGACAGCTATCCCAGCCTTTTTTTCTCGTTCATTGGCATGAAATATCTGTTTCCAACCTTTCACTTTCAGCTTCTTCGAATCTCTTCTGGTTAGATGTGTCTCTTGTAGGCAACAGATAGTTGGGTGCTGTTTGATAATCCATTCTGTTAATCTATGCCTTTTGATTGGTGAGTTCAGGCCATTTGTGTTAAGAGTTAAAATTGAGAGGTTGTGATTTTGCCCTGCCATACTTGTTTTTGTGGGTGTTTATCTGTGTAATTGCCCTTCCTTGTGTGGAGTTTAGTGGGGAGATCTTCCTGTTTGCCATCTTTGCTTATGATTCACCTCCTTTTGTTCTGGATTTAGTGCATTTCTAAGGAGATTTTGTAGAGCTGGTTTTGTGCTGGCATATTCTTCTAATTTCTCTTTGCTGTGAAAGTATTTGATTTCGTTCTCAAATACGAATGAGATCTTTGCTGGGTACAATATTCTTGGTTGACAGTTGTTCTGATTCAGGATTTGGAAGATCTTTGTCCATTCTCTTCTTGCTTGTAAAGTCTCTTCAGGGAAGTCAGCAGTGATCCTGATTGGTTTTCCCCGGTATGTGATCTTTTCTCTGCTTCGTACTTGTCTTAGGATTCGTTCTTTGTCTTCGTTGGAGTGGAACTTGAGCACCATATGTCTGGGTGAAGATCGCTTTGGGTCATATCTGCTGGGAGTCCTCTGACCGTCCTGGATTTGGGCTGGGTTCATGTTCCAAGTGTTTTGAAAGTTTTCCTGTATAATTTCGTCGAGCACCATTTGCATTCCTGACTCTTTTGCCGCTCCTTCAGGAAGGCCAATAATCCTAATATTCGATTTTCTGAGGTTGTCTTTCCTTTCTTGTATGGTCTTATTGGCTTTGTTCAGACTTGTCTCCAGCTGTTTAATGAACTGGGTATGTTCGTTTTGTGTGTCTTCCGTTTCAGAGATCCTCTCTTCTGCTGTATTTGTTCTGTTGGTTAGGCTCTCAATTTTGTGCTTTAAGTCAAGGATTTTACTTTTCATTTGTATTTCTGAGGCTATGTGGTTCTTGAATTCCTTGAAGTCCTCCCAATTCTTCTCATTGTCTCTGACATATTTTAACATTATTTTTTTGAATTCCTTGTCTGGTAGATCTTCTATGTCTTCATCTCGCATCTCCGAAATAGACATTGGCTTTTGATCCTTTACTGGTAGGGTGTTGGCACTCTCATCTGGATCATTACCTTTTCTGGTATTTCTTCCCATTGTGTTAGTGTTTCTTTTTTGAGAGACCTAGGCACCAGTGTGCTGAGGGGTCTCCAAGCACTATCCTGTAGAGATCGGAGTCTGCAGGCGTGGAGTAGCAGGGTGTGGGAATTTTCAAGGCACTTTTGGTGCGTCTCCAGAACACTGGACCTCAGGGCGCCACTTCCAGGGCCCAGCGGATTCAAAGCGCACTCTCAGCTAGACCCCTACAGGTATGCTACCACAGGGCGTGGGGGAGTGAAGGCACTCTCTGTGCGCGCCCCCTGTGCGCGGGATCACAGGGCTCGGAGGATTCTAGGTGCTTTCTCGGTGTGTCCCCAGTGCCAGGGACTGCAGGGCGTGGAGGTTCCAGGTGCTCTGTGGGAATGCCTCCTGCACGCGGGTCTGCAGTGCTCTCCTGGTTCGTCTCCCAAGCACGGGACTATAGGGCGTGGGGTGTTCCAGGTGCTCTCTGGAAGCGCATCCTGCGCAGGCCCGCCCACCCCAGCGCTTGCAGGGGACCGACTGCCCCAGCGCTAGCATGGGACTGCCCAGCCCAGAGGCGTGCTTGGGTTCCTGTGGGATAGCACCGCCCAGCTGAGTGCCAGACCACAAAGGCACGGGGTAGTATTCAGTGTGCCTTTTGCCTTTCTCCCAGACACAGTTTTGGCAGTTTCAAGGCACTCTCCTGGTGTCTCTAGACGCTGGAGTCTGGGGGGGGAGGGGAGGGGAGACAAGCACCAATTGTGTTCAGGCTCTGTGCATGCCCCTGGGGGGCCAACTCCCGAAGCCTCCAACCCACCACTGTCCCCACCCAACTCACTCAAACCTCAGGTTCTTGCAGTCTGCCTCTTCCTCTGGTGGGAACCCTAGCTGCGGGTGCATCTCCCGGCTACTGCGTCCTTTGCTGGTCCCGGCTACTGCGTCCTTTGCTGGTCCCGGCGGGTGCAGGCGGCTGGAACCTGGAGGCTGCGGCTGGAACCTGGAGGCTGCGGCTGGAACCTGGAGGCTGCGGCTGGAACCTGGAGGCTGCGGCTGGTGCAGGTTCCGGCGGGGCTTGGCGACCAGGGTGGGCGGATGCCAGCGGGTCCCAATCACCGCCGGTCCTCATGGCCACAGAGTCTGCGGGTTGGTCTGCGGCTTTCAGCGTCTGCACTCAAAGGTGACTCAGCAGGTCAGGAGCGGAAAGTCGTCTTCCCTGCCCTTTGTTTTGTTTTTTCCTGGTTGCTCTTCTGAGTTGTGTGGATTTTTTTGGTTCCACACTGTCCAGGGAACTTCACGTTCTTCTCCCTGTAGTTCTATGCTGCTCCACTTACGCTTTTGTTGCGTTCTAGCCCTCTTTGTGAGCTCTCTCACAGTCGTCCTCCTATGTCGGCCATCTTGCGAGTCTCCCCCCAAAAGAGGTAAATCTTTTAAATTTTGTTTTTGCTTTGATTTTCATTACTTTTGTGTTTGGTTTTCTTTTTAAATTTTTCTTTACACCTTTTTTAGAAAACATCCAATGTGGTGATTTGATGTAAGCATATTGTGAAATGATTATTACAATTAAATTACCATCACTTTAGTTACATGTATGTTCTATTAAGTTTTTAAGATTTGTTTTTATTGGAAAGATAGATTTATAGAGAGAATAGAGATCTTCCATCCACTGGATAACTCCTCAAATGGCCATGGCTAGAGCTGAGCTGATGGAAGTCAGGAGCTCCTTCTGTGTCTCCCACATGGGTACAGGGTCCTAAGGCATTGGGCCATCCTCTACTGCTTTCCCTAGCCACAAGCAGGGAGTTAGAGGGGAAGTGGAGCAGCTGGGATATGAACTGGTGCCTATATAGGATGCCAGTGCTTGCAGGCAGAAAATTAGCCAGTTGAGCCATTGCGCTGGCCCCATATATACATACACACATATATGTATATGTGTGGTAAGAACACTTACTCTTTTTTTTTTATTCACTGATTACATTGTATTATGTGATACAGTTTCGTTGGAACTGGGAATCACTCCACCCCTCCTCCCGCCCTCCCCCCATGTGGAATATTCCACCTTGTTGCATATCCACTGATCAAGTACAGTTGAGATTCCTAGTTTGCAAGCATAAACTAAACATAGAGTCCAACATCTTATAGTCCAATCTAGTGCCTCAGCTTCCTGGGGAGACCCTGTCTGGTCCGAGGGCAGAACCATCAGATTATCAACCCGGTCAATTAAAGGCTCCAACGTACCCTCAGCAACAATTAACTTCGTTGTGTAACTAATAGTTATAGTATTGAGTAACCAATATGTTAAAAACAATTGCAATTTCTTTACCATATTCTGTGATCACCTCATTGTCAATTCAGTTTTAGTTTATACACAACATATAATATACATAAAATGTTTTACATAACATCGTATCCTCTTAAATTAACACAAACATGTGGTATCTGACCTTTTGGGATTGACTCATTTCACTTAGCATGATGGATTCCAGTTTGGCCCATTTGGCCACAAAGAACTGCATTTTGTTTTTTAATAGCTGAGTCATATTCCATAGAGTAGATGAACCATAGCTTTCTTATCCAGTCTTCTGCTGATGGGCATTTCGGTTGCTTCCATGTTTTTGCAGTTACTGATTGTGCTGCTATGAACATAGGGGTGCATGTTGACTTCTCATAAATCAGGTGTTTTGGGTATATTCCTAGGAGTGCTATTGCTGGATCATACGGTATGTCGATTTTGAGTTGTTTGAATGTTCTCCATACTGATTTCCATAAAGGCTGTAGTTCTTTGTATATTCTGGAGATCAGCCCTCTGTCACCTATGCGCGAAGATCTTCTCCCATTCTGTGGGTTGCCTTTTTACTTTGTTGATTGTTTCCTTCGATGTACAGAAGCTTCTTAGTTTGATGAGGTCCCATTTCTTTGTTCTGGTTTTGAAGAACACTTACTCTTGACTCTTAGGAATATCAAGTACATAATGCAATATTACCAACTAGAGTTGCCCTAGATTAGATCCTCTGAACTTATTAGTCATTTTACTTCATTTTAAAGTCTTAATAAAACTTATACATTCTTATGGGTACAAGACTATTTTTCCACCACAAAAGTTCTGCTGGTTCCTCACTCTTCCTTTGTGTTTGGAGTCTACCAGTGCCTCTTTTCCAATGCTTTATGTGGACTAGAAAGCATTTCTGGGAGCGACGGGCACTGTGGTGTGCTGCGCAGCCCCAGGACCAATTCAATCTGAGTGTTTTAGTCTTTGTTATCTGACCTCTATTTGCCTGCATCCCAACTCCTACCTTCTCTAGTAATCATTGTTCTAAGTTCAAGTTGACTTTTTTTTTTAAGATAAACTTTCATCTCTATTTTATTTAGTTATATATGCACAATTCTAGTGGCAAAATGAAGTCATGAGTGAGTCATGTGACTTTTTGCTTGACTTTAAAAAGTTTCAATACTTGAAGCTGCTCTCAAACAGAGCTGGCACGCACAGCATGCAGAGCCTCCCATTAAGGAGAAGAGTTGGAGGATGGGGTAGATACAGCACTCAGAGGCAGAGAGGGTAGATCAGACAGGGATTTATACGGGTTCCCACCAGGCCCTCGGCAGTCCTTTACATGTATTCTCTCACAAGGAGGTAGGAGGAGGGGCATTGGCATCACACGCAGTCCCAGATGAACAAGGGGTTAAGTGACTCACCCAAGGTAACAGTGCTAGAGAGGACTGGAGTAGGACTCTACAGAGAGTGTGTGACATTCAACAGCCACACACTCAACCAGAGACAAAGGCCAGGGAGAACAAGATCCCTTAGACATTTTCCAAAAAGTGGGAAGGACAGAGAAGACTGAGAGAAGGTGTTCTGGAAAGGAAGCTTTCCAGGACTTAGCCTGAGACCAAATGCAGGGTGGACAGGGTGCTGTAGGCACCTCCCAGAACCTTTCCACTTTAAACTGGAGGCTGCTCAGGACAAAGTCTGGCCAGGACTGAAGAGAAGGTGAGGTTTTCTTCATCCTCGTGTCACAACCTCCAGATATGTGATTAACTGCACAGTACAACACACACATAGAGTTAGAGAACTGAAAGGCAACATGAAGTCAACTTGACTTCCTCCTGGCTAGTTCTTAGTGTCCAGTTGATCAAAGTGTGTCAAGTGGCCCTGAAAGCCTAGGGTTCTCCCAAACCATCATCCTTCCCCAACTCTAGGGACAGTGCAGACATTACTTTATTCTGCTAAGACACAATGGGACGCTCACACCTGGGCATGAGGCTGCTGCAGCGTAGTCTTAAAATTTTCACATTTACAAAAGGCTTAATCATGAAGGTATATGATTGCCCAGATTCTGCAGATAGAATTAATTACAGAGAATGATGAAAATGATAACTTCAGGGTTTCATTTAGTAACATGTAATTCTCCATAACATGTTACAGGTATTTGGTTTGAGGTAGAAATGTCTGATGCCAAGTATTTTTCCTAATAAACCGTATTTTATCATGAGAACATATTCTTCAAATAAACCTTTAAAAACACAAAATAGAGGTTTAAAAAAAAGGCACTGAAGTAAATAAGCCAGTCTCTCCAAGTACAGCCTTACTGCCATTTTAAAGTAAGATTTACTTATTGGACAGGAAGCACGCCAGAAACAGAAGCAGGCAGAGATCTTCCATCTGCTGGAACTTCATCTGGGTCTCCCACATGGGGGGTAGGGGTACTTGGTCATTTTTCATTGCTCTTTCAGGCACATTAGCAGGGAGCTTGATATACTGCCGCAGATGACTGAGCATGGTTGAGTGCTGTGCAAGTACTGAATGGCTCTGGATATGCCTATTAATATACTGGTTCGAACATCCCAAGAGAGTGGAGTCATGCCATCCATACAGTGTAATCTGCCCAGAAGTGTTCCGTTTCTTATGTATGGGTATACCAGACAGAACTGATCAGCCTCTGCAAAATATGCAGCCAACTCCAGTATGTTTGGGTGACGAAACAATAGTAAAACTTCCAGCTCAGATAAAAACTTTTTCCACTGTTTCTTGCATTGCATCTTTTTCTCCTGTTTAAATAATTTCACAGCATATGTTCGGCTTTGAATCTCCACTCTATATACTTTGAAAATCTCTCCTTCTCCAATCAGGAAATCTTTATGGAAATTTTTGGTTCCTTCTACAACATTCTGAAAGCTGATGGAGGATTTAAGCAATATTCCTTTTTTATTATGCTCAGGAATAAGAACATTATCCACCGTGACACTGGTTGCTTCCTTGGCTGGCATGTTTGCAAATCCCTCTTTCTGATGACCTTGCTTTGAGGGATGTGAGGCTGTGCCGTGGCTTGTGATCAAGTAGATTGCTCGATAATGGCCCATCTCCTGAAGAACCTGCAAGAGGTCTCCAATGGTCTTGTTTTTCTGGGCACAGGACCAAAGTAGCTCTCTTGTCCCACTTTTGCCTTGGTCTACATATTTCTCAATGAGACGAACATCTAGCCAACTGTTTGAAAGCCGTTCAGCTTCTGAATCTGTCAAAGGCTCAGAAATGATGGCTAACCCTCCAGCTTCCGACTTTTTGTTTTAACATCTACATATGAGAGAGAACGTTGTGATATGTCTTTCCAGTCTGGCTCACTTCACATAATGGTTTCTTAATTTCGCTGAAAAGAAAATTGGTATTTTATTCCTCATAATGGCTGAATTTTGTGTATATGCATTTTTTCTTTACGCATCCCTCAATAGACCTAGATTTCATAATTTTTAAAAATATTAAAGAATACACATATATGTATATAATATGAGTTATGTAGAGAAAGAAGCAAAGAGGGAAAGATCATCCATCCCCAACATTTGGTTGACCCCTCAAATGTTTGCAACTGCAGAACTTGGCTAGTCCAAAGCTAGGAGTCGGGAGTCTCTTTTGGGTCTCCAACATGGCTGTAGAGGCCCAAGCACTTGGGCCATCTTCTCTTGCTTTTCCAGGTGCCTTAGCAGGGAGCTTGAATAGAAGTGGGGCAGCAGGACTTGAACTGGGACCCATATGGGATGTTGGTGCTGCAGGTGATAGCTTTACCTGCTCTTCCACAGTAGCAGCCACAGAGTTGATTTCATGTCTCTGATATTATGAATTGTGTTGCGATAAACATGGGAGTGCAGTTGTCTGATAGGATGAATTCAGCTCTTTTGGATATATAGTGAGAAGTAGACGGGTGCCTCTCTAATTGGTCACAACAGCCATGACTGTATCGGGAAGCCAGGATCCAGGAACTCCATCCTGGTTTATTCTGTGGGTGGCAGGGACCCAGGCACTTGGGCTATCTTTGTGCTGCTTTCCCAGGGAGTAGTACGGAGCTGGATTAGAAGCCTATCAGCTGGGATTCAAACTGTAACCTTGATATAGGATGTGGACATGGCAAACGGTGGCTTAATGAGTGCCACTATACTGACCTGATACTAGCTGTTCTTCCCCAAGTGAGACGATGCCCTGTAGCTTGACTTACCTTTCCCTGATGCTTAGTGATATTGCATATTTTTCATATTTGTTATTTGTGTTTTTTTGGGGAATGTGTACTCAGATGCTTTGCACATTTATTAACTGGATTATTTTATTTTTGTCATTGAGTTTTAAAGTTCCCAAAATATTCCAGATGTTAAACATTTGCAGATAAATATGTAAATATTTTCTCCCATTCTGTTGTCTCCTCACCTTATGATTGTTTCCTTTGCTGTGTAGAAGCTTCTTACTTTGACAGAATCACATTTGTCTGTCTTCACTTCTGTTAAACTGTGCTTTGGCAAGTCATTGCTTATGCCAATGTCTTGAAGTGTTTCTCCTGTTCTTCTCATGGTTTCAAAGTTTTAAGTCTATTATTTAGGTCTTTGATCCACAAAGGGGTGTTCTCCCTACCCCAGGGTGATAGGTAAAACTTCACCTTTCTGTGTATGAATACAGTTACGATATTTTCCCTGTGGGATTTACCGAAGAGATTGCCCTTTCTCCTGTTTTTGATGCTTTTTTTGAGAATCATGTGGTTATTGATATATAAATTCATTTTGGGGTTCTCTAATTTGTTCCATTTGAGTCTGATTTTGGTTTTTGGCTAGTTCTGTGCTGTTTTGATTACACTTAGATTTGTAGAACTTCTTAAAATCAGATATTGTGATATTTCTGGCCTATTTTCCTTAAAATTGACTTGACTATTTGGATATTTTGCACTTGCATGTTAATTTTATCTTGTTTCCCCACTTCTGTGAAGAATGCTGTTGGCATCTTGACAGATTTCACTGGATCTGTAAACCACTGTAGGTAGTATAGACAGCTGAATAACATTCATTCTTTAAACCCATGAAGTTGAGAGCTCTGTGTGTCTCCAGTTTCTTCTATCATCTTGTAATTTTCATTGTAGAAGTCTTTCATATTCTTGGTTAAATTTATCCTGAAGTAGTTGACTTTCTTGTAGCTGTTGTGAAGGGGATTGCTCTTACAATTTATTTCTTAGCAAGTATAAAAATGCTACTGATTTCTGTGATTTTTAAAAAATCTGACTTTCTGAATTTACCAGTTATGAATATTTGCTTGAGTTTTTAGGTTTTTTTCATATATAGAATTGTATCTTCTGGCAGCAATCAGAACTGTTGAAACATCAAAACTGCTTGAGCAGGACCCTCGGAGCATGCCTCACATCAGGGACCTGGGATGGGTGAGAGACTGGGTGGGCTTCTTCCTTTGTTTCTCCCCTGAACCCAGATACAGGGAAAAAATGTTGGTGTGGAAACAATGGTATTACCCACTTTCCTGTAGTCCTTGACCAAACTGTAAGATTATAAAAAGATTCATGTCCTCTGCAAATAGGGATAATTTGACTTCTTCCTTTCTTATTTATATGTAAATTATTTCTTCTGCCTGATTTCTGTGGCTAAAACTACCTGCACTATATTGATTAAAAGCAGTGACATTCTGTGTCTGACTCAAACCTTGGCGGAGGTGCTTTCCGCTTTTCTGCCTTTCTCATGTTGATTAAGGGTTTGTCATACATTTATGTTGAGGCTTATCCCTTTTATAGGTAATTTGCCCAGTTGTTTTAAAATGCAATGATTTTGGATGTTGAACTTAATTGAGTATTTTCTGTATCTATTAAAATGGTCAAATGATCATATGATTTTTGTTACGTAGTTTCTTTTGACTTGCATATTTTTTTTTTTTAAAGATTTATTCATTTTATTACAGCCAGATATATACAGAGGAGAGACAGAGAGGAAGATCTTCCGTCCAATGATTCACTCCCCAAGTGAGCCGCAACGGACCGATGCGTGCCGATCCGAAGCCGGGAACCTGGAACCTCTTCCGGGTCTCCCACGCGGGTGCAGTGTCCCAATGCATTGGGCCGTCCTCAACTGCTTTCCCAGGCCACAAGCAGGGAGCTGGATGGGAAGTGGAGCTGCCGGGATTAGAACCGGCGCCCATATGGGATCCTGGGGCTTTCAAGGCGAGGACTTTAGCCGCTAGGCCACGCCGCCGGGCCCTGACTTGCATATTTTGAACCATGTCTGTAGACATGAATAAATACCAATTGATCAGGGTGAATTTTTTTGACTTGCTGAATTTAATTAGCTAGTTTTTTTTTTTAAATCTCTCCATCTGTGCTCATCAGTGATGTAATTTTCTGTTTTTTTTTCTGTTCTGATATTGTCTTTTTTTTTTTTAAGATTTATTCATTTTATTACAGCCAGATATACATAGAGGAGGAGAGACAGAGAGGAAGATCTTCCGTGCGGTGATTCACTGCCCAAGTGAGCCGCAACGGGCCGATGCTATGCCGATCCGAAGCCGGGAACCTGGAACCTCTTCCGGGTCTCCCACACGGGTGCAGGGTTCCAATGCATTGGGCCGTCCTCCACTGCTTTCCCAGGCCACAAGCAGGGAGCTGGATGGGAAGTGGAGTTTCTGGGATTAGAACCGGCGCTCATATGGGATCCCGGGGCTTTCAAGGCGAAGACTAGCTGCTAGGCCACGCTGCCGGGCCCGGTATTGTCTGTTTTTGAAGTCAAAGTAATGCTGGCCTCAAAAAGAATTTGAAGAGCTCTCCTCCCTTTGCAAGACTTTTAATAACTGACTCAATCTCATTGCTCATCATTAATTTCTTCAGATTTTATGGTTCAATTTTTGTAAGTTATATATCCAGGAACCTATGCATTTCTTTTAGGTTTTCAATTTTCTAAATATAGTTCATAACTTTCCTAAAAGTCTTTGCATTACTGTCACTTGAGAGCATGAGAACCAGGACTGGGGGCGGGCCTGGCTAAACGGGCAGTGGGACCCATTGGCATGAGCGTGGGCTGGAGGGTGGAGTCAGTTTGGTTGAGTTATTCTTCATTGCCCAATGAAGTATACAAGAACTGAATGGGATATGGAGCAGACCGGACCAGTCCACTGCACATGCTGGCAGGCACAGGAACCAGTGCTGGGGGCTGGCCTAGTTGGGGTTATTGGGGGTCACTCTGACTGGGCTGCTCGGTGTACCTGGTGAGGGCCCAGCACATGGTGGGCAGGGTTGGACTGGGCCACAGCACCCATTCTTTTCCATAAGAGGTGAGGCTGGAGATAGATCTGAGCTAGCAATTTCTACTAGTGTGTGTGTAGGCTGAAGTGGCTAACAGAATGAGCTGGACCCTGTACTGGTGGACACACACAAGAGTCAGGTCTGACAGTGGAATGGATGTGTCAGAGCTGGGCCTCATCTGGCTTGGATGGAGCAGCGGATGGCATACCCAAATTCACACAGAAGATCCGGCAATGCATTGGGCCTGGCAGAGAACATCTGGTACCATAGCTAAGGAAGGAGAGCAGAACAAATGGGATATCTACCCCAATCAAGCCTTGACCACAAATATCTGGGTGAATGGAGATTCTGAATTTGTCAGCCAATAGACTCAGGAAGGATCTCCTCATCCTTGCATCTTTGAGATTGACAGCATGTCAGAACTATCAACACCACTCTAACAGAACCCTCAGAATGTGCTCCACATCAGGGACCCTGGGATGACACCGTGGCCATTCCCCATCCCTGTGTATTGAGGTGTTTGGGAGGCTGGATGGGATTTCTCCCCTCATCTCCACTCTTTTCTCAGATACAGGAAGAAAAACTTGAACAATGGTCTCACCCACTTTCCCCTAATCCTCAACCCTTCCCACCCTGATCAACTATGCAAACATCATCAAATAAATACATATAAAAGACTCTCTGCATTTCTTTGTTTAAAAGATTTATCTTTATTGGAAAGGCAGATTTACGGAGAGACAGATCTTTCACTGCTGGTTCACTCCCCAAATAGCAGCAATGGCTGAAGCTGAGCTAATTTGAAGATAGGATCTTCACATGGATGCAGGTCCCAAGGCTTTGGCCCATCCTTCATTGCTTTCCAAGGCCACAAGCAAGGAGTTGGATGGGAAGTGGAGCAGCTGGAACACGGACCAGTGCCTATTTGGGATGCTGGTGCTTGCAGATGGAGGATTGGCCAATTGAGCCATCGCTTAACCCTTATTCTCGACATTTCTCTAGGATCAGTTGTAACCTTCTCCTTCATCTCTAGTTTTGACTTTAAGTTTAGCTAAAGGTTTATCAAATCTGTTCATCTTTTTTTTTTTTTAAACAATCTTCATTTGGTTCCTTCTGGTGCTACCTGTAGTGCTGGTATCCTTTATGGGTGCTGGTTTGAATTACAGCCGCTCCATGTTCCATCCAGCTCCATGCTCATGGCTTATCCTTATCTTTTTGTAATCTTGCCTTTCAAATAAAAGTATTTTAAAACAAGCTTCATTTGAGTTTTTGTATTAGTTTTTGCTACATTCATTTGTGCTTTGATCATTGCTATTTCTCTCTTAGCTTTGGGTTTGATTTGTTTTTCTAGAGTCTTACCATGCATCGTTAGGTTGCTTATTTGATATTTCTATGGTTTTGATGTAGATTTATAGTGGTGTAAAATTCTTTCAATATTACTTCTGCTATTTCTCAGCTTTTTGGTATGTTGTATTTCCATTTCCATTAGTTTAAAAAATTTCGAAACTTCCATTTTGGTTTTGTCAATGATACATTGTTCATCCATACTCATGTTGTTAGCTATCTAATTTCTAGAATTTCTTTTGCTGATTTCTAGTTTCATTCCATTTTCTTCAGAAAAGATATATTTGAGACTTATTGGGTAGCTCAATATACCTTTCCTAGAAAATGTTCCACATGCTAAAACAAAAAGCCCTGTGGTTCTGCAGCTGTTGAAGGCCATGTCTGTAAATGTCCATTAGTTGTATTCGATCTATAGTTTTATTCAACTGTTTCTCTATTGATTCTGTTGGTCCGAATTGTCCATTGATGCAAGTTAGTTGTTGAAGCCCCCACCGTTACTGTTTTAGAGCCTCTCTCTCTCCCTTTAGATCTAACAGTGTTTATCTTAGAAAATTGTGTGTTCTGGCATCTGATGCATTCACATTTGTAACTATTATATCTGCTTGAATTGATCCCATGATCGTTATATGATGACTTTGTCTCCTTTTACAGTTTATTTTGCAGTCTATTTGCCTGACATAGTGTAGCTATACCTTAAATTTTTTAGTATGTGTGAATATCTTTCTATTCTTCCATTTTCAACCAGTGTGTGTCTTTACTGTTAGGTTTATTCTGTTTTGTCTGTTCGGTCAGTCTGCCTCCTTTTACTACTGAGTTTATTTCATTTACACTCAAGGTTGTTACTGATAAGTGATGTCTTGGCATTTACATTTTAATACACTAGTTTTTGTTTTATTCCATTTATTTGGAATATTCTTTCTTCATTGTCCAGCATTTTTTTGTATTTTTAAAGATTTATTTATTTCTATTGCAAAGTCAGATATACAGAGAGGAGGAGAGGCAGAGAAGATCTTCATCCGATGATTCACTTCCCAAGTGATTGCAATGGCTAGAGCTAGGCTTATCCAAAACCAGAAGCGTGGAGCTTCCTCTGAGTCTCCCACGTGCATGCAGGGTCCCAAGGCTTTGGGCCACCCTCCAATGCTTTTCCAGGCCACAAGCAGGGAGCTGAATGGGAAGAGGGGCTGCCAGGATTAGAACTGACAGCCATATGGGATCCCGGTGCACACAAGGTAAGAACTTTAGCCACCAGGCCATTGCCCCGGACCCAGGTTTTGTACTTCTTGATTGTAGTTAGTTTCTGAATATAGGACTCATTTAAGCCTCCTTTGTAGGACCAGTTTTATGATAATGAATTCTTTCATCTTTAACTTTAAAAATATTTATTCCTCTTTCATTTAAGGATAGCTTTGTTGGGTATTATATTTTTGCCTTTCAGCATTTTTTCTTTAAGAACTTCTGGCCCATCAGTTTTTGCTGAAAAATCTCCCATTAATTTAATGGGGATCCTTAAAAGTAAGTTGGTGAAACAAACAATCATACAAACTAAAAAAAAAAAAAAAAAAAAAAAAACCTAAAATAAATAAACAACAGAAAGTAGAACTTGAAATCTGACAGGAAAGAGCTGGCATGGATTGGCTCATGCCTCGCTGGGTGGGTCACAAAGATTAGTTTTACTCCTCACCATGGTGTTGAGGATTTTCCTGCACACCCCCCCCCAAAAAAAAAAAATGTTCTGCACCTAAAATGTTGACATATATCTTGTTAGAGTTACAAGCCAGTCTGGATTATCCTAAAATCTGCCAAGATCAGCAAAATTTTACTTCAACACAACAACTGGCTAAATACTAAGATGAAATGGACACGAAACAGCTGAATGGTGCCTTATGGCCATTTTAAGGTATAGAGCAGCCGGTCCTGTATATGAACTAAATTGAAATGTCAATGAGCTAATCAGAGGTTGTGGCTAGGACTTGTTTTCCTTTTTTTTTATTTATTTATTTATTTTTTTTCTTTTTAATACACTGGTTACTCAAAACCATGTCAACTCCATAACATTGCAAATTGCTGTTGATGTTATATTGGGACTCTTAATTGACTGTGATGATATTCTGCCAGCTCAAACTTCAGACCAGAAAAGGTCTCCCCAAGAAACTGTTCAACCAATCTGGACAATAAGTAGCTGGACTCTATGCTTGGTATATGTTTGCAATGAAAGAATCTTGATTGAATTTGAACTGTAATACTGCATCAAGGTGGAGGAATCCACTGGGGGGAGGGGAGGGGGAGAGAGGGGGGGATACCCAGAGCCTATGAAACTGTCACATAATGCAAAATAATTAACAATAAAAAAAAAAAGAAGTAAAAAAAAATTACAGAACAAAAAATAAAATTTAACCCTCAAATGTTAAGTTCTTCCTTGCCAAAAAATAGGAAGAGAGAAGCAGCAAGATTCATAAGATTTTACACAAATTGCATTCCTGTGTAACCTACTTTATTTATGAATAAAGTAAGGAAGTTCAAACCAAAAAAAAAAAAAAAAAGTAAATTGGTGATTTTTATCTTGCAGTTTTTACAGTGTTTCCCTTATCTTGTAGTTTTGACACAATGAGAATACTTCCTGGTTATGTCTGCCTGGTTTTTGTGTTCCTGTCTATTTGGGACATCCATATGTTTTCCAAGATTGAGGATGTTTTTAGGTAATCATTGGATCAGTTTTCTATGCGCCTCATTTTTTTCTCCATTAACGATTTCACAGCTCAAATGTTTAATGGTCTCAATGATCCCAGAGCCTATCTTATTCTTTCTTTCCTTTTTGCCTGAGATATTTCAAAAACTTTGTCTTCAAGGACTGATACTATTACATGATTTGGTCTGCTATTGAGGCTTTCCATTTTCATTTTTACATCTCACTTATCAACTTATTAAGATTTTTTTATTTTTTTACATTTTATTATTGCTATCATTTTATGATACAGCTCCATATTCCCTTATTCCCTCCCCCCACCAAGTTCCTCTATATCATTACTAGCATATAGTTCTTCATACTCAGTCATATGTCCATCATTGCAGGCATGGACAATGGCAGAGAGTCCAGAATCCTATTGTCAAGATATAGTAAACAGTTTCATTGTAAGTCCATCTTTGGATGCAGAAATGCATACTACACTGCATCTTCACATCTGGATGTTAGTCGCCACAGCTACTGTACATCCCCTTAAATGAGAAGTCATGATACAAAATCAACAATAGAAAAATAGAAATTTACAATGCCATGAAGTTAAATGAAGTTATATGACAGTCTCCATTACACAGCTACTGTACATTCCCTTAAATGAAGAGCCACAAAACAAAATCAACATCAGGGAGAAAAAAGAAATTAACAACACCAAGAAGTTAAATAACATGCTATTAAACGACTGATGTGTAGCTGAAGAAATGAAAATCAAGAACCTTTTTGAAGAAAATGATGCCACTGCATGATCTATGAGGCATTGAATGATTTAATCAGAAGGAAGTGTTTTGAAGAGATGAAACCAACAGAAAAAACAAAACCCATGTGATAGTTTCCACTGATCTTTGTTGAAGTGTGTCTCCTCCAGACAAACAGATGGGTTTTGTTTTTTAATCCAGTCTTCTAATCTATGACGTTTGATTGAGCTTAAGCCATTTACATTCAGAGTTTAATACACATGGATGTTACTTTGGTCCTCTCATTTTAGGAATGGGTTGTTTGCTGGTTTAGTCTTCTGTTGTCATTTTACTGGGATGTTCTTCCCGTTTGCCTTTGGTTTTGGTAGGTGCTATTCCTCTTCTCTGCCAAGAGAACATCTTCAAGTATCATTTGTAGAGCAGGTTTGAAAGAGGCAAATTCTTTTAACTTTTTTTTACTGTGGAAGAATTTTATTTCATTTTCAAAGACAAAGCTTTGCTGGATGTTATCCTAGGCCTACAATTTTTTTCTTTTAGAATCTGGAATATGTCACTCCATTCTCCTCTTGCCTGTAGAGTTTCCTGTGAGATCTCCTGTGAGCTTAATTGGCATTCCTTTTATGTGTCAATTGATTTTTTTCATGTACACATTTAAGGATCTTTTCCTTATGTTCGATTGAAGAGAGCTTGATTATCATGTGTCGTGAAGATCGCTTTTGATCAAGTCTGTTGGGAGTTCTGTGCCCCTTCTGGATCTTATTTCCCAACTCTTTCTCTAGATTAGGGAAAATTTCCTTTATTATTTCATTGAATACATTGGCAAACTCAGCTTCTCTTTCTGCACCTTCTGGGACTCCCATAACTCTTAGATTTGGCCTCTTAATAGTGTCTTTCAATTCTTGAATACTTTTTTTGGCCTGATCCAGCTCTGCTTCCAGCTTTTTGTTTGCTTCCCCCTGGTAACAGGAAATATCTTCCAATTCTGAGATTCTTTCTTCTGCTTGCTTCATTCTATTTTGGAGACTCTCCACTGTACTTTCAATTTGCTCTACTGTTCTTAGTTTCTGATATACAAGCCTTGATTTGCTTTGTTGCTTCCTTAAATTCTTTGAACTCTTGCATGAGCTTCTCATTGTTGATCAGAATCTTTAAAATGAGTCTTATGGATTCTGTGTCCCCCATTTTCTCGATGTCTTCCTCAGTTAACTCTGGGGTTGGCATAGGGTTTTGCTCCTTTGCAGGGGAGTTTTCAGTAATATTCATTATGCCTTTGTCTCTTTTGCTCTTGATCATTGTACTTCTGGTTAGCAGAATCTTCTCCTTTTGGCAGGTTTCTAAGCTGTGTCATCCACAGGTCTACAAAGCAATTTTACTTATTGCAGTTGGTACACAACTTTTTGCTTGCAGCCACTTGTGCCACAATCTCCAGTGAGTTCCAGGTTTGGTTCTTATGTTGGATTTCCACTGTGGTCTCCACAGCCCCCGCCCTTGGCTCACCACTCTCCACCTTCTGTGATACAGTGCTGAGGCTGCACCGTTGTCTCTGTAACCTTTCTCCCACTTCCAGTTGGAGCAGGTCCCAGGATTAGAGAGACACCAAGTGTCCTATATAATTAGGTTGTTGGTGGCGCTGATCTTTCTGGAACCTGTTGGACGTTAGGTCTGGGTGCTACATGGATCTATTTTGGCTGGTGCGATGCCACAGTCGGTATTTTCCTGCGGGACCAGTGCAATCACGGACCTCAGCAAGTTCTCGCGAGCTCAGCACATGCGCAGTTCACTGTTGTCCCCTGCAGTCCCAAAGCTATTGCCACAGTGTACAAAATGGTGCCTGACATACCACTACTTCAGTTCTTGATCTGCTGGCCGTCAGATCCGAGGGCTACCCAGACCTGCTCCAGGTGGAACCTGTAGAATGCCACGTCGTTGCAGTTCAGAGTCAGAAATGAGTTCACTCCCAGCTCAGCGCATGCTCTGTCCTTTCCCTTGCCCTTTCCCCCTTATGCAAAATGGCTCCCAATTCAGCTCTAGGGGGCTGACTGGGCTGTGAAATCTGCCCTGTTCTCGCACTGCCCATCTGTGATCTGCTGCTCTGTCTCTGCTCCTGGTCAATTAACGGACCAGCAGGACGGACAGATGTTTGTCTGAGTTCACTTCCTGAGCTCCCAGTGAAAGTCCCTTCCCACCTGGTTGCTTGTGGAGTTCTGACTGCTGGTGGAGTTCAGATCACTGCTCTGGAGTATCAGGCACTGCAACACCACACTGCTGTGCCCGCTGCTTTCCTGTGTCTGTCAGTCTCCAGGTACCCCTCTGCTGTTCTGTCCTTTCCTAATTCCTGAAATGTTTTTCCATTCGTTTAAACGTGTCCTTACCCTATTCCGCCATCTTGATTCTCAAGATTTTATTTGGTTCTTTTTCAAGACCTTTACCTGAGTTGAATTTCTCCTTTCATGCCTTAAATTCCTAGTTTCATTTAACTACCTAACTATATCACTTTTTAAAAACTTCTTTGAGTACACTTTCTTTTAAAATAACTGAATATATTTAGACCTGTTCTTTTAAATTCTTTATGGGGAATTTTGCCAATCTTGTAGTCATACTAAAATAACAGTGTGTTCACCAAGATGTTCTGTTGCTTTGTTTTTCTTATACTTCTTGTGACCTTATGTTGATCTTCACACATCTGGTCAATCAGTGTCTTGTCTTTATTCTAATTTAAAATTTATTTTGATTTTATTTGGAACCATAGACAGGTATCAAAATCTTTCATCAGCCAGTTCTTTCCCCAAATGTCCACAATAGGGGGGCATTAGACAAGGGTGACACAGGAGCCAGAAACTCAGTTCAGATCCCCTGTATGTGTGGTAGCAGGGGCCCACGTAATTGAGTCATCACTGAAACCTCTTAGGGGTATGTATTATCATGTAATTGGACTGTAAGTGGAGCCAGGACCTGAAAATATCCCACTGTGATATGGGATACAGCAAGTTCCAGGTCTGGGTTCTTTTTTAGATTTCCACCATTTTCTTCATAGCCCCAGCTCTTGGCTCACCAGTCTCCACCTCCTGTGGTACCATGCTGAGGCTGTACCACTGTTTGTACAGCCTTTCTCCCACTTTCGGTTTGAGCAGTTCCCAGGGTTCGAGACACCAGGTGTCTATAGCTAGGTTGTTAGTGGTGCTGATCTTAGGTTGTTCCTGCAGTCTTAAAGTATTTGCCACACTGTATAAAACGGAGCCTGATGTGCCACTACAGTTCTTGATCTGTTGGCTGTCAGGTCTGAGGGATTCCTGGATCTGTCTTGGGTGTAGGATGCCATGTCATTGCAGTTCACTGAGCCAGAAATGAGTTCGTTCCTAGCTCAGTGCATGCACAGTCCTGTCCCATAGCTTTTGCCTTCCTACATAAATGGCACCAGTTCGGCTGTAGGGGGCGGACTGGGCTGTGAAATCCACCCTGTTCTCACATTGCCTGTTAGGGATCTGCTGCTCCGTCTCTGCTCCTGGTCAAATCAAGCAGACCAGCAGGATGGGCAGTTCTTTGGATTTACCTCCTGAGTTCCCGGTGAATGCGCCTTTCTGCCTTGTTGCTGGTGGAGTTCAGCTACCAGTGTTGTTCAGATTACTGTTCTCCCAATGCCTCTGGAGTATCAGTCACTGCAATGCCTCACTGTTCTGTCTGTTGCTTTCCCATGTCTGTTAGTCTCCAGGTGCCCCTCTGCTACCTTCTTGTCCTCTGTTTCCTGGAGTGTGCCCTCTCTGCTCCATACTGACTACTGTTTCTCTGTTTAGATGTGTCCTTGCCCTATTGTGCCAGCTTGATTCTCCTCCTCATTTCTTTATCACTGTCTTTCTCAATTCTCCATTGCTTTTGTAGCTCTTGTTTCTATCCGAACATCACACACACATCCCTATTAGAATGTAGGGAGGCCTTGGACTAGTTTTGCTCACTGCTGGGATTCTGGCACCTGCATGTGTAGGCATTCAGGGAGCCTTTTGTTGTACGAAACAATCAGTTGAGAGTTCCTTTGTTCCCTGCGTCCAACATTCAGACTTGTTGTGGTGGAGGCCTGCCTCAGAACCAAAAACCCACCAGTGCAGATTCTGGCTCACCAAGAGACCCACTTCTGCTGTTCCAACATGATCTTCCATTTGAGCTTATTAATCACATCTTCCCAAACAGATTTAGTTCAAGTTGGGCATCAGGTTGAGGCATGAAATGGTTATATTTTAAGTGAAATCTGTTAGAGCTTGGTTTGAATGTCTCTCACTGTACCAAGCTCACATATTGAGTCTGCTGTGCTGTTTTAGATTGAGTGGATACATTTCTGACACCCACACAGGAAACCTGCATTAAGTTCTGGTCCTCAGGCCTTGGGGGAATGAACTGGTTGATGAGAGACTTCTCTATCTCTCTGCTTCTCCAGTAAAAAACAAAACAAAAATCCAAAAAAAAAAAAAAAAAAAAAAAAAACCCAAACCCTCATCAGAAATAGAAAGGTATTCGGTGTAGGATCCTGGGTGATGAATCAATCACGGGGGCAAAACCCTCTCTAAATGGAATTAGTGCTCTTACAATCTCCAGAGCACTGCCCTTGCTCTGCCACCGTGGAAGGGCACAGCATAGGACCTGGTAGCAAGCTGAGAGTCACCATTCACTGGACACTCAATCACCAGTACTGTGACCTTAGACTTCCCAGAGTGGTGAGGAATACATTTCTGTTGCTTCTAAGCTACCTAGTGCATTTTGTTACAGTAGCTCAAATGGACTAAGACAGGACGTCTTTCACGTTGTTCCTTCTTGGTTGTGACTATTAAATATCCCTGTGTGAAATAAGATTTGGAAACCTTACAGACTTCTTCCAATGCTGGATAGTAAAAACTCAAAACTCTAGAATGGTGGCTCTGAAGCTTAAGGGTTGGCATTGGAGTGATCCAGTGGCTTGGCAGATAGTTAAGAGGGCCCAACGAAATATGGTCCTGCATAATCTGTATCCAAATCAGGACTGGAAATTGCTTAAGGATAATTCAGATTATTCAGCTATATGCACAACAAATACATCTGACAGGGGGAGGGCGGGCGAGGTTTGCTATGAAATAGTCTAACAAATAGTTTTCTGTTCCCTAAAGTCAAAGAACCCCTGCTATTAGGAAAAGAAGCTGCAGTTTGTCACCACTTACTTGCCGAGGGATTGAGGTCACCACCAGTAGAGCCATTGGCACTCATGGACTCCCCAGTCCCCACCCCAGAGACTGATGCTGTTGTTTGCATGTTGGGAGTTTTGCAAATATGTGGATTCTGACCTACCAAGTTTCTGCTTCACAGGGATATGGCAAGAGAGACTTCCTGACTGACAAATCTAACCCTGAACTTTCCAGATGCCGTTGAACACAAAAACTTTCTTGGCTCTTCAGGTGCTGTCTTCAGTTTCAGGCCAGGAAAAGATGCCATCGTCACGTTGATGTAACCACTGTTTAATATTGAAAGGATTAGCCAGGTTCAAATCTCTCATGTGTCTATTTTCTTGCTCTTTCAAAGATTCACTTATTTTATTTAAAAGGCAAAGTTACAACAGAGAGAGAAAAGAGACAGATCTCTGTCTGCTGGTGCATTCTCCAAATAGCTGCAGTGGCTGGAAACGGGCCAACTTGAAGCCAGGAGCTTCTCTTGGGTTGTCCCTAGGGCTACAAGGACCCAAGCACTTGGACCATCCTGTGCTGTTTTCCCTGGCCATTGACAGGAGCTGGGTGGGAAGTGGAGCAGCCTGGACCCAGGCTGGTGCCCCTATTGAATGCTGGCGCTGCAGGTGAAGGTTTAGACTGAAACACCATGTTGCTGGTTCTTCTGTGGACTTTGTCTGAAAATATTTCCCCGACCTCTATTTTTCTTCTGACCTGTTACCTAAATCCTTCCCATGCTTCAAGAGCAAATTCAAGTCTTCAAATTCAGCAAATTCCTTTTGCTTTTTCTCCTTTGTAACATACTGTTAACCATTTCAGTGTGTTAAGATAAATGCGTTTGAAATTGTTCACCCAGATCTGTGCCACTGTCATTCTGGAAATCCCCTTTGAGACAGTGCCAGCCTGTGAATGTGGGACACTTCCTGTGGGAGCCAGCAGAGGGCAGCGGAATACCCGTGGCTCTTAACGGCTATTTACCACCTCTCTGGTCTAAGACCAGGGAAGTACATCTGTTGGGTCCCCAGTTGAGACAAAGCTGATTCGGATCTCTTTGCTACCTTTCTGTGTTGGCCTTTGCTTTGTACTGTGTCGTTCTATTCCCTCCCAGGCACAGTCTTCTGTTGCCTCTAGCTAAGCTAAGCCCCAGACCTTTTTCTTTCACATAGGAATGAGCTCTCCTGTCTATTTTCAGTGTACTTTATTCAGCTGTTAACTTGCCATTTCATCCACGTGAGCTCCTCCTCCTGTCCTGGAACACCCGAACATTGACCCTGATGGTGGGGAATTCCAGCCTATGCCTGGAGGGGGAGACATTGCATGGAGGGGATGAGAGAAGGGGGAAGGATAGAGGAAAAAACTGCCAGGAGAGATCTCATGACTCAGGGTTAGGGTTGGTTGCAATCCAAAGGAGTGAAATTCCATGTGCTTCAGGGACGAGCTCCGTCCCTTAAATGACTGCTAGTGGAGTAGCTGGTGGTCCTGACTTGCAGGGTGTGTGCACTGTTAGAACTGGTCGTCTGTCAGCTGATATTGTTGGTGGGCTGTTTACTCACACATCTCTTACCCCCAATCCTTACAGCTGGACTGGCTAGATATTTTCACCTTGCCCTAGACCTAATAAATTATCACATCCTGTATCCAAACATGAGGAAGGATTTTAGGAATGACTAACAGTATTAAACCAAATGTAGAGCTTATCTGAGAGTGGAACACATCTCTGAAGCCAGCCTTGCCCCACAACACGCACCAGAGAAGCCCCTGTTTGCTCCAAATCCATGACCTGGAGCAGGGGCTTTTCATACCTGATTCCTTCTCTGGCCTCAGACTGGGATCCCAAACAGGTGAGAGATCCACCGGGGAAGTGAGGGAGATTTTACTCAACACGTGTCTGATGCACACAGTTTGAAGCTTTAGAGAACACCAGAGTAAAGAAAGTGCATTTGCCTGGAGCATACACACACTGTAGTTAGGGAAGACAGGCAAATGCCTGCCTTTGGATGTCCAATAACATGCTATGGAGAAGCCAGCTGGGTGAGAGGATAAGGGAGAGTCAACAGAAGGGAGGGGGGTGCATCTTGAGAACCCAAGCCCGGGGTCAGTGCTGTCTGAGCAAAGACCTTGGGGTGGTGAGGGAGCGGAGTCATGCAGCTGTTTGCAGGATAACCATTTGGGCAGAGGGAAATGCAAGTGCGAAGACCTTGAGACGTCTCAGGTTTCAGGAAGATAGGATGGTTGGCCCACCTGAGTGTAGGCTGGAGGCATGATGGGAAGTGGAGAGCAGACACCGAGAATTTGCACAATTAAGACTTTGGATTTCACACTGGATAAGATGGAAGCTGTGGAGGAAGTAGAGGGGCCACCCATGATCTCCCTCAGGGTTTAAGGGGTCCCCTTGGGCTCTGCAGAGCCATACAAATGAAAGTCGACAGAGGAAAGGCTTTTGCTGTAATCCAAACAGGTTCGAGCAAGGTGGTCATGGTGGAAGTGATGGGAAGTATCTGGATTCTAGTAAAGTCTGGATCTGGCTTTATTTGCCACTGTAATTCTGCTGTCACACATGATCTAGCATAAGTATGTGCTCTGTAAATCCAGATTTCATAAGCCAGTGAGTGAATAAGAGTACTTTAAAAGCTCATGGAAAATGGAATGTAAAGACAAATTTCAGTGCAAAGAAATTTTTGAAATCTATGCAGTTTCTTCGTAATACACATTTTCATGAACGTTTTGAGATAGAACAAGATTTTTTGTATAGAGCTGTAAGAAGTAACATTAGAAGGATGAAGACAGAATATAGATTTTATCATTTAAAGATTTTCCCACAACTCTCCTCCTGTTAGATTTGCTTAGATGCAAAGGATCAGCTGGCATGAGATGTGTGTCTCAAAGCCAAGCAGTCTGAGCTTGTATATGCTCAAGTGAGCAATCTGCCTGTATTTTTAGTGTGTGGTCAATAGGTGGCACTGTATCTTGACAGGGCTCTGCTTCCTACCAGGTGATGTGTTAAATTCTCCAGAGCAGATTCAGGCGCTAAGTGCAGTTTAACTAGAGTCCACACTTACTCTATTGAAAGTGAGATTAGTTTTCTCCAGCAATTTGGTGGGGCTGTCTTGGAATTACATATGAAACTAACATTTGCAAATGTCATTCTTCCTTCAGCAGAACATTTACACGTTATTTAAATGATGGGGAATACATCTCCATATTGGAAATAGAGCAGTGCCCACGTGCTGCAGAAGCCCTCAACGCTGGATGACGATCTTATTTTCTCCATGTGACTCTGGTATTCATGTAATTTCTTAAAAGATTCATTTATTTGAAAGTCAGATTTACAGAGAGGGAAAGCCAGACATCTTCTGTCCACTGGTTCACTCTTCAGATAGCAGTAATGGTCAGGGCTTAGGCAGATCAAAACCAAGAATGTTGTGTGGGTCTCCCACATGAATGGCAAGGACTCAGACACATGGACTATGTTTTGCTGTTTTTCCTGGGCTGTTGGCAGGGGATTGGACTGGAAGAGTCCAGGACATGAACCGGCACACATGTGAGATGCTGGTGTCGCAGGTGGCAGCTTTATCTGCTACACTACTGCATGTATTTTCTGGGTACATATTTGGGTGCTATTGCAAAAAGACCACCTAAGACATGATTATTTCTTTTACTGAATTTGTGTAGAGAGACAGAAGCATAACAAGGGGCAGTAAGGAGAGAGGCCAGCCAGGGGGAAGTGAGGCTGTGGTAAAATGAAGAGGTGGTGGGTTTTTGAGGGCACCCTCTTTCATCTTTGTCAGGATTAGAGACATCTGTCCAAAGGACAAACTGTTAATTGGCTGACCTGCTCTGTCCCCATCCTGCTTGGCACTGTCCTCATGCAGAGCTTAGCTTCTGTGCTAGCCTTTCTGCCAGCCCTTCCCCCATATCAGCCACTCGGCAAGTGTGCTGTGTGCCTGCTGTCATGCAGGCAGTGTGTTGGTGCTGGGGAGGTGGGGTGTGCAGCCAGGTGCAGTTTCTGTCCTCATTCTCCTGAGAATGAGTCCCCTCCTTCGGGACTTCTTCGTCTTTCTTTGGGACTTGCCTGAAGGATTGCTGTAGCCCAAGGCTGGAAAGTGGGACTTCTGTCTTTTGACCTCTCTGCCATCATATTGGCACTTTGTCATCTTCTGAATAATAAGATGACTCAAAGAACTTTGTCATTCAAGGAAGGCAGAAAGGAATGCGCCTGTGATGTCTGTTCCTTTTTATCAGAAGCAGTCGTTTTCCCAGAGGCTGTTCTGGCTTTCCGATGACCACATTTTTATTTAAAAAGGAACTGGGAGAAAGTACCTGGCTTTAGGGAATGGTTTGGTAAATGACCCTTGAGTGGTACTCTATGGCTGGTTGGATCATCATGTCTATATCAGCATCCAGGCCATTTCTTCCCTGCCTCTGTTTGCTGTTATCGTCTGGATGACTTCCTCTTCGCTATTGGTGACTTCTTGGGCTCGGAGTTGCTTGCCTTCCACCAACCCTGTTTGTACTCCTCCTGGGCAACGCCTTAAGCAGTGAATGTGGAATAATAGATTTCACCCAAACTTTCGCTTTCTTCTGCATTCATCTTACTGGCTCATGAAAGTCTTGCACCTGTCACTGTAATTGAGATCATGGCAGTCTTCTATGCTTCTTTCATCCCAGAGGATCCTGGGACCTGCTTAATGTGCCTCTAGACTAGGTCTCATAACCTTCTATTTCTTCAGGGTCATAGCTTTTCTTCTATTCCTGATTTGCTCTTTCGATCTACTCTCCAAATGGATATGACTGAATAGCTAATTCTAATTAATGTTTGAATTAGGAATTCAGGCTCAGCATCTCTATCTGCTGGCTGGCTCCCCATTTGCCCAAGTGGCTGGGGCTGGACCAGGTTGGAGCCAGGAACCAGAAACTCGGTGCAGGTCTCCTTCATGAGTGGAAGAGACTCAATTACATGAGCTATTATCTGCTCTTACCCAGGATGTGCATCTGCAGGGAGCTGGAATCAAGCCCGAAGCCAGAACTCAAGCCTTGATACTTTGATATGGGATGAAAATATACCAGGCAGCATCTACTAGGCCAAAAGCTTGCCCCAGTGTATAATTACATAATTTGATGGGGTTGTGCTTCTTTGGGCAAAATCATTCATGGTTTCTGACTGCCTTCATATAAAAGCATGACATTCAAAATTCTTTCTGCCTACCCCATCATCTGAGTCTGATCTCCTCCATGCTGTTTGCCCTTGTCACTCTAGGTTTGCAGCTTCCCAAATAGATCTCAGGCCTTTGCATGTCCTCCTGTGCTGAGCCCCTTTGAGTTGAGCTCAGATCCAGCTTCTTCAGCTTGCCTCCCTCAGCCTCCCAGATGGAATGGTCACCCTGCTTTCCTTCTCCCATCGCACAGCTTGCATCATATCTGTGGCACTTTGACTTGTGAGTCTGTCTCCTTTTGCAGAGGACAGGGCCTTGGCTTTGGCTGTGCATCTCTGGTAGCTGCTGGAGTGCTGGCATGCAGCGGCAGGTGCATACTACAGGTTGTTGGGCAAACATGTTTGAACTCATGTGGAGAGCCATGGAAGAAACATTCTGAATGTTGTACTTTTGGTGCCTTCTTAACATGTGGTAAATATGAATCCTGAAAGTTGAGCGAAGAAAACTTCACAGAACAAATGTTTACCACAGTGTAGAGTTCTGCAGTTTCCAGGATCGGAGGTGGTGTGTGTGGTTGATGTTTTTAGAACAAGGCAATGGCTCAGCCCTGTGGGAGCAGATTGCATGAGACAAGCACCCAGAATGGGGGAGATGATGCCGCCAATCTGTCGGATTTCATCATCTGCTGGTCCTGGGCTGGCAGCATTCTTAATATAAGCTTCTTGCGCTTACATCTTGTGAGGAACTGCCTTCAGGTTCCATCTTCTACAGTGCTTATACAACCCGATGCCTAAAAAATAGTATTTTAAGAAAGCATATTATTTATTTTGAGTTTGCTAAGAGAATCTTGGTGTATTTTTGTTGTTGTCAAGCACAGATTCTGATCATTTCTGCTCTGTGATGCAATGTTCAGGCATGGAGAAAAGGCACATCTCCTTCGTAGGTTGCTTCTCAAACAAGACTTTTTTCTGCTATATTTCTGAAATTATAATGCTATACTTATGAAGAAGCAGTTTAGGGAGTAGTCCATTTATGACTCAAGGATAGGCAGAGCTGTGACTGACTGAAAGAGAAACCTGCTTGCTGTTGGGATGTTGGTATTGGCAAATAAAATGCGGGTGGCTAAGTTGTTGGTACAAACTTGCATGATGACATGGGGTGTGTGTGTGTGTGGTTCAGAAACTACAACAAAACCTTTCAAACTTAGCAAACCAGTGGGACGGACCTGGCAAAGCTGAACCCAAATCCACCATGCTTACATATTTTATGCCCTTTGTGCTAATGCTGTTGTGGGCTAGCTCTCCTTTAACACCTAGATAGTTCTTCAAACATTTTGTTAGAAGACCTTTAAATGTTGCCCCTTGACCATTATTGTTAATTTTCAGGCAATGCTCCATTTTCTAGCATGCTGCAAAGGCAACCTTCAGTGAGGATTCAATTACTATTTTAAAGCAGTGGGGTCTGAAATGATGAGGTTTTACTGGAATTTTCCTATTTTCCTGCCATATGAGTTAATGATCATTCTCTTCACCAAGTTGAAACAAAGCCAACAAAGTCATGTCAATGTGATGTCTTAGGGGCTGCCTAGGTATACTTGTCTACTTTAAGTGAAGACATTAGCAATGGGTAATTGCTGATGAGCTAGAACGCACTGTTAAGGAAAATTTGGTCTTCCATTTTAGAGATGAAAAATGACATGCTGATGGTTTAAGTATATCTCCTACATTCACATATGGCTCTGTGTGAAGAGACAGTTTTAAATGGGTAACTTGGCAGGAAAGTCAGTGGTAGGAGATGGTTTTACAGGAGCCAGAGTGTGTGTGACAGAGCAAGCTCAGACGCAGAAGTCTGACCTCTTTGGGTTGAATACTGAGAAACGACCATGTGTGTTCCTTGATGCTGTTCCAAGGCAACAGCATTAAAAACAAAAATTCTTTGTTGGTGTGGTGAATGTCAAATTGAAGAAGAATGCGGTGAGCATCGCTTTTGTGTCGTGAATTGCATCCAGCTTCATGTGAGTGATGGCTTAATTGCTGCTAGGTGACCTTTCTTTTTTCTCTACTACTTAAAAGATTAAGCTTGATTCAGGGCACAGTTGAAAAGAGAACAAAGAGTCAGTAAGTTAGCAGCATTATCTGTTGAGTCATGAGAAAATAAGGGCTTATGCATACATAGAAACAGCCTGGCACACACGAGTGTGTCCCTTAAATGCCAAAGGCATGGCTGCTTCTGCCTCCTTCGCTTCTGCCTCCTTCTCTAAAGGTTTAACACCAGGCACTCGGGTGCTGTGTCCTCTCTGTTATGATTTGAGAGCAGTTAATCTTCATTAACTGAGCAGATTGGTGGGTACCTTATTTGCTCCTTGTATTAAGTATGGGATCAGGTCTTCCCTGTTGCCAGCATCCCTTCCCCCTATAGTACGGGTGGTCTTTTTCCTCATTCCACCGCATGCAGAAAGGACCTGAAAGGCCACAGGATGTTATCCGCTTCCCAAAAGGCTTTCCCAACAGTACAGATCTTGTGAATCAAATTCCTCTTGAAGATAATGTCCTCTTTAGTCAAGGTGATTCATTTACTGATTTGAGCACAAAATGGTAGGTTTGTTCATTTTCTGACTTCAGATTTGGGTGCCTCCTTAGACTAAATGGTTCCACAATCCTGTTTTTGTTCACTGAAGTCTTGTTGAGCCTAGCGAATGTGCTGTTGGAGATCTGGTGAAGGTGAGCAAGCTGCAAAATTTTTGGATTCACACTGTTGATACTCCTGTTCCTGATGAAGAAAAAAAAAACCAATTTAGTCCTGCAGGTGTCTAGAAATTGCCAGCTTTTCTCGCCACCCTTGACATCTGAATCTCAGCTCTGTACATCTGCCTGCGTTCCTCGTGAGGGTGCTTAACTTTTTCATAGGTCAGCCTCCTCTTGGCCTTTTGCTGCATCTTTTGGGCAAACTTCCTTCTTAGGTGCTTGATCTTCAGCTCTGAAACTCCTTCACTTTTTCTTAAGTGTTTAAGAAACATTTAAGGTGGTTCGGCAGGAACCACCTTCTCCTTTCTTGCGTCCTCCATGGTTCCAGTCATTAAAGAGTCCCTGTCTTTTGTAGTTATTTTCCCATTCCTTCCCATAGGCAAAAAAATTCATCCTTATTCCTCTGGGACTGCCCATGAAGGTCACCCATGGCCTTGCTGAACCTAAAGCTCATTTCCCAGTCTTTATCTTGGATGAACTTGCAGAATCGGACTGGCTTCCCTCCTGCCTCACTGGCTACTTCACTGGAGATAGTAGCAGGTTACATCTTTTTATGGACACACCCAGGGCTCAGGCTGTTGAGCTTGGTCTCAGCCATTGGGAATCTCACCTGGTCTCATGCTGAAACTGCTGGCCACTCCCACACTACAAGCTCACCCTTGCCATTAGTTCCCAGACTCTGGTTCAGCCATCGATTGCACATCTCAACATTTCTGCCTTCCTATGTCCAAAGCTAAATTCCAGGTGTTTTTTCCACATTGGTTTTCTATCCATTCTTTTGCATCTCAACTAAGGACAGTATCCTCCTTCAGATATCTGTTAGCCATTTGAATTTGTTCTTTTGAAAAATTTCTGTTCACTTTCTTCACCCATTTCTTCATAGCATTGCTACTTTTGCTATTGAGTTTCTGAAGTTCTTTGTAAATTCTGGGTATTAGTTCCATATGTAGGTGGTGTGCAAAGATTTGCTCCCATTCTGTTGGGTTGCTCCTTAGCTTTGTTTCATTTGCTGTACAGAAGCTTCTTAGTTTGATGTAGTCCCATTTGTTTATTTTGACTTTGACTGCCTTTGCTTTTGGTGACTTTTTAAAGCCTTTTCCAGTCCCTATATCTTGGCGTTGGCTTCCAATGTTTCCCTGTAATAATTTGATGGTTTTTGGGTGCAGATTTAGTCCTTGATCCATTTAGAGCTGATTTTTTTAAATAAGGTGAAAGGTTGGGGGGTGCCTTGCTTCTTAATTCTGCAGTCTGAAGGGGTGGAAACATTCTTGACTCCTTTTGCTGGCATTCCACACCTAACACTTGAAGATACCCTGATGTCTGGAATCATGATTTTTTACTCCACTGTCACTTCTTAGACTGATTCACCAGTATCCCCTGTGCATACTGTTGCAGTGCTATTTTCCTACTCTCCAAACTTTTCTGTTTCCTTGCTCTTTACTGTGCCCAGACAGGAAGATCATCTCAATTCTGTTTCAAAGCTTCCAGGGTCTCATCATTTTCCTGTAAAGGTCAAGACCCATAGCAAGCTCTGTAAGCCTTGACATGATTATTTGTCCCGTTTCTTTCCCATTGCTTCCCTGACTTCATCTCCCACCACTCTTCCTGTCACTCATTCTCTCCAGGTCCAATGGCCTCTTTGCTGTGCCTGAGTGTTTCATACGTGTTTCCATTTTGGGACCTTAGCATATGGTGTTCTATCTGCTTGACCTGTTCTTCTCCAACACCTGTGTCATTAACTCTCTCACTTCAAAAACTTTCTCCAAGATCACTTTCTCCCTGAGGCCACTCAGATTATCCCAGTCACTGGTGCAGTTAGCTACTTTCAGCCCTCCTGACCCCTTGACTCTGTTATCTCCCCTTTAATTTTTGTTACCTAGGGAGATCTTGTAGAATGTTTTTTTTAGAATGTTTTAAAAATGATTTTAAAATTTATTCAACAGGTAGAATCACACACCCATCCACCCACCCCTTCTGTTTGCTGGCTCACTCCTCAAGTGGCCACAATACCTGGGAGTGTGCTAGGGTGAAGCCAGGAGCTCCATGCGGAACTCCCTCATCTCTTGTGAGTGTAGGGGCCATTTTCTGCCACCTTCCCAGGCATACCAGGGAGCTGGATAGGAAGTGAGCATCTGGGACTCAAACTGCTGCTCTGAAATAAGATGCTGGTATCGCAGGTAGCAGGCTACCCTGCTATGCCACAGCACTGGGCCCTATTTTTCTTTTTTAAACATTTATTTATTTTATTACAAAGTCAGATATACAGAGAGGAGGAGAGACAGAGAGGAAGATCTTCCGTCCGATGGTTCACTCCCCAAGTGACCGCAACGGCTGGTGCTGAGCCGATCTGGAGCCGGGAACCAGGAACTTCTTTCTGGGTCTCCCACATGGGTGCAGGGTCCCAAGGCTTTGGGCCGTCTTCGACTGCTTTCCCAGGCCACAAGCAGGGAGCTGGATGGGAAGTGGAGCTGCTGGGATTAGAACCGGCGCCCATATGGGATCCCGGGACGTTCAAGGCGAGGGCTTTAGCCGCTAGGCCACGCCGCCGGGCCCTCAGCATTTTTAATAGCCTTTGCCACTGGCATATTGTCTTCATGTGGATGGGGATGTCATTTACTTTGTATTCCAGCTCTGTAGTGTGATAGTACATGTACATTGTAAGTTTTCTGTGTTTCTTGAGTGAACAACTGAAAACTGTTGTGCTCTGGGCTGCAGGCTGCCTTGCTCCCAAGGATGATGAATTGTGTTCTCTCCATGCCTTGTTAACCAAGATCTTTCTAAAGTGTGTGTAATGAGGCAACCGTGAAGTTACCCTTAAGGTGGTTTCAGAAAGAGGGAATCAATAGCACACACCTTGCCTTCTGTTGTGGGGTTGACTGGGATGGAGCTGGGAAGTCAGGGGCTGGCCCCACGAATTTTGCATTCTGATAGTTTTGCTTCACTTAATTTCAAGAGCATTCCACACATTTAGAATTAAAAATTTTCCTGATTATTTAGTGGGAAGACAGAGTGTTAATGATCCAGCCTCAAAAAATGGATATGGATAAGCATGAAGGTTATCCTGGACTACTTTTAAGCAGCTAAGGTTGAGATAATACTTAAGGACATAGGCATGGGGCTGGCATTGTGGTGCAGAATGTTGAGCCCCTGCCTGCAATGTCAGCATCCTATGTGAGCACAGCATTTAGTGCCATCTGCTCCGCTTCTGATCTGGTTTCCTCTCACACACCTGAGAAGGTAATGGAAGATAGCCCAAGTGCATAGATCCCTGGCACGTGGGAGACCTGCATAGAGTTCCAGGCTTCTGACTTTGGCTTGGCCCAATCCTAGTTGTTGTAACCATTTGGGAATGAACCAGTCGGTGGATGATCTAGGTCTCTCCTGCTCACACTCTCCTTGCAACTGCCTTTCAAATAAGTAAATCATAAAAGCACAGGTGTGGGTGAGACTGCCCGGCTGCAGTTTTAGCATTGGCATTTCCCAGTGCCAGGATTCACTTAGTTTTTCTGAACCTGAATAAAATTGAAATAGTAACAAGACTTGAATCTCTAATGGCAGGAATTTTTTTTTCCTAATTTGATTTTTACTGTGTTTTTGACAATCTTTACATAGTTGATTAGGGAAAAAAAGTTCAAGGGCTATAGGAAAGTGGGTAAGACTATTATGTCCATATTGTTTCCTTCATGTATCTGAGGTAAAGGGGGATATTGAGGGAGAAACCCCACCCAGTCTCCCACCCAGCCCAAGTCCCGGATGTGGGGCATGCTCTGAGATACTTGCTCAAGTGGTCTTGATAGTTCACCAGTTATGAATCGCTGCCATTTTCGCCACTCCAAGCACGATGAGGTCGTTGAAGAATCCACTGATTGACATAGTCCATAATAGTCTCCATTTGCCCAGTATTTCGCTGCCAACATATAGCTGAGATGATTGATTGACCTGTTCTTTCTTCTGTCTTTTCTTGGTTAGGGTTCTGAGACCAGCATTTTGATTGGGGAGATCCCCAAAGAAACTTTGAGGTGTTCTCTGACCAGATTCTTTTGTGTTCTAGCAAGCACAGGGCCCGGCACAGTCCATCGCCCCAATCATCTGGTGGTTGCAATTGCTGGGTGGGTTCTGTTTTCAGCCCCATCTTCCACTGGAACCAATGGATGTTGCAGTCCAGCCTGGTTCTACCCAGCACATACTCGGCCCTCGCATAAACCAGTGGGAGCTGCAGCCTAGTGAGAGTGACCCACATTAACCCCACCAGGCCTGCCCCCTACCCTGGTTTGCCAGTGTGTGGCAGACTAGTCCAGTCTGTCCCACATCCCATTTGGCTCTTGTACTTGTCGATGGGTATTGAAGCTTTGTTCTATCTAACCAGCTCAACAATCCAGCCTTCATGGCTGTTGAGCGCCTCTCTGTCTAGCCACCCTAGCCCCCATCCTAGTTTTCCTGCCCTCCAGTGGGAGGAGTAACCCAAGAGGGAGGAGCCCACTATTTCCCCTCTAGGCCACTTCCACTCCCGGATTATGCACTCTCCAGGTGGTTCTGTGGTTTGACTTGACAGAATTAGTCCCCAGTGCCAGCTTCTGCCAGCTGATGCTGTGGCTAAGCCCAAACAACCCTCACCCACTCTAACTTGTAGTTTGCACCAGTAGGAACAATCAGCCCAGCCTGGCTTTTCCCTGATCTCGTCCACATGAGGCCCACAGGTGTTGTAGCCCTGCTTAGTCTGGTCTGTCTGTCCCCATCCCAGCTCACGCTCTCCAGTGGCAGTAGCTGTCCGGCAAGGGAACCAACCCCCATATGACCCCTGCCGGCTCTGCCCCCTCCCTTCCTGGTTCACACGTGTGCTGGATGGGTGCTGTGGTCACATCTGGTACAGGCAACCTCACCTTGGCATTGCGTATTGTGCACTAGTTTTTGTTGCAATCTAACCAGGCTCAGCCCACACTCTGTTCTGGTGCTTGGATTTGCCAGTGGATGACGTGAACTGATTCAGCCTGGTCTGCCCCTGACCCATGCCAAATGTATGCCAGTGGGAAACTTTCCATGGCCTATTCTGGGCTATTTCCTATCATGCTTCTTGCGCTCACCTGCAGGGACTGTGTCCTGCCAGAGGAGTTGCCCAGGCTCCTCCATCAGAACCTCTCCCAATGCCAGATTTTGCACATACCAGGGAGTCCATGAGCGAGACCTACTCAGTTCACCTCCTGTCCTAGCAGGAACAGTGGCTTTTCCTGACTGGCCTTCACCCCATTCTGGTTCTTGTTGTTGGATGTTTCAGCCCATCATGGCTTGTCCATACCCACATATGACTCACACATGGCTCAGTAGGGGTTGAGACCTAGCCTAGTCCATCTCACATCTAACCTGGTTCTCCAGGACACCAGATGGTGTTGGGGTCTGACCTGGCCTGGTGCATCCAGTCCCAGTCCACATTTGTGCCAAGGGAGACAACTGTTTCCTGATCAGAATGCAGCCCCAATTCCAGTCCATGCGCCCCTTGGTGGGAACCTCAACCCAGCTAGGGTGTCCCCTTAGCTCCCCAACTGGGCCTGTTCCCAGCCATAGATCACGTGCATGCCAG